>NC_058080.1:535601335-535944372 GCF_014858855.1 Bufo gargarizans | reverse complement strand
CCTAAGAGGGGACAATAAGGCCTCACTGCCTTGGGAAACGCCAAAAGAAACCAAAAAATCTTTATTTTAGAAATATTCTAAAACATATACAGGGGTAGGGAAATTGCAAGGTAAATAGGTCAATCTGTGTGATTACAGCATGTGCGTTTAGTAGCCATTCACATTGTTTTCACACTCACAGATTCATCACCCCCTTTTCTTTTCGCGCTGATTGCAAGAGTGTGATAGAGGGGAGATAGTGACTGCTTGGGCAAATGCACATATATCGCCCAAACAGGTGGGGGCAGTGTACCCTCCAATCAAACCCAACACTGTTGCCCGAGTGATACAGACTAAAGCCTCCCAGTGCCTCTGGTATGAACAGCACTGGGACCCCTCTGATAACCTGACCAATGCAGCTGTGATACAAGGGCAAGGGCATATCACTATCTGGAGATACTTTTTCTTGCAACCCTTTGGAATGATATGGATTTCTGCACAAATTGGTCATAAAATGTGATCTGATCTTCATCTAAGTCACAACAATAGACAATCACCGTCTGCTTAAACTAATAACACACAAAGAATTAAATGTTACCATGTTTTTATTGAACACACCATGTAAACAGTCACAGTGCAGGTGGAAAAAGTATGTGAACCCTTGGATTTAATAACTGGTTGAACCTCCTTTGGCAGCTGACGTCACGTTACAGCTGCTATTCTACGGCAAAGACTGCAAACTTTTCCCACGTGAGACGCCAAGGTCCATGCTTTACGTAGCCGGAAAGTTCGCATGACGGTAACATCAATCGACATACCGAAAGACCAGAAATATCGCAGGAGTACGTGACACATTCATGTTACATAGAATCAAAGAGACACAGCCCGGAGATCAGCGAACGGAGGGAAAAGGTAAGAGGCTGTGCGAGCGGGACGCCCCAGACGCCAGCCCTACTATCGATACCTTGCCTCCTAAGCAATTGATTGTACTTCTTTACATCTGGCTTTATACTTCAGATTTGCAAGTAACTTTCTACACCGTCACACAATATCAGTGACAATCGTCTTTGGGAGGAAATATAGTAATCACATTTATATATGATTATTGTAATATCATTGTTATATTAGGTAAAGGTATTAATATCAATTGTGCACAGTCACCTGATTATTATATTATGTTCAAGCACTAATGGACACTGCAACATTTTTGATACATTGTTTTAACACCAATGCACAGTTTATTTTTATGATTGCAAATAGCTGAAATTTGAGATCTATTACCTGGTGCCCAAATAATCGCAGAATATTGTAGGGGTAATATTATATTTTATTCTTTATTTTATTTAAAACATTTAAACTGTTAGATGGTGAGTGCCTGTTTTTAAATTTTAAAATTGTTCTTTCATTGGGATAATTAGGTGAATCATCAAAAAACAGAGCACCTTAACCATAATTTGGATTTGGGTGAGCCACGGTATAACTGCTTTATAGAAATTTAGAATTGTTTGCAAATTTTAAAATACGTGAAACAAAAATTTTGCATGGACATAAGTATGCAGACCCTTTTCCATGACCCTTGAAATTTAGCTCTGGTGGCCTTTTATTGGAGTCTACATGTGGTAAATTTAGTTGATTGGCCGTGATTTGGAAAGACACAACCTTGTTTATATAAGGTCACACAGCTGACAATTAGTGTTGAGAGCGAATATTCGAATAGCGAATTTTTTTATCGAATATTGGCACTTCGCTAATTTGCGAATATTTCGAATATAGAGCTATATATTTGTTTTTTCGAAAATTCATTTTATTTTTTATTACCCAAGCTTTTTAAAAGGCGGTACTTTTAAGAGATGATTCCCTGCTCTGTGCCCGCTCAAGTCAGTGCCCGTTGCCGCCTCTATGTGCGCATGGAGCGTCCCCATCGCCATGGGAACGCCTCCATGCTAGAATGTACTGTCGGATTTGAGAATCAAGTTGCAATTGCATTGCGAATAATATAATTTGAATAAATCGCATAACGATTTTAACTTGTACCTGGTTTACAATTGTTGGCTTTCTTGAATTAGCGAAGATGGAGAAAATTTTGTTTTGACTAATAAATATATTTGTTATCCTCACTAATTGAAAGTAATTTAGTAAACCAGGTCTAAGTTGAAATCGCAATGCGATTAATTCAAGTTATATTAATCGCATTGCGATTTTAACTTGTAGCTGCTGCTGGGTCTCTAATGGAATGGTCTACTTGCTAGAATTAACGAATATGGAATCTAGCAGTGCTAATTGGTAATCGCTATGCGATAATATTTACTATTATTATTATTAACCGCATTGCGAATACAACTTTTATAATCCACTATTCTTAGATATAGTACTATATTCGTTATCCGACCGTTAATTCTCCCAATACCACCATCAACGCCAGGGGGGGTCATGTGACCCCCCCGTGTCGGAGATCGCAGCAAACCGCAGGTCAATTCAGACCTGCGGTTTGCTGCGCTTTTTGCAGTTTCTGATCCCCGCGGTCCCTGACCGCAGGGATCAGAAACTTTAGAGTGCCTAAATTAGAGATTTTGCACCCCTGCACGATTTGATGGCGGCGGGTGGTGCAGAGGGGGTGTCGCAGGCGGTGGGGGCGTTGCGGGAGGCGGGCGGGCGGTGCGCCAGGCGGGATCGCGATCCCCCGCCCGCCTCCCCTTGAATAATCGTTGGCGTCTAGTGGGTTATACCAGGGTGCCAGCACATTGCAGTGCTAATTGGTAATCGCAATGCGATAATATTTACTATTATTATTATTAACCGCATTGCGAATACAACTTTTATAATCCACTATTCTTAGATATAGTACTATATTCGTTATCCGACCGTTAATTCTCCCAATACCACCATTATCAAAATCGCCTAAGTTGTAATCGCAGTGCGATAATATTTGCTATTAACCGCATTGCGAATCCAACTTTTATAATGCACTATTCTGACATACCGTACTCTATTTGTTTTATTAGTTAATTCTACCAACACCACCTATAGAAAAATCGAAAAAGCTGGAATTGCAATGCAATAATATTAGTCGCATTTCGAATCCAACACTATTACTAAAAGATTTGAATTGCTTGTATTGTTATAGTTAACAAGTGACCCCTACATCTTATGTGTTAAATGGCCACCATCGTTATTACTGACAGTCACGGACATTAGCCGTGGGTGTATGCAGCCACACACAGCAGGTGGCCATGGCGCCCGCATAAGGATTGATCCATGTTTAATTATTCTGCTGGATGAAGTATAGCTACGTCATTGGGTGTGAAGCGGTAAATGATTATGGCACAAATTAAAGTGGTTACATCACACTACAATGTCTGTAACATGGATGTATGGATAGCAGACAAATATCTCTCATATGCACATAGCACCTCTATTCACGTGCTGCACACTGTATATCCCACGATATAAAACCCCCAACAACCACCCCCCCCCCTTTAACCCCCCTCCATGACGCCCCCCCACCTCCTCACTCACACACAGTTTATGAGAAGTAATGATTGACCTCCAGTATGTCAGTATTCGCTGGTTCATTTACCATAACCCAGGGTGCACCAAGTATAGGCGAACCAGCTGAACACCCCATACCGTACCATCACCTCACTACACAGGTACACCTCTCCTCAGATGGCAATACAATTTGAATACAATGGAATGTTATAACGGTAACCTAAAATCAATTTTTTTCCATTTATAGCTATAACTTTTTAAAAAAAATTTGATGACATGATCACATTAACCCCTTAAGGACATAGGACGTACCGGTACGCCCTGTTTCCCGAGTCCTTAAGGACACAGGACGTACCGGTACGTCCTAACTTTAAATCGGGATTCCGGCGCCCCAGGGGTTAATCTGAACAGGATGCCGGCTGAAATCATTCAGCCGGCATCCTGTCACAACGCCAGGGGGGGTCATGTGACCCCCCGTGTCGGAGATCGCAGCAAACCGCAGGTCAATTCAGACCTGCGGTTTGCTGCGCTTTTTGCAGTTTCTGATCCCCGCGGTCCCTGACTGCAGGGATCAGAAACTTTAGAGTGCCTAAATTAGAGATTTTGCACCCCCTCTGCACCCCTGCACGATTTGATGGCGGCGGGTGGTGCAGGGGGGGTGTCGCAGGCGGTGGGGGCGTTGCGGGAGGCGATCCCCCGCCCGCCTCCCCTTGAATAATTGTTGGCGTCTAGTGGGTTATACCAGGGTGCCAGCACATTGCTGACACCCTGGTATAAACGGCTGACATCTGTGCAGATGTCAGCCGTTTAACCCTTTCCATACCGCGGTCCGTGCGGTCCGTACGGACCGCTGTATGGAAAAAGTTAACTGTCATCGGTCAGGGAGCTCCCTCCCTCTCCCATCGGGGGGCTGCTGTGCCTTTGCAGCCCCTCCGATGGAGAGGGAAAGAGCCCCCAGGCAGCCCCCCCGAAGCCCCGTCCTCACCCTTCCCCGTCTGCGAAGTTGTGGCAGACGGGGAAGGTTCCCATGGCAACAGGACGCCTGCTCAGGCGTCCTGCTGTCCATCGTGCTGAACAGATCTATGCTAAAAGCATAGATCTGTTCAGTGTAAATAAAATACAGTACAGAACCCTATAGGGGTTTTTGCCCACATTACTTCCCAAAAAAGGTAATAAAAGTGATCAAGAAAGTCGCAGGTACGCCAAAATAGTACCAATCAAACCGTCATCTCATCCCGCAAAAAATGAGACCCTACTCAAGATAATCGCCCAAAAACTGAAATAACTATGGCTCTTAGACTATGGAAACACTAAAACATGATTTTTTTTTGTTTCAAAAATAAAATCATTGTGTAAAACTTACATAAATAAAAATAAAGTATACATATTAGGTATCGCCGCGTCCGTATCGACCGGCTCTATAAAAATATCACATGACCTAACTCAGGTGACCACCGTAAAAAAAAAAAAAAAACGGTATAAAAAAAAAGCCATTTTTTGCCATCTTACGTCACAAAAAGTGTAATAGCAAGCGATCAAAAAGTCATATGCACCCCAAAATAGTGCCAATCAAACCGTTATCTCATCCCGCAAAAAATTAGACCCTACTCAAGATAATCGCCCAAAAACTGAAAAAACTATGGCTCTTACACTATGGAGACACTAAACAATTTTTGGGTTTTAAAAATGAAGTTATTGTATAAAACTTACATAAATAAAAAAAATGGTATACATATTAGGTATCGCCGCGTCCGTGACAACCTGCTCTATAAAATTACCACATGATCTAACCTGTCAGGTGAATGTTTTAAATAACAAAAAAAAAAAAAAAGTGCCAAAAAAGCTATTTCTTGTTACCTTGCTGCACAAAAAGTGTAATATAGAGCAACCAAAAACCATATGTACCCTAAACTAGTACCAAAAATACTGCCACCCTATTCCGTACTTTCTAAAATGGGGTCACTTTTTTGGAGTTTCTACTCTAGGGGTGCATCAGGGGGGCTTCAAATGGGACATGGTGTCAAAAAAACAGTCCAGCAAAATCTGCCTTCCAAAAACCGTATGGCATTCCTTTCCTTCTGCGCCCTGCCGTGTGCCCGTACAGCAGTTTACGACCACATATGGGGTGTTTCTGTAAACTACAGAATCAGGGCCATAAATAATGAGTTTTGTTTGGCTGTTAACCCTTGCTTTGTAACTGGAAAAAAAATATTAAAATGGAAAATCTGCCAAAAAAGTGAAATTTTGAAATTGTATCTCTATTTTCCATTAAATCTTGTGCAACATCTAAAGGGTTAACAAAGTTTGTAAAATCAGTTTTGAATACCTTGAGGGGTGTAGTTTCTTAGATGGGGTCACTTTTATGGAGTTTCTACTCTAGGGGTGCATCAGGGGGCTTCAAATGGGACATGGTGTCAAAAAAACTGTCCAGCAAAATCTGCCTTCCAAAAACCATACGGCGCACCTTTCACTCTACGCCCCGCTGTGTGGCCGTACAGTAGTTTACAGCCACATATGGGGTGTTTCTGTAAACAGCAGAGTTAGGGCAATAAAGATACAGTCTTGTTTGGCTGTTAACCCTTGCTTTGTTAGTGGAAAAAATGGGTTAAAATGGAAAATTAGGCAAAAAAATGAAATTCTCAAATTTCATCCCCATTTGCCAATAACTCTTGTGCAACACCTAAAGGGTTAATGAAGTTTGTAAAATCAGTTTTGAATACCTTGAGGGGTGTAGTTTATAGAATGGGGTCATTTTTGGGCGGTTTCTATTATGTAAGCCTCGCAAAGTGACTTCAGACCTGTAGTGGTCCCTAAAAACTGTTTTTTAGTAAATTTCTGAAAGATTTCAAGATTTGCTTCTAAACTTCTAAGCCTTGTAACATCCCCAAAAAATAAAATATCATTCCCAAAATAATTCAAACATGAAGTAGACATATGGGGAATGTTAAGTCATCACAATTTTTGGGGGTATTACTATGTATTACAGAAGTAGAGAAACTGAAACTTATTTGCTAATTTTTGGTAAATTAGGTATTTTATTATGCAAAAAAATTAATTTTTTTGACTTTATTTTACCAGTGTCATGAAGTACAATATGTGACGAAAAAACAATCTCAGAATGGCCTGGATAAGTCAAAGTGTTTTAAAGTTATCAGCACTTAAAGTGACACTGGTCAGATTTGCAAAAATGGCCTGATCCTTAAGGTGAAATATGGCCGTGTCCTTAAGGGGTTAAGTACTAATACTTGTATTTTAAAAGTTTTGGATTACATGTATGCATGTTGTACAAGGTCTATGATTGCACCTGGTCCTGTCACGCATGCTGCTAAGAGCGCCACAGTCCGCAGTATTCGGTTTGAATTGTGGCACACACATGACCACCGGCACAAGAAAATAGTCATAGTGAATAAGTGGTGCGACCATAAGCGGCGCCATGTCTATTACCTTGTTTCCATGTAACGGCGGCTGCTGTATGTAATAATAATGAATTATTACTTTGGCCCAGACTAAATTGTCCGTACTGTAACCACATTGGTTACAATAAAACAAAACACAACAAATTTTATAGAACAATAAAGTTTAATAAAACAATCTTTAAATAAAGAAAAATATTAATAACATAAATAAAAGAAGCCCAAAAAAAACAAATGAAAAAAATTATGGTACATTTTTAATTTTTTTCTGCTCTTGGAGCAGTTCATCGGGGGCCTTTTGGTTGGCCTCCTCCATTAGGGTCAGCTGGTGTGACAATTTGAGCTTCAGCTCCCTTATCTCTCGCATCTGCAGCGCCTGGAGCTTCAGCTCCCTTATCTCTCGCATCTGCAGCGCCCTGAACTTCTTCATTCTTTCACGCTGCTCCCGCTGCACTTTTTTTATTTTTTTGAATCATGTTGTTGTGAGCTGTAAAAGTAAAGGAAATAAAAATTTTAAATGTACTTTAAAAGACAATCATTGATTGGTGTATAAAGCAGATGAATTCCTGTCTGACCCAGGAAGAAGTACATCAGCGACTTAAAAAGATTAAAATGGACAAATTGCCAGGACCGGGTGGCATACACCCCCGTAACCTAAGGGAATTAAGTAATGGCCAGACCCTTCTCTTTCGGTGACGTCATCGGCGCAGGCGCACTGAGGGAGTGCTGAGGAGGCAAGCCTCCTTATCTCAGAGAGCCTGCGCCGAATCAACACAGACGCGCGATTTTTGAAATGCTGACAGAGCCAGCCGGAGGAGGAGATCGCGGCTGGCCCTGTCAATCAACAGGAGGAGGGGGCGGTTTTTTGCAGCTGCTACCAGCAAGTAGACGCCCTACTTGCTGGTAGACAGGTAATTAGCATATTATCAAAGTATGTTTTTTTTACATATCTACAGAATGAAAATGATTAATAACATAATGTATAGCTATATCGCAGGATAGGGATTATAAGTACCCCAAAACAAATAATAATGAGTTTAGTGGGGTGACAGAAGCCCTTTAATTACTTTACAGTGTTAATGTTTTATATTACTGTTGTACATCCTTTGTTGCCTGTTTTATAGTTTTTACACCATTTTTTAGATAAATATTAATATGGTTTTGTGCACTTTATTTTTTAGTCTAAGAAAATTTTTATATATTGGATGCTCGTTACATCTTAATTAAATAGTATGCCTCATTGAGATACTTTACGGAAATCAGTACACCAGTAACATCAGCTTGCTTTAAAATAAACTTTTTACGTGGATTTATTTAGGGTCCGGGTTTTTGGACTGAGTGCCCAGACAGATATAGTGGCACAGGTCACTCCTGTACTCCATCAAGCCTTTTTAATAAAGTTTGGATTAAAAATGCTGTTCTTTTCAAGTGTGGACAGGAGATGTGAAAACTGAACCTGCAGAGAAATGAGCATGGTCTCTGAAAGACCCTAGAGTGGTGACGTACTAATCTTTTTGTTACACTGCTTGGAGTGAACGCGAAGTGTGGGACTTTAGGTTATGTAATATTTGAAGTCTGAATAACAATTAGAGGTTGAACTTGTTTATAATTGTTTTCTTGAATAAAATCTGCCTGTAGTGAAGACTAAACTGACACCTGTATGTGTGTGGGGACAATTTTTAAATTAAAACATCAAAAGAATATATTTACCCTCCTGGCGGGGGGTGGTCACCACCTCTTCTTCCTCCTGGACCTCATCTGCCTCAGGTGGGCTATGGGCCTGATGCCCTGATGGTCCTGCCTGTTCCTTTTCCTGCTCCTCATCCTCCGTCATCTCCTTCTCTTCCACCACCACCTTCTTTTTAGAGGAAGGGGAGCCCCTGTAATGAAAACATTTTCCAAAAGTACCAAGATAAACAAGGAAAGCAAAAAAAAAAAAAATACATGTAATGGTACACAAATTAATCTATGGTGGGATCTGGATGGGATAATGATTACCCCTATGTTTGATTTCACTTGATTTGGTGTTAGATGAAACTATGAATGAAGTCTTTCAGATGGTTTACAGTTGAGTATGTTAATAGCTAGGATGATGTAGCGGGGGGTATTGGTTCGCAAGGTACTGTTGCAGGGTTATTCCAATGAGGAGGACCAAGTCAACTGTTTTGACATTGGATAAGGGTTTACATCATATATCTGTATCTCGCTGTGAGTGTATGTATATATTGTAAAGGGATAATCAGCTACGTGTCCCAACATTTACTAAATCCGTGCTGGAGAACTTTTAGGCAGAAGAAAAAAACAACTAAATTATTTATCGCAAATAGCCAACGTTACCATTGTACCTGAATACCAGTATAGTCTGTCTTCCACACAATTATCATTTTGCTGTGACAGCCTGCCTACATTCAATATGCTGACTGTGCTGTTAATATTGTGCCTGCGAAGCTGTATGGTAGGAAATGTCTAAAGCTGATTAGTACGCCTTAGACCTTTTCAAGGGTATGCGGCCCACAGAGAGGGCTCTGAGTGCCGCCTCTAGCACCCGTTCCATTGGTTCAACACCACTGAACTTAAGTATCAGTTGTAAAGGGATAGAAATACTTATTTGCATAACTGAACACATAAATAACAATAGGTGGTTGATAGAAAATTAATGTAAGCATCGTACCTGGACAATTTTTGTCTCTGACCTCTTTGATCAGATCCATCCTATGTCGTTTAAGGTCCGACTATTTCTTTAAAAATGCATTTTTTTAATGACTCTTGCCATGCTGATGCCGCCACAGACTGTAGGCTATTCTACGTACAATTGTCTGTTTTTCTGTACGAGAGCCTAGCTCATCATATTTTTTCTCCAACATAGTCTGCAAGATAACAATTAAAGGATGTAATCCCAAAGTTGTAAAATACAATTATTAGTAATTATAGTCATCTCAACCATAAAAAATAAAATTTAATATCAAAATGGTAAAAGAGTTGATATTTATATAGTTCCCTATGGAACTATATGAAAGTAAAATTAATATTAAAAACATTTTTATTCAAAGCAAATATAAGAATTCAACTCCACAGTGGACGCCACTTTAACAGTGACTTTCACGGATACCCCCACTTTAACAGTGACTTTCAACAACGGCCTCCCATTTAACAGTGACTTTGACAGAGTCCGCCCCTTTAACAGTGACTTAAACAGTGGCCGCCCCTTTAAGAGTGAGTTGAACATTGCGATGTTACAGCAGGAGGAGGGGGGAGGGAGGGAGACCGGGAGGCGTCACAGCGATGTTACAGCAGGAGGAGGGGGGAGGTGTCACAGCGATGTTACAGCAGGAGGAGGGGGGAGGGAGGGAGACCGGGAGGCGTCACAGCGATGTTACAGCAGGAGGAGGGGGGAGGTGTCACAGCGATGTTACAGCAGGAGGAGGGGGGAGGGAGGGAGAGCGGGAGGAGTCACAGAAGATTATGAGGCGGCGCTGAGGTCGGGAAAGGCGGAGCTGGGCACGAACGACGGCGGGTGCGGGCGGCAGCTTGGATCCATTTACATCCCCTTGGGCACCTTATTTTTATGAATGACAGGTTAGTAATAGCGTATTTTTAGCAAAATGAGCCTACAGATTACATTTATAAGACCACATTAGGAATGGTTAAAGCTCCCTGAACATAACCATGTTTTTATCTGGAGGGGGTGAAACCTGGTGACAGAATCCCTTTAACAGTGACTAGAACAGTGGCCGCCCCTTTAACAGTGACTTCAACAACGGCCTCCCCTTTAACAGTGACTGCCCCTTTAAGAGTGACTTTGACAAGGACCTCCCCTTTTTCAGTGACTTTGACAACGGCCTCCCCTTTTTTTTTTTAAATCAAATCTTTTTTTTTATTGATTTTCAATAAGATTTTATGCAAACAACCCAAAAAGGGGAAAACATAATGGGGGGCGGGTCCGATTGAAATTGAGCCATATTGTGTCAACTTCAAACGGATCCGTCCCCATTGACTTACATTGTAAGTCTGGACGGATCCGTTTGCCTCCGCGCAGCCAGGCGGACACCCGAAGCCAAACGGTGCCAGACTGATGCATTCTGAGCAGATCCTCATCCACTCAGAATGCATTGGGGCAGTACGGATGCGTTCGGGGCCGCTTGGGAGAGCCTTCAAACGGAACTCACAAGCGGAGCCCCGAACGCTAGTGTGAAAGTAGCCTTACTGCTACCACCGGGAAATCCTTCAATACCTCCTCCCACTGTTCCATTGTTAAGTCAGTGACATCATGTTGCCATTTGGAATATAGCTGCAGCGGATGGGTCTTGTGTAATGCCTCCATTAAGCTCAGATAGAACGAGGAGATCACCCCTCTTGTATCCCCCAGGGAGGTAATATGAGTATTAATCGGATGTGAATCAGCAGAGACTATTTTCTCCTTACGGTCTTGTGATTGTACAGCATGTCGTACCTGAAGGTAGACATAAAATAACGTCTTAGGCTACTTTCACACTAGCGTTCGGGCGGATCCGTTCTGAACGGATCCGCTCATAATAATGCAGACGGAGGCTCCGTTCAGAACGGATCCGTCTGCATTATTTTTAGCATAGAACAGCTAAGTGTGAAAATAGCCTAGTACGGATCCGTCCAGACTTTCAATGTAAAGTCAATGGGGGACGGATCCGCTTGAAGATTGAGCCACATTGTGGCATCTTCAAACGGATCCGTCCCCATTGACTTACATTGAAAGTCTGGACGGATCCGCACGCCTCCGCACGGCCAGGCGGACACCCGAACGCTGCAAGCAGCGTTCACCTGTCCGCCTGTCTGTGCGGAGGCGAGCGGAGCGGAGGCTGAACGCCGCCAGACTGATGCAGTCTGAGCGGATCCGCCTCCATTCAGACTGCATCAGGGCTGGACGGCTGCGTTCGGGTCCGCTCGTGAGCTCCTTCAAACGGAGCTCACGAGCGGACAGCCGAACGCTAGTGTGAAAGTAGCCTTAGGCAGTCCAAACTCTTGCTGCAACATATTAAAGAATTTAATACAGTTGTTCTCATATAGCTGACACATTCGATTAAGACCATAGACGTCCCATAATTTCACATTAGTTACCGTATTTAGCTCTTTATACAGGTAGTGAGGCCAGATCGGGGTAAGTTGTGTATACCCATGGATTCCTACAATCTCTTTAGCTTTCCACCATACTGTGTGTATGGTGCGTAGGATACCATATTGCCTACCCTTGTCATAAAAAACTCCACCCTCCAAAGCTGCCATTACATTCTTAGTATGGATAAGCTGCTGCACAACCCGCCCAGCAGTGCTCAACTTATCTGCCTCTCCCCATCCCTGAAGATTTTGTAATTGGGCCGCTATGTAATACATCCGTGGGTCAGGGACACTCAACCCCCCATGGGTTTTGGATCTGCACAGCACCGCAAGATTATTTCGGGGTGTTTTTTTCTTCCAAATAAGGTCTCGGAATATTGCATTAATAGAATGAAATATTCGTAAGGGGATCCAGGACGGGGAGTTATGCAAAATGTACAAAAGCGAGGCATAAGGATCATTTTTAACAAGTTGGTACGACCGATGAGTGACAAGGGGAGTCTAATCCACACTTGGACCTTCCGTCTGAATTTATCTAATAGCGGTAATAAATTCAAACGGATAAAGTCCCAAGGATCTGCCGATACCTGTATACCCAGATACTTAAAGGAGGGTACAACCTGCAAACCCGCAGTAAAACTATGATCTGTCTCCGTAGTATTTCCCAAAGGCCTTAGCATTGACTTTGCCCAATTAATAGTCAGGCCAGAGAGACGCCCAAAATCATTAATGATTTGCTTAGCTGCAGTGGCGCCGCCAGGGGGGGGGGCAGAGGGGGCCACGGCCCCCCCTACATCATGCTGGGCCCCCCCATGTGCCCCCCCAACTAAAATGCCCCCCCCCCCCCCCTGAAGAGACTTAGTTTGTGACTCATTCGATTCTTTGAGTTAAAAGAGCCGTGAGTCAGAGGGTAGAACAGTTTACACTGAGGCTGTGGCTGCTTTTGTTGCAACAGATAGGAGAAGTGACAGATGACACAAGAGTTTAGATTACAGGTTGAATTAAATTAACCCTTTAGAATCAGATTGGCTTCTCAGGAGATATATATGTTAAAGGCATCTCATTCAGTAGCTATATAACTAAGGGCCCTTTCACACTTGCGTTGTCCGGATCCGGCGTGTACTCCACTTGCCGGAATTACACGCCGGATCCGGAAAAACGCAAGTGTACTGAAAGCATTTGAAGACGGATCCGTCTTCAAAATGCGTTCAGTGTTACTATGGCAGCCAGGACGCTATTAAAGTCCTGGTTGCCATAGTAGGAGCGGGGAGCGGTATACTTACAGTCCGCGTGGCTCCCGGGGCGCTCCAGAGTGACGTCAGAGCACCCCATGCGCATGGATGACATGCCATGCGATCACGTCATCCATGCGCCTGGGGCGCCCTGACGTCACTCTGAAGCGCCCCGGGAGCCGCACGGACGGTAAGTATACTGCTCCCCCGCTCCCCGCTACACTTTACCATGGCTGCCAGGACTTTAGCGTCCCGGCAGCCATGGTAACCATTGAGAAAAAGCTAAACGTCGTATCCGGCAATGCGCCGAAACGACGTTTAGCTTAAGGCCGGATCCGGATCAATGCCTTTCAATGGGCATTAATTCCGGATCCGGCCTTGCGGCAAGTGTTCAGGATTTTTGGCCGGAGCAAAAAGCGCAGCATGCTGCAGTATTTTCTCCGGCCAAAAAACGTTCCGGTCCTGAACTGGAGACATCCTGATGCATCCTGAACGGATTTCTCTCCATTCAGAATGCATGGGGATAATCCTGATCAGGATTCTTCCGGCATAGAGCACCGACGACGGAACTCTATGCCGGAAGACAAGAACGCAAGTGTGAAAGGGGCCTAAGGGTGGGTTCACATCACCTTTTATGGATTGTACTGTCAGTGTCAGACTGTTGTCACTGTGGGTAACAATTCACATTGCACACCACAGTGACAGCTTCTGACTCCTGTCTGACTCCTTAGTCCTCCTGTCCGGCGTCAGCCTCAGCTTCCCTTTACTATAATAAATCACTCTTCCTGACTCAGTCAATACTAGTAATCAGAGTTCAGAGAGAGCTGAAGAAGACGAGCCGACTGCACTGAGTCAGCAGCGCAGCAAGTAGTGAGTGAATCGAATGTATCAAGCATCTGCGCATGCGCACCGGCACCTAGAGTCTTCGGTTCACTTGCGAGTCAGCTCAGCAGTCTGACTCACCAAGTGAACCGAAGATCCGATTCATGAATCGGTTCATTTGAATGAGCTGATTCAAATGAACCGATTCACCTAAAAGATCCCCGAACTTCCCATCACTAAGCGGCGGTGCAGGGGAGGGAGAGGCGTGTCCCTTCCCCTTGCTCTGATAGGCTGCAGGCACTAGGCCGGCAGCCTATCAGAGGCCGGCGCAGGCGGCGCGATGACGTCATCGCGCCGCCTGAGCCATACAGCGTGGGACACAGGCCAGAAGAGGCCTGCATCGCATCGCTGACACTGAGGTAAGTATAAGTGTTTTTTTTTTTTTGTTTTTTTTTACAATAGTGATACTTGGGGGGGGGGGGGGGGGGAGACTTAATAATGGCACCTGATGGGGGGGCTTACTTAATAATGGCACATTGGGGGGGGGGACTTACTTAATAATGGCACATGATGGGGGGGCTTACTTAATAATGGCACATGATGGGGGGCTTACTTAATAATGGCACATTGGGGGGGACTTACTTAATAATGGCACATTGGGGGGGGACTTACTTAATAATGGCACATGATGGGGGGCCTAATAATGGCACATTGGGGGGGGACTTACTTAATAATGGCACATGATGGGGGGGGGGGGATTACTTAATAATGGCACATGGGGGGGACTTACTTAATAATGGCACATTGGGGGGGGACTTACTTAATAATGGCACATGATGGGGGGGTACTTAATAATGGCACATGATGGGGGGGCTTACTTAATAATGGCACATTGGGGGGGGGACTTACTTAATAATGGCACATGATGGGGGGGGCTTACTTAATAATGGCACATTGGGGGGGGACTTACTTAATAATGGCACATTGGGGGAGGACTTACTTAATAATGGCACATGATGGGGGGGTACTTAATAATGGCACATGATGGGGGGGACTTAATACTGGCACATGATGGGGGGGGGGCCTTAATACTGGCACATGATGGGGGGGGCTTAATACTGGCACATGATGGGGGGACCTAATACTGGCACATGATGGGGGGGACCTAATACTGGCACATGATGGGGGGCTTATTACTGGCACATGATGGGGGTCTTATTACTGGCACGTAATGGTGGTCTTTTTACTGGCACGTAATGGGGGGCTTATTACTGGCACGTGGAGTCATCTACGGGGGCACTAAGAAGGGGTAATTTATACTTGCAAAATTATGAGGGACATTGAGGGCATCTACTGGGGCATTTTATACTGGTACATTATGGGGGCACTAGGAGGAAGGGGAGAGGAGCACTATGGGGCATTTACTGGGGGAACTATATAGGGGTATTTTATACTGGCACATTATGGGGGACATTAGCTCAACTGGGGGCATAAGGGGGTATTTTTTGCATTGTCACATTATAAGGAGAATTATTACTACTGGGGGGCATTATGGTGGGCTTTATTACTCCCCCATGGTATGACCCCCTAGTAGCAGCACCGGCCTCTCCCTGCTCTGCTATCCCTCTGCCTCTTCTCCAAATCCTTATTATGAAATCTTTCTCATTAGGATAAAACACAACATCAGCTCCGCCGAGCCCCCGGCCAAAGTGTGGAAGTGGCGTCCGAGATCCCCAAGGGCCAAACCAAGTAACTGTAAGTGTTCATGTGAAATATGTTTGTTATACACATATAGCCTACACTGTGCACCACAATATACAGTATACCGCTACACTGTGCCCCACAATATACAGTATACCTCTACACTGTGCCCCACAATATACAGTATACTGCTACACTGTGCCCCACAATATACAGTATACCTCTACACTGTGCCACACAATATACAGTATACCGCTACACTGTGTCCCACAATATACAGTATACCTCTACACTGTGCCCCACAATATACAGTATACCTCTACACTGTGCCCCACAATATACAGTATACCTCTACACTGTGCCCCACAATATACAGTATACCTCTACACTGTGCCCCACAATATACAGTATACCTCTACACTGTGCCCCACAATATACAGTATACCGCTACACTGTGCCCCACAATATATAGTATGCCTCTACACTGTTCTATAAGCACCCTTGTTCTGTGGCGGCGGACAGAAAATAATCTGGAAGTGCCCCTCCCGAGACCAGGCTCTGATCCACCACTGGACCGCTCACAGGAGTGTACATTTCTTCTAAACTGTAATCCATATGCTCTGACCTGCAGAAATCAGCACTCGCTCGATAACAACTAACAGGCAGGACCTGTAGGCTGTAGCCTGGCCCTGTTACCGAAGCTAGCCGAGTGGTGTAAGGTTAAGGTACTAGTAGAGATGAGCGGCCGCTTAATCCTGATTTAAAGTTAAAGTTACTGCAGGATATAGATTACGGTTTAGAAATGTCAAATGTACACTCCTGTGAGTGGCGGGGAGGGGGATCTGTGGATGACACTGTTATAGGGAGGGGCATCTGTGGATGACACTGTTATAGGGAGGGGCATCTGTGGATGACACTGTTATAGGGAGGGGGAAATGGGGATGACACTGTCATGGGGTGGATCTGTGGATGACACATATAGCATAAGATGCTATACATTACACGGTATGTGGCATCCACAGATCCCCCCCATAGCAGTGTCATCCACAGATCCCCCTCTCTATAAAAGTGTCATCCACAGACAGCTGGACTTTTCTTCCCTGTTGCGGTTTTAGGTATTGGGTAAAGTATCGCAGCATTTCTAAGTGTACTTGTGTAAATGTATCGTTGTTATAGCTGCCCCCCCTACTTTTGTTCTGGCCCCCAGTGTGCCCCCCCCAAATTTGAAAGCTAGAGACGCCACTGCTTAGCTGCTGGCAGAGAGAAAGTCCAGTCATCAAGAAATAACAGAAGGTCGTCCGCATAGAGAGCGACCTTTTCAGTTACTGACCCACACGTGATACCCTTCACTGCCTCTGCCTTTCGGAGAGCCTCTGCCAAAGGTTCCACCGCGATTGCGAATAATAGCGGCGAAAGAGGGCACCCCTGTCTAGTCCCCCTGTGGAGTTCAAAGAAGTCAGAAAGATTGCCATTCACCTGTAGTCTAGCAGTAGGGCATGCATATAATAACTGGACCCAATTAATAAACCCTGACCCGAATCCCATGGCTTTTAGTACAGTAATGAGGTATCGCCATTCCACACTGTCGAATGCTTTGGCCGCGTCAAGAGACGCGACCGCCGCATCCAATGCATGCGTCTGGCCCACCTGAATATTTGGGTACAGTCGTCTAATATTCACTGCCGTTGACATGTTGGGTATGAAACCGGCTTGATCAGAGTGGATTACAGATTTAATCACCAGGTTCAAACGGTTAGCCAATACCTGTCACGGCCATGGTCATGGTCGTGACTCCTGAACCGCAGGCTGTTGCCTGCGGTTTGGATTTGGTTGTTCAACCACAGGTGAGGGCCGCTAGTGTGCTGCCTCACTTGTGGTTGCCGCGGGC
The DNA here is from genome assembly GCF_014858855.1 of Bufo gargarizans. Classification (NCBI taxonomy): domain Eukaryota; kingdom Metazoa; phylum Chordata; class Amphibia; order Anura; family Bufonidae; genus Bufo; species Bufo gargarizans. Next base: position 535,926,760 of record NC_058080.1, on the reverse strand, counting down.
AACAAGTCGTTTTGTATTGTGGCAGTATAGCAGCCTGAGCTCCCTCCGTGTCCAGAAGGAACAGGTCGTATTACCCTACTCCTAGTTCAGGGACCGGTGAAGGGTGAGTAGGGATCCGAGGTTCCTGAGCATGGGCCCTCCTACCTTCAAGGTCGGCTCATGCAGCTAGGAGTTAGGGTCGGATTAGGGATGCGTTAGGAGGTGACCTGCTCCCTAATTCTCTCGTCCTGGCCGAGCAGCCGTTAACATCTTCTGGCATCGCATGGCTGAGGGTTTTCCCCATCCTCAGCCGTGACAATACCTTCCCCAACAGTTTGATGTCCACCTGCAATAAGGAAATGGGTCGGTAAGATTCTGCCTCTAGGATGTCTTTTCCCGGTTTTGGGATAACCACAATAATGGCCTCATTCATAGAAGCTGGCAGGGCCTTACTAGTTTGAGCCTCTTTAAATACTTCTAATAACTGGGGCAGGAGTACTGAGGAATACGTTTTGTAAATTTCTAGCTGGTAGTCCATCACCCCCAGGAGCCTTATTATTAGACATGTCTTGCAGCGCCATTTCCAATTCCATAAGGGAAATAGGGGCATCTAACTGGGATTGCTGGTCTTGTGTAAGAGCAGGGAGATCAGGTGGAACCAGAAAGTCCTCCATTTGAGCCTCAGTGGCAGTAATTTTTGAGAAATATAAATTGGAGTAAAAGGAGTACATGATCTCTACCACCTGCTTCTGGGAGTTACATATGAACCCTTCTGAATTACGCAGAGCTGGTATAAAGCTGGACTGATGTTGGGCCTTAGTTAAGAGAGCCAACAATCTCCCCGTCTTTTCTCCACGGCCTCCCCTTTAAGAGTGACTAGAACAGTGGTAGCCCCTTTAACAGTGACTTGAACAGTGGCCTCCCCTTTAACAGTGACATACTTGTTAGGTAGAATTACTTACAGTGATAAAAAATTCCAGCTCTTCTGGATTGAAATTGCTTTTTGCCATTTCCGAATAAAGTTTTCAAAATCTCTGTCTGTAGAATCGGTCTCTCTCCACTCTCTTTGCGATCCAAAGACGGGCACGCACGTACAGACGCACGCATGCGATTATTTAAATTACGTATTATCGAGATAACAAATCAAACAGTAGACTGTATAGGCAGGCAGATTTCATATTGGTACCTTGCTCTAAGTTGTATTCGTGTACAAATGAAACTTAATTCTATCGAGCCAACCAATAGTAAATCAGACTAATATCTCTATTGTTCCATTCAAACGCAATTACAACTTATAGTGGGGGACTAATTAGAAAGTTGACTAATGTGAACAATTGACTATTAGAATTAACAAATAAGAAAATAGAACAGGATTCTCTTTATTGGTTGGTTAGGTTAAATCTGGACAGCTGTAAGTTAAAAGAGCAATGCGAGTAATTTAAGTTCAAATAATCGCATTGCGAAAACAACCTCAGAATTGCCAAGATTAACACAGACTTTTGTGGAGCATTAGGCCTCATGCACACGACAGTATTTTTTCACGGTCCGCAAATACGGGGTCCGTAGGTCCGTGATCCGTGACCGTTTTTTCGTCCGTGGGTCTTCCTTGATTTTTGGAGGATCCACGGACATGAAAAAAAAAGTCGTTTTGGTGTCCGCCTGGCCGTGCGGAGCCAAACGGATCCGTCCTGAATTACAATGCAAGTCAATGGGGGCGGATCCGTTTGACGTTGACACAATATGGTGCAATTGTAAACGGATCCGTCCCCATTGACTTTCAATGTAAAGTCAGGAGTCCCTTTACTTTCACACTTGCGTTCATATAATGCAGACGGTGGCTCCGTTCAGAACGGATCCGTCTGCATTATATTGTTAAAACATTTCTAAGTGTGAAAGTAGCCTCAGACGGATCCGTCCAGACTTTACATTGAAAGTCAATGGGGGACGGATCCGTTTGAAAATTGAGCCACAGTGTGTCATCTTCAAACGGATCCGTCCCCATTGACTTACATTATAAGTCTGGACGGATCCGCTTGCCTCCGCACGGCCAGGCCGACACCCCAACATTTTAACTTGAAGCGTCCCCATCACCATGGGAACTCCTCTATGTTAGAATATACTGTCGGAAATGAGCTACATCGTGAAACTCAGATCCGACAGTATATTCTAACACAGAGGCGTTCCCATGTGATGGGGACGCTTCAGGTTAGAATATACTGAAAAACTGTGTACATGACTGCCCCCCCCCCTGTTTTTAACTCATTGGTGTCCAGTGGGCCCCCACTCCCTCCCCTGTAGTTAACTCATTGGTGTCCAGTGGGCCCCCCTCCCTCCCCTGTAATTAACTCATTGGTGTCCAGTGGGCCCCCCCCCCTCCCTCCCCTGTAGTTAACTCGTTGGTGGCCAGTGGGCCCCCCTCCCTCCCCTGTAGTTAACTCGGTGGCCAGTGGGCCCTCTCCCCTCCCTCCCCCTCCTAATTAAAATCGCCCCCCCCTATCATTGGTGGCAGTGGAGACTACCGATCGGAGTCCCACTGTAATCGCTGGGGCTCCGATCGGTAACCATGGCAACCGGGACGCTACTGCAGTCCCGGTTGCCATGGTTGCTTAGCAATTTGTAGAAGCTTCATACTTACCTGAAGAGCTGCGATGTCTGTGACCGGCCGGGAGCTCCTCCTACTGGTAAGTGAAAGGTCTGTGCGGTGCATTGCCTATAGCACAGACCTGTCACTTACCAGTAGGAGGAGCTCCCGGCCGGTCACAGACATCGCTGCTCGCAGGTAAGTATGAAGCTTCTACAAATTGCTAAGTAACCCTGGCAACCGGGACTGCAGTAGCGTCCCGGTTGCCATGGTTACCGATCGGAGCCCCAGCGATTACACTGGGGCTCCGATCGGTACTCTCCACTGCCAACAATGAAAGGGGGGGGGGGGCGATTTTAATTAGGAGGGGGAGGGAGGGGAGAGGGCCCACTGGACACCAATGAGTTATCTACAGCGGAGGGAGGGGGGCCCACTGGACACCAATGAGTTAACTACAGGGGAGGGAGGGGGTGCCCACTGGACACCAATGAGTTAACTACAGGGGAGGGAGGGGGGCCCACTGGACACCAATGAGTTAAAAACAGGGGGGAAGGGGGTCTTCCCCCTGCTGCCTGCCAGGCAGCAGGGGGCAGTCATGTACACAGTTTTTCAGTATATTCTAACCTGAAGCGTCCCCATCACCATGGGAACGCCTCTGTGTTAGAATATACTGTCGGATCTGAGTTTTCACGAAGTGAAAACTCACCTCTGAAAAAGCTTTTATGCAGACGGATCTTCGGATCAGTCTGTATGAAAGTAACCTACGGATCACGGATGCCAATCTTGTGTGCATCCGTGTTCTTTCACGGACCCATTGACTTGAATGGGTCCGTGAACCGTTGTCCGTCAAAAAAATAGGACAGGTCATATTTTTTGGATGGACAGGAAACACGGATCACGGTTTCGGCTGCAAAACGGTGCATTTTCCGATTTTTCCACGGACCCATTGAAAGTCAATGGGTCCGCGAAAAAAACGGAAAACGGCACAACGGCCACGGATGCACACAACGGTCGTGTGCATGAGGCCTTATACATAGAAAGATAAATCGCCTCGATAATTACGTAGTTGTCATTATCGCGTAATGCGATTGTAACTTAAATTGAGGAAGATGTAGAATATTTTGCTATCTTCGTTGATGTATATTCTACATGAACGAAGATAGCGAAGTATTCTACAGAACGAAGATAGCGAAGTATTCTACATGAAGGAAGATAGCAAAGTATTCTACATTGTACAATACTTCGCTATCTTCGTTGATGTACAGGGTGGGCCATTTATATGGATACACCGTAAAAAAATGGGAATGGTTGGTGATATTAACTTCCTATTTGTGGCACATTAGTATATGTGAGGGGGGAAACCTTTCAAGATGGGTGGTGAACATGGCGGCCATTTTGAAGTCGGTCATTTTGAATCCAACTTTTGTTTTTTTCAATAGGAAGAGGGTCATGTGACACATCAAACTTATTGGGAATTTCACAAGAAAAACAATGGTGTGCTTGGTTTTAACGTAACTTTATTCTTTCATGAGTTATTTACAAGTTTCTGACCACTTATAAAATGTGTTCAATGTGCTGCCCATTGTGTTGGATTGTCAATGCAACCCTCTTCTCCCACTCTTCACACACTGATAGCAACACCGCAGGAGAAATGCTAGCACAGGCTTCCAGTATCCGTAGTTTCAAGTGCTGCACATCTCGTATCTTCACAGCATCTTGAACGTTTTCAGCCACAACGTTCATGGTATGCTAAAAATGACATGACGTTCTTAGGCCTCATGCACACGAACGTTGTGTGCATCTGTCGCCGTTGTTCAGTTTTCCGTGATTTTCTGCGGACCCATTGACTTTCAATAGGTCCGTTGAAAACTCGGAAAATGCACCGTTGTTCATCAGCGGCCGTGATCCGTGTTTCCTGTCCGTCCCAAAAATTTTTTGACGGACAACGGTTCACGGACCCATTCAAGTCAATGGGTCTGTGAAAAAACACGGATGCACACAAGATTGGCATCCGCGTCCGTGGCTGTAGGTTACTTTCATACATAAAAGCTTTTTCAGAGCCTAACAGGGGCGTTCCCATAGTGATAGGGACGCTTCAAGTTAGAATATACTACGAACTGTGTACATGACTGCCCCCTGCTGCCTGGCAGCACCCGATCTCTTACAGGGGGCTGTGATATGCACAATTAACCCCTGTATTAAACTGGGACTCCGCTGCCACCAATGATCGGGGGGGGGGGGGGCCCCGCACACTGGCCACCAATGAAATTAATACAATAAAGGGAGGGAGGGGGTTCCGCACTGGCCACCAATAAAATTAATACAGTAGAGGGAGGGGGGGGGGGGAGGCTGCACTGGCCACCAATTAAATTAATACAATAGAGGGAGGGAGGGGGTTCCGCACTGGCTACCAATGAATTTAATACAGTAGAGGGAGGGGGGGGGGGGGCCGCACACTGGCCACCAATGAAATTAATACAATAGAGCGAGGGAGGGGGGGGCCGCACTGGCCACTAATGAAATTAATACAATAGAGGGAGGGAGGGGGGCTGCACTGGCCACCAATGAAATTAATACAGTAGAGGGAGGGGGGGGGTGGCCCGACTGGCCACCAATGAAATTAAAACTGTGGAAGGAGGGGGGTCTGCCCCCTGCTGCCTGGCAGCCCCTGATCTCTTACAGGGGGCTATGGTATGCACAATTACCCCTCAGGTGCGGCACCTGAGGGGTTAATTGTGCGGATCACAGCCCCCTGTAAGAGATCGGGTGCTGTCCGGCAGCAGGGGGCAGTCATGTACACAGTTCGTAGTATATTCTAACTTGAAGCGTCCCCATCACTATGGGAACGCCTCTGTGTTAGAATATACTGTCGGATCTGAGTTTCCACGATCTAACTCAAATCTGATGGTATATTGTAACATAGAGGAGTTCCCATAAAATATACCATCGGATTGGAGAAAACTCCGATGGTATAATAGGGGCTCCTGACTTTACATTGAAAGTCAATAGGGGACGGATCCTTTTGCAATTGCACCATATTGTGTCAACGTCAAACGGATCCGTCCTTATTGACTTGCAGTGTAAATCAGAACGGATCCGTTTGGCTCCGCACGGCCAGGCGGACACCAAAACGATTTATTTTTTTACTTCATGTCCGTGGATCCTCCAAAAATCAAGGAAGACCCATGGAAGAAAAAACGGACATGGATCTACGGAACCTGTTTTTGTGGACCGCAAAAAAAAAACGGTCGTGTGCACGAGGCCTTATTCTGCAGCTCAATATGAATACAGCGATACCAAACGTGTGTATTTTTATTTATTTTTTTACTACTTGGAAAAAAATAAAAACCTGTGGAAAAAATCTAACTTTTCTTTGAATCGCCATTTTCATTTTTGTTTTTATATTTTGCTTTACAGAGATGGCTTGTTTTTGGTGTAATGAACTGTAGTTTTTTTGGGTACAATTTTTGCGGTACATACAACTTTTGTGTTTTTCATTTTATTTCTGTTACGGCATTTACCGGACTTTTTATTTTTTAATTATTAGCCGCCTTAGAGAGCTTGAATCTGAGATCTTTTGATCCCCTCTCCTATTCACCCTAATAAAGATCTATTAGGGTACATAGGATTTCTACAGTCTCCATTCTCAGCTATGCCTCGTGCACAGCTCAGTATGGCGAAAGCCATAGCAGGCATGGATCACTTCAGCAGCGTCCAGGCTGTCATGGCAACTGATCGGAGCCCCGCGATTTCACTGTGGGGGCTCCGATCGGAAAGCAGAGGGAGCCGCATCCCTCTGCCTTATCTCACAGGTGCCGCGATCAGCGTTGATTGCGGCACCTGAGGGGTTAAATGATGGGGGTGGCGTGATCACCGCTCCTTGTCAGTGCGGGCTGTATGATACAGCCAGCACCCGCCGTGTATGGATTGGGCCCGCTGCAGAGGCCTGCTCCATACATCCCCTGCACCACCGTGACGTACCGTCAGGGTGGCTTAAGGGGTCAATGGTGGTGAGCTCTAACAGTGGGGGAATAGGGGGCAGTAGGAAAATTAAATACAAACCTAGTAACATCACCAGGATGACACCCGGGAAGAGGAAAAACCCTGCGGTCTGGATTAAAGGCATTTTCAGGCTGTATAGTTGTTGTTTTTTTACTTACCGTATATACTCGAGTATAAGCCGACCCGAATATAAGCCGAGGCCCCTAATTTTACCCCCCAAAAATGGGAAAAATTATTGACTCGAGTATAAGACTAGGATGGGAAATGCAGCAGCTACTGGTAAATTTCAAAAATAAAAATAGATACCGTACCAGTAAAATTACATTAATTGAGGCATCAGTAGGTTAAAGGTTTTTGATATTTATTTCAAAGAAAAACAATATGGTATCAACAATAACTTTAACAGTACAAAAACCAACTAAAGCGAATATTTGATTTTTTCGCAATCAAGACCTAGACTCGAGTATAAGACGAGGGGGCTTTTTGAGCACAAAAATATGTGCCAAAAAACTTGTCTTATACTCTAGTATATACGGTAATCCTCTTATTAATTAAAAGTAAGAGGACTTCTCAACTACTTTAATGTTTACATGTAAAAATATTTCAGCTGCACTTACATCCATACATGCCCGTACAATGTAGGCAATACCTGCACTGTACATTGCTCAGAGACCTGCAGTGTCATGGCCGCATCAGGGACAGTCTTTCCTTGCACCTTTTTTGAGTGAGGGGCCAAATTATGAAGGCTAGATAGAACATTAGGTCAGAGTATCTACAACATGGCAGGCTTTGTGTGGTTCTGGCATAAAGTGGTTAGCAAATGTTCTCCCAGGAAGGACAACCAGTAACAGTGGCACCTATGTTGTCTGATCGTAGTCCAGTCACATAGAAGAGCTACTGTGCTACAAATTGCTAAAAAGCTAATGCTGGCTATGATGGAACAAAAAATAACCTGTGTGTGACACCAGCCTAAGGCTACATGCACACGAACACTAAGGCCCCTTTCACACGGGCGAGTATTCCGCGCGGATGCGATGCGTGAGTTGAACGCATTGCACCCGCACTGAATACCGACCCATTCATTTCTTTATTTTTTTTTTTTATTGTTTTGATTTAACAACAAGAATAGTGAGAAGTCAATTAGATGGTGACGGACACTGAAATGTGTCACACAATATCACCTTACAATCAGTATTGTGGAAAACAATAGTGACAACATTAATAAGTACAAGTAAATAATAAAAAAATAGAACAGAAACATGTGGGACACTGCACAATACATCGGGTATCGTAATACATCATATGAGTTACATCATCCAAATGATTAGGATCACAGAGAGGACTTCCTAAAGTCCTGCCAAGGTTTCCACAGGGAGCTGAAAAAGCTATGAGTGGTTTTCCCAAGCAGACATTTCCTCGAACCTGTGGATGGAATCAATTTGATTATGCCAGTGTTCAATAGGGGGAAGGTCGTGGGTCAACCAATATCTAGGTATTAATAATCGGGCAGCTGACAGTCATTTCTTAAATAATTTAAGCGATACGGAGCAGAAGGGGTCAGAGTGTAAGCCCAAGAGAGCCAATTTGGGACAAGGAAGAAGAAGTGTACTGCAAACTGAATTGCAGATTGTGAAGATTTTGGACCACCATAGGCTAATTAGTGGGCGACCCATTCATTTCTATGGGGCTGTTCACATGAGCAGTGATTTTCACGCATCACTTATGCGTTGCGTGAAAATCGCAGCATGCTCCTCTTTGTGCGTTGCGGTGCGATAATCCACGCAACGCAGGCCCCATAGAAGTGAATGGGGTTGCGTGAAAATCGCAAGCATCCGCAAGCAAGTGCGGATGTGGTACGATTTTCATGCACGGTTTCTAGGAGACGATCGGGATGGAGACCCGATCATTGTTATTTTCCCTTATAACATGGTTATAAGGGGAAATAATAGCATTCTGAATACAGAATGCATAGTAAAATTGCGCTGGAAGGGTTAAAAAATAATAATTTAACTCGCCTTAATCCACTTGCTCGCGTAGCCGGCATCTCCTTCTGTCTTCATCTGAGCTTTGTGCAGTAACAAGGACTACATGATCCATCACCATGGTAAAAGATCATGTGATGACCGGAGTGACGTCACCACAGGTCCTGTTCATGTATTTAATGCTCACCCCAGGTCCTGTTCAGCAAAGGAGCCAGAAGGAGATGCCGGCTACGCGAGCAAGTGGATTAAGGTGAGTTCAAATTTTTTTTTAACCCTTCCAGCGCAATTTTACTATGCATTCTGTATTCAGAATGCTATTATTTTCCCTTATAACCATGTTATAATGGAAAATAATACAATCTACAGAACATTGATCCTAAGCCTGAACTTCTGTGAAGAAGTTCAGGTTTGGGTACCAAACATGCGCAATTTTTCTCACACGAGTGCAAAACGCATGACAATGTTTTGCACTCGCGCGGAAAAATCGCGGGTGTTTCCGCAACGCACCCGCACATTTTCCCGCAACGCCTGTGTGAAAGGGGCCTAAGGCTACATGCACACAAACACTAAGGCTACATGCACACAAACTTAGTTTGTTTCCGTGTCCGTTTTTTTTTGCGGATAGGATGCGGACCCATTCATTTCAATGGGTCTGCAAAAAATGTGTGCTGTCTGCATCCAGTATGTCCGTTCCTTAGCCCGGCAAAAAAAATAGAACATGACCTATTTTTGTACGTTTTAGGCATTGTTACAATGGATCCGCAAAGAAAAAAAGGATGGCATACGGATGAAAACAATTTTTTTTTTGCAGACCGCAAAACACATACGGTCGTGTGCATGTAGCCTAAGGCTACTTTCACATCTGCACTTTCCCTTTCCGCTATTGAGATCAGTCATAAAATCTCAATAGCGGAGGAAAATGCTTACTTTTTGTCCCCATTCATTGTAAATGGGGACAAAACTGAACTAAAGGGAACAGAGTGCACCAAAATGCATCTGTTTTATTGCGTTTCTATGATGCACACAAAAACATGAACTAAAATGCGGAACAAAAAAATGGGCACAAGAGAAAACGGATCCGTCCCCCTTTGACTTACAATGGTTTTAGAGATGGCTGTTTTTAGAGATAATACAACCGGATCCGTTAATAATGGATGCAGACGGTTGTATTATCAGGACGGAAGCGTTTTCGCTCATCCATGACGGATCCAGCAAAAATGCAGATTTGGAAATAGCGTAATACAGATTTTGTGTATGAGCCCTTAAGGCTCATGCACACGGCTGTAGTTTTGGTCCGCATCCGATCCGCGTTATAATGGAAAGATTTGCACCTGTTCTATGTTTTGGACCTGCATCTGGTTTTGGCTAACAATCATAGATGAAAACCCCTGATTAACACCTTAACGACCGAGCTCATTTTCACCTTAAGGACCAGGCCATTTTTTGCAAATCTGACCAGTGTCACTTTGACTTATCCAGGCCCTTCTGAGATTGTTTTTTCGGCACATATTGTACTTCATGACACTGGTAAAATGAAATAAAAAAAATATATAATTTTATTTATAAAAAAAATACCAAATTTACCAAAAATGAAGTAAAAAATTGCAAATTTCCTAGTTTCTATTTCTCTACTTCTATAATACATAGTAATACCTCCAAACATAGTTATAACTTTACATTCCCCATATGTCTACTTCATGTTTGCATCATTTTGGGAATGATATTTTATATTTTGGGGATGTTACAAGGCTTAGAAGTTTGGAAGCAAATCTTGAAATTTTTCTGAACTTTTCAAAAACCCAATTTTTAGGGACCAGTTCAGGTCTGAAGTCACTTATTGAGGCTTATATAATAGAAACTACCCAAAAATGACCCCATTCTAGAAACTACACCCCTCAAGGTATTCAAAACTGATTTTACAAACTTTGTTAACCCTTTAGGTGTTCCACACGAATTAATTGAAAATAGAGATACAATTTCAAAATTTCACATTTTTGGCAGATTTTCCATTTTATAAAAAAAATTTCCAGTTACAAAGCAAGGGTTAACAGCCAAACAAGACTCAACATTTATGGCTCAAAATCTGTAGTTTACAGAAACACCCCATATGTGGTCGTAAACCACTGTACGGGCACACGGTAGGACACAGAAGGAAAGGAATGCCATACGGTTTTTGAAAGGCAGATTTTGCTAGACAGTTTTTTTGGACACCATGTCCCATTTGAAGCCCCCCTGATGCACCCCTAGAGTAGAAACTCCATAAAAGTGACCCCATCTAAGAAACTACACCCCTCAAGGTATTCAAAACTGATTTTACAAACTTTGTTCACCCTTTAGGTGTTCCACAAGAGTTATTGGCAAATAGAGATGAGATTTCAGAATTTAAATTTTTAGGCAAATTTTCCATTTTACTATTTTTTTTCCAGTTACAAAGCAAGGGTTAACAGCCAAACAAAACTCAATATTTATGGCCCTGATTCTGTAGTTTACAGAAACACCCCATATGTGGTCGTAAACTGCTGTACGGGCGCAGAAGGAAAGGAATGCCATACGACTGGAAGGCAGATTTTGCTACAACGTTTTTTTGAACACCATGTCCCATTTGAAGCCCCCCTGATGCACCCCTAGAGTAGAAACTCCATAAAAGTGACCCCATTTTAGAAACTACGGGATAGGATGGAAGTTTTTTTGGTACTAGTTTAGGGTACATATGATTTTTGGTTGCTCTATATTACACTTTTTGTGAGGCAAGGTAATAGGAAATAGCTTTTTTGGCACCGTCTTTTTTCTTATTTACAACATTCATCTGACAGGTTAGAGCATGTGGTATTTTTATAGAGCAGGTTGTCACGGACGCGGCGATACCTAATATGTATACAATTTTTTTTATTTATGTATGTTTTACACAATGATTTCATTTTTGAAACAAAAAAAATATGTTTTAGTGTCTCCATAGTCTGAGAGCCATAGTTTTTTCAGTTTTTGGGCGATTTATCTAAGGTAGGGTCGCATTTTTTGTGGGATGAGATGACTGTTTTATTGGCACTATTTTGGGGTGCATATGAATTTTTGATCACTTGCTATTACACTTTTTGTGACATAAGATGACAAAAAGTTGCTTTTTTTACACAGTTTTTATTTTTTTACGGTGTTCACCTGAGGGGTTAGGTCATGTAATATTTTTAAAGAGCCGGTCGATACGGACGCGGCGATACCTAATATGTATACTTTTTTTATTTATGTAAGTTTTACACAATGATTTCATTTTTTAAACAATGATTTCATTTTTTAAACAAAAAAAAATCATGTTTTAGTGTTTCCATAGTCTAAGAGCCATCGTTTTTTCAGTTTTTGGGCGATTATCTTGGGTACGGTATGATTTTTGCGGGATGAGATGATGGTTTGATTGGCGCTATTTTGGGGTGCATATGACTTTTTGATCGCTTTCTATTACACATTTTGTGATGTAAGGTGACAAAAAATTGTTTATTTAGCACAGTTTTTATTTTTTATGGTGTTCATCTGAGGGGTCAGCTCATGTGATATTATTATAGAGCTAGTCGATACGGACGCGGCGATACCTAATATGTATACTTTTTTTATTTATTTAAGTTTTACACAATAATATCATTTTTGAAACAAAAAAAAAATCATGTTATAGTGTCCCCATAGTTTTTTATTTTTTGGGCCATTGTCTCATGTAGGGGCTCATTTTTTAAGGGATGAGGTGATGGTTTGATTGGTACTATTTCGGCGTACATGCGACATTTTTGATTACTTTTATTACCTTTTTTGGGAAGTAAGGTGAGCAAAATTTCAATTTCCTGATAGTTTTTATTTTTTTATTTTTATGGCATTCACCGTGCGGGGAAAGTAACATGACCGTTTTATAGATCAGGTCGTTACGGATGCGCCGATACCTAATATGTGTAGTGTATTTTTATTTTTTTATTCAGTGATAAATGTGTTTTTATTATCTTTTCACTTTTTTTTTTTTTTTTACCCAGACCCACTTGGTTCCCATATAGTGTATTGTCCTGTATTTAACTTACACTGTCTGAACAGATCTATGCCTTTAGCATAGATCTGTTCAGCACCATGGACAGCAGGATGCCTGAGAAGGCGAACCTTCAGTTGTGGCAGACGGGAAAGGGGAAGGAGGGGAGCTCCCTCCCTCTGTCACCCCATCCATCTGGGGGCTGCAAAGGCACAGCAGCCCCCCTCTATCTCTGTACCTGTCTGGGCTGCACTTATTTACTTGTTTGGCCGTATCACACCACCCTTGAGTTCTGGTAACGGACCCTGCTCTGTATCTCTGGAACTGCACTACTTTTCTTCCACGAGGCTGAAGTTGGTTTCTTATTCGTCCAGTTTCTTATTCACTGAAGTTGGTTTCTTATTCGGCAGTTTCTTATACATTACTATGACAAATAAACCTTTTTTCCTCTTATTCCTCTGCAGTAAATCTGTTTTTTTCTACATAAATGTTAAATATTATTTGTGAACAATCAGATTAATAAAAAAAAATCTACATTATTGGTGTTTTTACTGAAAAAAACGATAGTGAAAAATGGATGAAAAAATATGCATTTTGAATAAGTAACTGAGGAATATAAGGGGTTAAACGCTGTTGGGCCACTAATCAAAGGGTTAAAATATAAAGAGTAAGGGCCCCTCCATAATACCCAAATGTACCCAGCCTGGCCCAAACTGTGGATTGGCAAGAAAACAGGTGCCAACCTTGCCAACTATATACATTTTCAGCATTTTGAATAAGTAACTGAGGAATATAAGGGGTTAAACGCTGTTGGGCCACTAATCTAAGGGTGTAAATATATATAGTAAGGGCCCCTCCATAATACCCAAATGTACCCAGCCTGGCCCAAACTGTGGATTGGCAGGAAAACAGGTGCCAACCTTGCCAGCTATATACATTTTCAGCATTTTGAATAAGTAACTGAGGAATTTAAGGGGTTAAACACTGTTGGGCCACTGATCTAAGGGTAAAAATATAAAGAGTAAGGACCCCTCCATAACACCCAACTGTACCCAGCCTGGCCCAAACTGTGGATTGGCAAGAAAACAGGTGCCAACCTTGCCAACTATATACATTTTCATCATTTTGAATAAGTAACTGAGGAATTTAAGGGGTTAAACGCCGTTGGACCACTAATAAAAGGGTTAAAATATAAAGAGTAAGGGCCCCTCCATAACACCTAACTGTATCCAGCCTGGCCCAAACTGTGGATTGGCAGGAAAACAGGTGCCAACCTTGCCAACTATATACATTTTCAGCATTTTGAATAAGTAACTGAGGAATTAAAGGGGTTAAATGCCGTTGGGCCACTAATCTAAGGGTGGCAATATAAAGAGTAAGGACCCCTCTATAATACCCAACTGTATCCAAACTGTGGATTGGCATGAAAATAGGTGCCAACCTTGCCAACTAAATACATTTTCAGCATTTTGAATAAGTAACTGAGGAATTTAAGGGGTTAAACGCCGTTGGGCCACTGATCTAAGGGTGGAAATATAAAGAGTAAGGACCCCTCCATAATACCCAACTGTATCCAGCCTGGCCCAAACTGTGGATTGGCATTAAAATAGGTGCCAACCTTGCCAACTATATACATTTTCAGCATTTTGAATAAGTAACTGAGGAATATAAGGGGTTAAACGCTGTTGGAACACTAATCTAAGGGTGGAAATATAAAGAGTAAGGACCCCTCTATAATACCCAACTGTATCCAGCCTGGCCCAAACTGTGGATTGGCAGGAAAACAGGTGCCAACCTTGCCAACTATATACATTTTCAGCATTTTGAATAAGTAACTGGTAATTTTAAGGGGTTAAACGCTGTTGGACCACTAATCTAAGGGTAGAAATATAAAGAGTAAGGACCCCTCTATAATACCCAACTGTATCCAGCCTGGCCCAAACTGTGGATTGGCAAGAAAACAGGTGCCAACCTTGCCAACTACATACATTTTCAACATTTTGAATAAGTAACTGAGTAATTTAGGCTACTTTCACACTTGCGCTTGATCGGATCCGTTCTGAACGGATCCGATCATATTAATGCAGACGGAGGCTCCGTTCAGTACGGATCCGTCTGCATTAATAACTTAGAAAAATTTCTAAGTTCGCAAGTAGCCTGAGCGGATCCGTTCAGACTTTCAATGTAAAGTCAATGGGGGACGGATCCGCTTGAAGATTGAGCCATATGGGCTCATCTTCAAGCGGATCCGTTCCCATTGACTTACATTGTAAGTCTGAACGGATCCGCTCGCCTCCGCACGGCCAGGCGGACAGCTGAACGCTGCAAGCAGCGTTCAGCTGTCCGCCTGTCCGTGCGGAGGCGAGCGGAGCGGAGGCTGAACGCCGCCAGACTGATGCAGTCTGAGCGGATCCGCTCCATTCAGACTGCATCAGGGCTGGACGGAGGCGTTCGGGTCCGCTCGTGAGCTCCTTCAAACGGAGCTCACGAGCGGACCGACGAGCGCAAGTGTGAAAGGAGCCTTAAGAGGTTAAACGCTGTTGGGCCACTAATCTAAGGGTGGAAATATAAAGAGTAAGGACCCCTCCATAATACCCAACTGTACCCAGCCTGGCCCAAACTGTGGATTGGCAAGAAAACAGGTGCCAACCTTGCCAACTATATACATTTTCAGCATTTTGAATAAGTAACTGAGGAATTTAAGGGGTTAAACGCTGTTGGTCCACTAATCTAAGGGTGGAAATATAAAGAGTAAGGACCCCTCTAAAATACCCAACTGTATCCAGCCTGGCCCAAACTGTGGATTGGCATTAAAATAGGTGCCAACCTTGCCAACTATATACATTTTCAGCATTTTGAATAAGTAACTGAGGAATTTAAGGGGTTAAATGCTGTTGGGCCACTGATCTAAGGGTAGAAATACAAAGAGTAAGGACCCCTCCATAATACCCATTTGTATCCAGCCTGGCCCAAACTGTGGATTGGCAAGAAAACAGGTGCCAACCTTGCCAACTATATACATTTTCAGCATTTTGAATAAGTAACTGAGGAATTTAAGGGGTTAAACACTGTTGGGCCACTGATCTAAGGGTAAAAATACAAAGAGTAAGGACCCCTCCATAACTCCCATCTGTACCCAGCCTGGCCCAAACTGTGGATTGGCATTAAAATAGGTGCCAACCTTGCCAACTATATACATTTTCAGCATTTTGAATAAGTACCTGAGGAATTTAAGGGGTTAAACGCCGTTGGGCCACTAATCAAAGGGTTAAAATATAAAGAGTAAGGGCCCCTTCATAACACCCAACTGTATCCAGCCTGGCCCAAACTGTGGATTGGCAGGAAAACAGGTGCCAACCTTGCCAACTATATACATTTTCAGCATTTTGAATAAGTAACTGGTGATTTTAAGGGGTTAAACGCTGTTGGGCCACTAATCTAAGGGTGGAAATATACAGAGTAAGGACCCCTCTATAATACCCAACTGTATCCAGCCTGGCCCAAACTGTGGATTGGCATTAAAATAGGTGCCAACCTTGCCAACTAAATACATTTTCAGCATTTTGAATAAGTAACTGAGGAATTTAAGGGGTTAAACGCCGTTGGGCCACTAATCTAAGGGTGTAAATATATAGAGTAAGGGCCCCTCCATAATACCCAAATGTACCCAGCCTGGCCCAAACTGTGGATTGGCAGGAAAACAGGTGCCAACCTTGCCAACTATATACATTTTCAGCATTTTGAATAAGTAACTGGTAATTTTAAGGGGTTAAACGCTGTTGGGCCACTGTTCTAAGGGTGGAAACACAAAGAGTAAGGACCCCTCCATAATACCCAACTGTATCCAGCCTGGCCCAAACTGTGGATTGGCAAGAAAACAGGTGCCAACCTTGCCAACTATATACATTTTCAAAATTTTGAATAAGTAACTGAGTAATTTAAGGGGTTAAACGCTGTTGGGCCACTGATCTAAGGGAGGGAATATAAAGAGTAAGGACCCCTCCATAATACCCAACTGTACCCAGCCTGGCCCAAACTGTGGATTAAAACAAGACCTATATTATATTGTTGTAAATATATGGACCTACAGATAACGGGGGAGATTTATCAAAATCTGTCCAAAGGAAAAGTTGATGAGTTGAACATAAACCAATCAGATCGCTTCTTTCATTTTGTAGAATCCTTGTTAACCACCTCAGCCCCGCTAGCTGAAAACCCCTTCATGACCAGGCCACTTTTTACACTTCTACACTACACTCCTTTCACCGTTTATTGCTCGGTCATGCAACTTACCACCCAAATGAATTTTACCTCCTTTTCTTCTCACTAATAGAGCTTTCATTTGGTGGTATATTATTGCTGCTGACATTTTTACTTTTTTTGTTATTAATTGAAATTTAACGTTTTTTTTGCAAAAAAAAGACATTTTGCTACAAAAACGACATCCATATATACATTTTTCACCAAATTTATTGTTCTACATGTCTTTGATAAAAAAAAAAAATGTTTGGGCAAAAAAAAAAAATTGTTTGGGTAAAAGTTATAGCATTTACAAACTATGGTACAAAAATGTGAATTTCCGCTTTTTGAAGCAGCTCTGACTTTTTCTGAGCACCTGTCATGATTCCTGAGGTTCTACAATGCCCAGACAGTAGAAACACCCCACAAAAGACCCCATTTCGAAAAGTAAACACCCTAAGGTATTCTCTGATGGGCATAGTGAGTTCATAGAACTTTTTATTTTTTGTCACAAGTTAGCGGAAAATGATGTTTTTTTTGGTGTTTTTTTTTTGTTTTGTTTTTTTGCCTTACAAAGTCTCATATTCCACTAACTTGCGGCAAAAAAATAAAAATTCTAGGAACTCGCCATGCCCCTCACTGAATACCTTGGGGTGTCTTCTTTCCAAAATGGGGTCACTTGTGGGGTAGTTATACTGCCCTGGCAATTTAGGGGCCCATATGTGTGAGAAGTACTTTGCAATCAAAATGTGTAAGAAATGACCGGTGAAATCCGAAAGGTGCACTTTGGAATGTGTGCCCCTTTGCCCACCTAGGCTGCAAAAAAGTGTCACACATCTGGTATCGCCGTACTCAGGAGAAGTTGGGGAATGTGTTTTCAGGTGTCATTTTACATATACCCATGCTGGGTGAGAGAAATATCTTGGCAAAAGACAACTTTTCCCATTTTTTTATTTATCGTTATGCACTTTGTCCCAGGTGAAAGGAGAGGTTTGCAGCAGCTGTGTGAGTGAATGGGCCCTAATAGCCCTGTGTGCCTGTCCTGTGAGATGATCCCTATGCTAGGTGTACCTGTGTGTGGTACTTCCGGAAACACTCCCCTAAGCATAGGGCAGGGTGGTCAGGACAGTCAGGACAGAAATAGCGGGTGTCACGCCTTATTCCACTCCTGCTACAGACACGACATTTTTTTCGGGGTTGCGGTTGGGTTGAGGTACCAGGAACGACATTGGGGAAATGTCGCTCGTGTAGACGGCTAACTACACTGGTGGATGGGGCCACGGAACCTCCTGGGTACAGGAGGTTCTCGATGATCTCTTCCTGAAATTTGAGGAAGGATCCAGTTCTCCCAGCCTTACTGTAGAGAACAAAACTATTATACAGAGCCAATTGAATTAAATATACAGACACCTTCTTATACCAGCGTCTGGTTCTGCGGGAAACTAAATACGGAGACAACATCTGGTCATTGAAGTCCACCCCTCCCATGTGAAGGTTATAGTCGTGGACTGAGAGGGGCTTTTTAATGACACGGGTTGCTCGCTCAATTTGTATTGTCGTGTCTGCGTGAATGGAGGAGAGCATGTAAACGTCACGCTTGTCTCTCCATTTCACCGCGAGCAGTTCTTCGTTACACAGTGCGGCCCTCTGCCCCCTTGCAAGACGGGTGCTAACGAGCCGTTGGGGGAAGCCCGCGCGACTAGTTCGCGTGGTACCACAGGCGCCAATCCGTTCTAGAAACAAATGCCTAAAGAGGGCCACACTTGTGTAGAATAAGGGTGACACCAAGTCCCAGACTATCTTCCCACTGCTCCCCAGGTAGTCAGGGCAACCGACCGGCTCCAGGGTCTGATCTTTTCCCTCATAGACACGAAATTTGTGTGTATAGCCTGTGGCCCTTTCACAGAGCTTATACAATTTGACCCCATACCGGGCGCGCTTGCTTGGGATGTATTGTTTGAAGCCAAGGCGCCCGGTAAAATGTATCAGGGACTCGTCTACGCAGATGTTTTGCTCTGGGTATACAAATCTGCAAATTTCAGGTTGAAATGGTCTATCAGGGGCCAAATTTTGTGGAGCCGGTCAAAAGCAGGGTGGCCCCTGGGACGGGAGGCGGTGTTGTCACTAAAGTGCAGGAAACGCAGGATGGCCTCAAATCGTGTCCTGGACATAGCAGCAGAGAACATGGGCATGTGATGAATTGGGTTCGTGGACCAATATGACCGCAATTCATGCTTTTTAGTTAGACCCATATTGAGGAGGAGGCCCAAAAAAATTTTTTTTTAGGAAACTTGGACTGGTTTCCACCGGAAAGGCTGGGCATAATAGCTTCCCGGGTTAGCGGTTATAAATTGTGTGGCATATCGGTTTGTCTCTGCCACAACTAAGTCTAAGAGCTCCGCAGTCAAGAACAGCTCAAAAAATCCCAGGGCCGAACTGATCTGAGCTGTCTCAACCCGAACTCCAGACTGGGCGGTGAAAGGGGGAACTACAGGTGCGGCTGAAGTTGGGGACTGCCAATCAGGGTTTGCCAGCACCTCGGGGACTCTAGGGGCTCTACGGGCACGTCTTTGCGGTGGCTGCGACGGGGTCACTACTGCACGTGCCACCGTACCAGCTTCAACTGCCCTTCTGGTGCTCGCTACTTCACCAGGTTGTACGGCAGTGCTGGTACTAGGTCCAGGGAGGGCTGCGCTGCTGGTGTATGCCTCACCACGTAATCCGACAGCGCCAGCCCCACTCTGCTGCCCTTGAAGCGGATCCTGCGCAACCTGTGGTCTAGCTACACGGGGCCGGGTACGCCTGGTGCTATCAGGGACCTCAGCCTCCTCGTCCGAACTTTGGGTCAGAGAGCCACTGCTTTCTACAGGTTCGTATTCTGACCCGCTGGATTCATCAGATGAGGGTTCCCACTCCTCATCCGACTGGGTCAGAAGCCTGTAGGCCTCTTCAGAAGAATACCCCCTGTTTGACATGTGGGCAACTAAATTTAGGGGTATTCCCTGAGACTACCCAAGAAAAAAAAGCAAGCCTGTCTTACAAAGGGGAGGCTAGCGAAGTACCGGAGGCCGCTGCGGTTGATAAAAAATATCAAAACTGATTTTTTTATCGCCGCAGTGCGTGTAAAGTGAATGTGCAGTGATCAAAAAAAAAAAATTTTTGTCACTGCGGTGGGGCGGGTGTGGGTGAACGCACGTGTGGGCGACCGATCAGGCCTGATCGGGCAAACACTGCGTTTTGGGTGGAGGGCGAACTAAAGTGACACTAATACAATTATAGATCTGACTGTGATCAGTTTTGATCACTTCCAGATACTATTAAAGTACAATTGCTGATTAGCGATACGCTAATCAGCGAATAACGGACTGCGGTGGGCTGGGCGCTAACTGATCCCTAAACTACCTAACCAAGGGACCTAAACTATACCTAAAACCTAACGGTCAATACCAGTGAAAAAAAAAGTGACAGTTTACACTGATCACTTTTTTCCCTAGTGATTGACAGGGGCGAACAAAGGGGTGATCAAAGGGTTAATTGGGGTTCAGGGGGGTGATCTGGGGCTAGTATGTGGTGTTTGGTGCTACTTGCTGTGTAGCCTGCTCCTCTGCTGGATCCAACCGACGAAAAGAACCAGCAGAGGAGCAGGCAGCCATATATCAGATCATATTTACTACTATCTGCTATGTGGCTTCTGATTGTTTTTTTTTTAAATCAGCAACCTGCCAGCCGCGATCATTGGCTGGCAAGCTGATGACGAAATACTCCTTGACGAAATGCCAGCCCGCGATGCGCATGCGCGGGCCGGCTGTGACCGAAATGCATCCAGGAGGAGTAAATCAACCACCTCCCGGACGCATCGATGCGTACATTGGTCGGGAGGTGGTTAATAATGAACGAAGCGATCTGATTGGTTGCTATGGACAACTCAGCAACTTTTCTATGGACAGGTGTTAATAAATCTCCCCCAACATGCTATTTTTTTTTCCAGAGAAATGCACTGTGCGGAAACAATACTTTCCAAGAGTTGTTAAATTTTTTCAGACTAACAATGTATCTTTGAGGACACAGTGACATAACTCTTCCAATTCTCCACCTACAGACCATGAGGTGGAATATTGGAAGAGTTATGAGGGTGCAATTTAACAACTCTTGGAAACTATTGTTTCCACACAGCGCATTTCTCTGGGGAAAAAAATAACATGTTGGGGGAGATTTATTAACACCTGTCCATAGATAAGTTGCTGAGTTGTCCATAGCAACCAATCAGATCGCTTTGTTCATTATTAACAAGGATTCTACAAAATGAAAGAAGCGATCTGATTAGTTTATGTTCAACTCATCAACTTTTCCTTTGGACAGATTTTGATAAATCTCCCCCGTTATCTGTAGGTCCATATATTTACAACAACACAATATAGGTCTTGTTTTAATCCACAATTTGGGCCAGGCTGGGTACAGTTGGGTATTATGGAGGGGTCCTTACTCTTTATATTTCCACCCTTAGATTAGTGGCCCAAGAGCATTTAACCCCTTAAATTACTCAGTTACTTATTCAAAATGTTGAAAATGTATATAGTTGGCAAGGTTGGCACCTGTTTTCCTGCCAATCCACAGTTTGGGCCAGGCTGGGTACATTTGGGTATTATGGAGGGGCCCTTACTCTATATATTTACACCCTTAGATTAGTGGCCCAACAGCGTTTAACCCCTTATATTCCTCAGTTACTTATTCAAAATGCTGAAAATGTATATAGTTGGCAAGGTTGGCACCTGTTTTCTTGCCAATCCACAGTTTGGGCCAGGCTGGATACAAATGGGTATTATAGAGGGGTCCTTACTCTTTATATTTCCACCCTTAGATTAGTGGCCCAACAGCGTTTAACCCCTTATATTCGTCAGTTACTTATTCAAAATGCTGAAAATGTATATAGTTGGCAAGGTTGGCACCTGTTTTCCTGCCAATCCACAGTTTGGGCCAGGCTGGGTACTATGGAGGGGTCCTTACTCTTTATATTTCCACCCTTAGATTAGTGGCCCAACAGCGTTTAACCCCTTATATTCCTCAGTTACTTATTCAAAATGCTGAAAATGTATATAGTTGGCAAGGTTGGCACCTGTTTTCTTGCCAATCCACAGTTTGGGCCAGGCTGGGTACAGTTGGGTATTATGGAGGGGTCCTTACTCTTTATATTTCCACCCTTAGATCAGTGGCCCAACGGCGTTTAACCCCTTAAATTCCTCAGTTACTTATTCAAAATGCTGAAAATGTATATAGTTGGCAAGGTTGGCACCTGTTTTCCTGCCAATACACAGTTTGGGCCAGGCTGGGTACAGTTGGGAGTTATGGAGGGGTCCTTACTCTTTATATTCCCTCCCTTAGATTAGTGGCCCAACAGCGTTTAACCCCTTAAATTACTCAGTTACTTATTCAAAATGTTGAATATGTATATAGTTGGCAAGGTTGGCACCTGTTTTCCTGCCAATCCACAGTTTGGGCCAGGCTGGATACATTTGGGTATTATGGAGGGGCCCTTACTCTATATATTTACACCCTTAGATTAGTGGCCCAACAGTGTTTAACCCCTTGTATTCCTCAGTTACTTATTCAAAATGCTGAAAATGTATATAGTTGGCAAGGTTGGCACCTGTTTTCTTGCCAATCCACAGTTTGGGCCAGGCTGGATACAAATGGGTATTATGCAGGGGTCCTTACTCTTTGTATTTCTACCCTTAGATCAGTGGCCCAACAGCATTTAACCCCTTAAATTCCTCAGTTACTTATTCAAAATGCTGAAAATGTATATAGTTGACAAGGTTGGCACCTATTTTAATGCCAATCCACAGTTTGGGCCAGGCTGGGTACAGTTGGGTATTATGGAGGGGTCCTTACTCTTTATATTTCCACCCTTAGATTAGTGGCCCAACAGCGTTTAACCCCTTATATTCCTCAGTTACTTATTCAAAATGCTGAAAATGTATATAGTTGGCAAGGTAGGCACCTGTTTTCCTGCCAATCCACAGTTTGGGCCAGGCTGGGTACATTTGGGTATTATGGAGGGGCCCTTACTATATATATTTACACCCTTAGATTAGTGGCCCAACAGCGTTTAACCCCTTATATTCCTCAGTTACTTATTCAAAATGCTGAAAATGTATATAGTTGGTAAGGTTGGCACCTGTTTTCTTGCCAATCCACAGTTTGGGCCAGGCTGGATACAAATGGGTATTATGGAGGGGTCTTTACTCTTTGTATTTCTACCCTTAGATCAGTGGCCCAACAGCATTTAACCCCTTAAATTCCTCAGTTACTTATTCAAAATGCTGAAAATGTATATAGTTGGCAAGGTTGGCACCTGTTTTCTTGCCAATCCACAGTTTGGGTCAGGCTGGATACAGTTGGGTATTATAGAGGGGTCCTTACTCTTTATATTTCCACCCTTAGATTAGTGGCCCAACAGCGTTTAATCCCTTATATTCCTCAGTTACTTATTCAAAATGCTGAAAATGTATATAGTTGGCAAGGTTGGCACCTGTTTTCTTGCCAATCCACAGTTTGGGCCAGGCTGGGTACAGTTGGGTATTATGGAGGGGTCCTTACTCTTTATATTTCCACCCTTAGATCAGTGGCCCAACGGCGTTTAACCCCTTAAATTACTCAGTTACTTATTCAAAATGTTGAAATTGTATATAGTTGGCAAGGTTGGCACCTGTTTTCCTGCCAATCCACAGTTTGGGCCAGGCTGGATACAGTTGGGTATTATGGAGGGGTCCTTACTCTGTGTATTTCCACCCTTAGATCAGTGGCCCAACGGCGTTTAACCCCTTAAATTCCTCAGTTACTTATTCAAAATGCTGAAAATGTATATAGTTGGTAAGGTTGGCACCTGTTTTCTTGCCAATCCACAGTTTGGGCCAGGCTGGGTACAGTTGGGTATTATGGAGGGGCCCTTACTCTTTAAATTTCCACCCTTAGATCAGTGGCCCAACGGCATTTAACCCCTTAAATTCCTCAGTTACTTATTCAAAATGCTGAAAATGTATATAGTTGGCAAGGTTGGCACCTGTTTTCCTGCCAATCCACAGTTTGGGCCAGGCTGGGTACATTTGGGTATTATAGAGGGGTCCTTACTCTTTATATTTCCACCCTTAGATCAGTGGCCCAACAGCGTTTAATCCCTTATATTCCTCAGTTACTTATTCAAAATGCTGAAAATGTATATAGTTGGCAAGGTTGGCACCTGTTTTCTTGCCAATCCACAGTTTGGGCCAGGCTGGATACAGTTGGGTATTATGGAGGGGCCCTTACTCTTTATATTTCCACCCTTAGATCAGTGGCCCAACAGCGTTTAACCCCTTATATTCCTCAGTTACTTATTCAAAATGCTGAAAATGTATATAGTTGGCAAGGTTGGCACCTGTTTTCCTGCCAATCCACAGTTTGGGCCAGGCTGGGTACAGTTGGGTATTATGGAGGGGTCCTTACTCTTTGTATTTCTACCCTTAGATCAGTGGCCCAACAGCATTTAACCCCTTAAATTCCTCAGTTACTTATTCAAAATGCTGAAAATGTATATAGTTGACAAGGTTGGCACCTATTTTAATGCCAATCCACAGTTTTGGCCAGGCTGGGTACAGTTGGGTATTATGGAGGGGTCCTTACTCTTTATATTTCCATCCTTAGATCAGTGGCCCAACGGCGTTTAACCCCTTAAATTACTCAGTTACTTATTCAAAATGTTGAAAATGTATATAGTTGGCAAGGTTGGCACCTGTTTTCTTGCCAATCCACAGTTTGGGCCAGGCTGGATACAGTTGGGTATTATGGAGGGGTCCTTACTCTTTGTATTTCCACCCTTAGATCAGTGGCCCAATGGCGTTTAACCCCTTAAATTCCTCAGTTACTTATTCAAAATGCTGAACATGTATATAGCAAGGCTGGAACCCTGTTTTCTTGCCAATCCACAGTTTGGGCCAGGCTGGATACAGTTGGGTATTATGGAGGGGCCCTTACTCTTTATATTTCCACCCTTAGATTAGTGGCCCAACAGCGTTTAACCCCTTATATTCCTCAGTTACTTATTCAAAATGCTGAAAATGTATATAGTTGGCAAGGTTGGCACCTGTTTTCTTGCCAATCCACAGTTTGGGCCAGGCTGGGTACAGTTGGGTATTATGGAGGGGCCCTTACTCTTTAAATTTCCACCCTTAGATCAGTGGCTTAACGGCATTTAACCCCTTAAATTCCTCAGTTACTTATTCAAAATGCTGAAAATGTATATAGTTGGCAAGGTTGGCACCTGTTTTCCTGCCAATCCACAGTTTGGGCCAGGCTGGGTACATTTGGGTATTATGGAGGGGTCTTTACTCTTTGTATTTCTACCCTTAGATCAGTGGCCCAACAGCATTTAACCCCTTAAATTCCTCAGTTACTTATTCAAAATGCTGAAAATGTATATGGTTGGCACCTGTTTTCTTGCCAATCCACAGTTTGGGCCAGGCTGGATACAGTTGGGTATTATGGAGGGGTCCTTACTCTTTATATTTCCACCCTTAGATTAGTAGCCCAACAGCGTTTAATCCCTTATATTCCTCAGTTACTTATTCAAAATGCTGAAAATGTATATAGTTGGCATGGTTGGCACCAGTTTTCTTGCCAATCCACAGTTTGGGCCAGGCTGGGTACAGTTGGGTATTATGGAGGGGTCCTTACTCTTTATATTTCCACCCTTAGATCAGTGGCCCAACGGCGTTTAACCCCTTAAATTACTCAGTTACTTATTCAAAATGCTGAACATGTATATAGCAAGGTTGGCACCTGTTTTCTTGCCAATCCACAGTTTGGGCCAGGCTGGATACAGTTGGGTATTATGGAGGGGCCCTTACTCTTTATATTTCCACCCTTAGATCAGTGGCCCAACAGCGTTTAACCCCTTATATTCCTCAGTTACTTATTCAAAATGCTGAAAATGTATAGTTGGCAAGGTTGGCACCTGTTTTCCTGCCAATCCACAGTTTGGGCCAGGCTGGGTACAGTTGGGTATTATGGAGGGGTCCTTACTCTTTGTATTTCCACCCTTAGATAAGTGGCCCAACGGCGTTTAACCCCTTAAATTCCTCAGTTACTTATTCAAAATGCTGAACATGTATATAGCAAGGTTGGCACCTGTTTTCTTGCCAATCCACAGTTTGGGCCAGGCTGGATACAGTTGGGTATTATGGAGGGGCCCTTACTCTTTATATTTCCACCCTTAGATCAGTGGCCCAACAGCGTTTAACCCCTTATATTCCTCAGTTACTTATTCAAAATGCTGAAAATGTATATAGTTGGCAAGGTTGGCACCTGTTTTCCTGCCAATCCACAGTTTGGGCCAGGCTGGGTACAGTTGGGTGTTATGGAGGGGTCCTTACTCTTTAAATTTCCACCCTTAGATCAGTGGCCCAATGGTGTTTAACCCCTTAAATTCCTCAGTTACTTATTCAAAATGCATATTTTTTCATCCATTTTTCACTATCGTTTTTTTTGTAAAAACACAAATAATATAGATTTTTTTTATTAATCTGATTGTTCACAAATAATATTTAACATTTATGTAGAAAAAAAACAGATTTACTGCAGAGGAATAAGAGAAAAAAAGTTTTTTTGTCATAGTAATGTGTAAGAAACTGCCGAATAAGAAACCAACTTCAGTGAATAAGAAACTGGACGAATAAGAAACCAACTTCAGCCTCGTTTTTCTTCCTCAGGCCCTGGCTGACCTCCTCCTCCTGTGCAGCAGGCTTTGTCCCCTGTTATCTCTAACTGTCAACTGGCTCCCTCTGCTGGACTGAAATGATGACAGCAAGTCTCTATGTTCCAGCACTGCAACAGCTCCTCCTGAAACTACATAATCATGGTTGTCCGTTCTATCTTGTATCCTGAAATCAAAGCCAGTGACCTGACCCCTAGCTTGGTAATTCAAGGAAAGGAGCCTGGAAAGTTGGAACACTGTCTCTATACCCTGAAACCTGTGCCTATCTAAACACTTAGGACTCTTTTACACAAGCAAGTTTTCTGTCTAGATGTGATGCGTCTAGCGAACGCAAAGCCAGGGGCGGACTGGGAACTTAAAGTGGCCCTGGAATAACAAAACACCTAAAAGTAGTCCCATGTTGTAGGCGGGTCAAAATTGACAGAAGGAGGGACGACAAACGGAGGGACAACAGAAGTATTGCCCTAGCAGAACCAAATACCACAGTGCAGCACAAAACACTGCCCCAGCAGAACCAAATACCACAGTGCAGCACAAAACACTGCCCCAGCAGAACCAAATACCACAGTGCAGCACAAAATACTGCCCCCGCAGAACCAAATATTACAGTGTAGCACAAAAACTGGCCTCAGCAGCAACAAATATGACAGTGCAGCACAAACTACTTCCTCTGCAAACCAAATACCACAGTGCAGCAGAAAATACAGCCACCCACCCAACGGTATGAAAGTGTACCATACCATCATTCTGAGGATGGCAATACAGTTGAATTCAGGAGGGCACCTGCAGCCACTGGGCAGGTGCATAAATGCCCAATGCTCCTGCATTAATGGATGAGAACCTCAGATCTTTAAGTAGCTGGCTGGCAGCCAAAAGGAGGGCTTAGGCAGCACTCTGGGCATTGACCCACCAGGACATTTCCCTGTAGGGTCTATGGCCAGTCCACCCATGCGCATAGCATCTGGATTGAATCCAGACCCATTCATTTCAGTGGGTCCGTGTACATAATCATTATTTTTCGTGCATCATATTTGTGTTCAGGAAAACAAAAATTGCAGCATGTTCTATACTGTGCGTTTTTCACACAGCCCTTGCTCCATAGAAGTGAATGGGGCTTGTGTGAAAAACAGAAGCCATCTGGATGCAATGCATTTTTAACTGATGGTTGCTAGTATATATAGATGTTTTTTCCGTGAAAAACGCATGCAATCCAGAAGAAATCCCGATGGAAAAAACATACACACTGAATGCAAATGCATAAAAAAAACTCGAACTTGCAAGCAAAACCATCACTTTTTCCTTGAACAGATCCTAACACAATCCATATCGCTTGTGTGAAAGAAGCCTTAATGCGCATTTACACGCTCCGAGGAGCAACCAGTTGTTGGGAAGAAAGCAATCACCTCCACATCTGCATTGTTTCTAGGCACTAGAACGTTGTTTAGGGCACAATCTGCTGCCCAGCTTTAGTTTATCTTTTTTTTTTTTTTATGCATTTGAATTTGTGCCTAAAATATTATCTATCTAACATCCCGGTCATTTAATCCCTGAGATGCCACTGTCAATAGCAACCACGATATCTGAGGGGTTAGACGTTGTTAAGGGTGTCCATATGTCCTCCAATCGGAGCCCCGTAAGCAAAATTGTGGGGTACTCATCGAATACTATAGTAGCTTAGGGCCTTCTGAAGGCTCCCAGGCCTGCCATAGCAAACTACCTTTTAAATCCTGCCTGTGGAATAGGAGACCTGTTGAGATCCCATAAACTACAACAGTATTATATTGCAGTCTATGATGCAAGCAATCAGGAGATTGCATATTCAAATCTCCTAAGGAGACAAAAAATTACAGTTAAAAAGTTTTTCTTTTTAATTGTACAAAACAAAAATATTTCATTCTAATCACCACTTTTCCAATTTTACATATACAATTAAATAAAAGTGTGGCCTTTCACCACTCCTCAAATTCCTAATAGCTCCATGCATTCCCCATGTAATAACAATTCTGAAACATCTATTCTTATGGCTGTATGTTGCTCCACTCCTTTTATTATTTGCACTATAAGTTACGAATGAATTGCTATTAGCCTTCAGTAAGGGTACAGAGGGGAGGTAACAAGTTCGGGGTGTGTACCTGCACAATCTGACTCTATCCAATCAGTGCTGCCATTGTCAGACAGTGCAGGTACACCCCCCCCCCCCCAAACTGGTTACCTCCCCTCTGTACCATTACTGAGGGCTACTAGGAATTCATTCATAACTTCTAGTAGAAATAATAGAGGAATGGCACAACATAGAGCCATAAGAATAGATGCTCCAGAATTGTTAGTATGTGGGGAATGCATGTAGCTATTAAAATAGGCATGTCAGGAGCGGTGAAAGGTCCTCTATAAGGGTACTTTAACACTAGCGTTATTCTTTTCCGGTATTGAAATCCGGTAAATCAATACCGGAAAAACGCATGCTGCTGAATTTTTTCCGGCCACAATTCCGGAACAATACCACACTTGTCGGATCTGGCATGTTGCCGGAGTCAAAAAATGCTATTGAGAAAGTATCCTAAAATGGTTTAAAGGACAGCTTCAGGAAACCCTCTCTAGTTAATCATCTTGGGACTCTGACATCAGATGGACCAGTTTCTTTGTATCCTCAAGTTCAGATTCAGAAGAGGAATCTGAAGATTTATTTATTTTAAAAAAGGAAACTTCTTTAAAGTTTATTAAAACCATAAAAAAATCTGGTAAAAGTTGATTCTTCTAAAGTACTGAAAGATGTTAAGATAGCCCTGAGAAAGATCAGTGAAGACAGAGCAGATGTCACTGCAGTGATTCCCTGTCACGGACGGTGTACAGGAAACAAGACAAAGCAACATGCATATATGACTCACTGGATCCAAAGGTAAGGAACCAAAAGGGAGACCCCTGCACAAGACCCGAGACTTTCCCTGGCTGCTCAGCCTATGCAAAGATCCCAGAGGTGGATGGTTGCATATCCACGTACCTCGACTATATAACCCCTGAACACCCTACAATAGTGAGGGGACACGACCACCGGCTCCCTACACCAGACACGGAGGGAGTCAGGGTCACCTGGGATCCAGCCAACAGAAAATAACAGATAAATGTTCAGCACTTAAGTTTGTAGCAGACTGGAAAACAGGATCAGCATGCACACACACTCCAGGAAGTAGTATAAGCCGCCCAGTAATGCATTATGGGGAGGAATTTAAAGGGAAGCAATCAGTCCAACTACATGACAGCTGAGAGAGGCTAACGAGATTAAACTCAAGGAGGAGGTTCTGAAAGGCTTCTGTCAGAGCTTCTCAGCTGTCTGGTTGTGACAGTACCCCTCCCTCTACGAGTGGACTCCGGACACTCAGAGCCCACCTTCTCAGGATGGGACCTATGTAAAGCCCTGATGAGACGAGAGGCCTTAATGTCCGTCACTGGGACCCACATCCTCTCCTCAGGACCATAACCCTCCCAATGAACAAGGTACTGAAGAGAACCGCGGACAAGACGAGAATCCACAATCCTAGAGACCTGAAATTCAAGATTCCCATCAACCATAATCGGAGGAGGAGGCAAAGGTGAGGGTACAATGGGTTGAACATAAGGTTTCAATAAGGACTTATGAAAAACATTATGGATCTTCCAAGTCTGAGGAAGATCAAGACGGTAGGCAACAGGATTTTGTAAGGCCCAATAAACCTAGGACCCAACTTCCAGGAGGGAACCTTCAATTTGATATTCTTGGTAGACAACCACACCAGATCACCAACATTCAGGTCCGGACCAAGCACACGTCTCTTATCTGCCACACGCTTATATCTCTCACTCATGCTCTTTAGATTATCCTGAATCTTTTGCCAAATAGATGACAAAGACGAGGAGAATCTGTCCTCATCAGGTAAACCAGAAGACCCCTCTCCCGAGAAAGTCCCAAACTGCGGATGAAACCCATATGCACCAAAAAATAGTGACTTATCAGAGGACTCCTGACGACGGTTATTTAAAGCAAACTCAGCAAGGGACAAAAAAGAACACCAATCCGCAAAACAGCGCAGATATGTCTCCAGATTCTGATTGACGCGCTCTGTCTGGCCATTCGACTGCGGGTGGAAAGCAGAAGAGAATGACAACCGAACCCCCAAGCGAGAACAGAAAGCCTTCCAGAATCTGGAAACAAATTGCGTGCCCCTATCAGAGACTATGTCTGAAGGAATACCGTGCAATTTGACAATGTGATCAATAAATGCCTGCGCCAGCGTCTTAGCATTGGGCAAACCAGGAAAAGGGATGAAATGCACTATTTTGCTAAAACGGTCCACCACCACCACCAGAATCACAGTCTTCCCCGAAGAACGAGGCAGGTCCGTTATAAAGTCCATGGACAGATGTGTCCAAGGACGGGAAGGAATGGGTAAGGGAAGGAGAGGACCTGATGGCCGTGAATGAGGGACTTTGGCACGAGCGCAAGTCTCGCAGGCTGCCACAAAACCCTCAACCGACTTACAAAGCGCAGGCCACCAGAATCTCCGAGCGATGAGATCCAGTGTGGCTCTTGCCCCCGGGTGCCCAGCAAGGACCGTATCGTGGTGTTCCTTAAAAATCTTGTGTCTTAAAGCGAGAGGCACAAACAACTTCCCAGGAGGACAAAGATCAGGAGCCTCTGACTGGGCTGCCTGCACCTCTGCCTCCAATTCAGAAAAAAGAGCAGAGACCACCACACCTTCAGCCAAAATGGGACCTGGGTCTTCAAAATTCCCGCCTCCCGGAAAACAACGTGACAGGGCATCTGCCTTCACATTCTTAACTCCAGGGCGGAACATGACAACAAAATTAAACCTAGAAAAGAACAAAGACCATCTGGCCTGTCTCGGGTTCAGACGCTTGGCTGACTCCAAGTAGGCCAGATTTTTATGGTCAGTAAATACGGTAATAGGGTGTCTGGCTCCCTCTAGCCAATGGCGCCATTCCTCAAAAGCCAACTTGATGGCCAACAATTCCCTATCTCCCACATCGTAATTTCTCTCTGCGGAGGAGAGTTTTTTCGAGAAAAAGGCACATGGTCGCCATTTGGCAGGAGAGGAACTCTGAGACAAGACCGCCCCCACACCCACCTCAGAAGCATCAACCTCAACTATGAAGGTATCACGATCGGCGTAACTGTCACATACGTGACACGGAGGGAGGAAAAGAGGGAGGCCCTGCCCTAGTGAGAGGGAAGGTGGTGACCCCTGACTCACCTTGCGACTGGCGCCTGGCTGCCCTGTCGTCCCTAGACGGGTTCCTCACCCGTACGCCGATCACGTGCCTAAAACCCTGGCTTTCCCTAGGATGAGCCCTAGATAGTGAACAGGGCGGTGGGAACACTAGTCCGCACCACTAGCTCTAAAGGAAAACACCAAGGGGAGGACAGACAATACAAACTAAACATATAATCCCAGGAGGGCAACAACAGGAGACAACAAAAGCCCAACAGGGATCCGGAGGGTAGCACTCTGGAACAACAACCAGATTCTCAGCTCCAGTGGGTCAGCATAGATGTCCAGGCAGGAAGCTCTATAACTGGCAACAAGAGAAGTGTGAGAGGAGAATATAAGGAGTTTGGGAGTGGCAGACAAGAAACAGCTGAGGAGGAGAAGCTACGGATCCCTGAGTGAGACAAAAAGGATAGCAAGGCAAACACAGAAAACAAACACTAAGAAACACCGTGATCTTTAGACATAGAGCGGGGCAGCCACCCGCTGCGACTTCCTGACCCCGGGTATAACGGAGTCAGACGTGGCTCTTGACACCCTCGTGACAGTACCCACCCTTTCACGAGGGGCCTCCGGACACTCAGGACCAGGTCTCTCCGGATGAGAGACATGGAAAGCCTGAATCAACCTGTTGGCGTTTACCTCTGACGCTGGAACCCACATTCTTTCCTCGGGACCGTAACCCCTCCAATGCACCAGATACTGAAGAGAGCGGCGGACCCGACGAGAATCAACAATTCTGGATATTTGAAACTCAAGATTACCATCCACAACAACAGGAGGAGGTGGCAGCGGTGATGGTTCTAGAGGTGGAACATACTTCTTGAGCAGCGACTTATGGAAGACGTTATGGATCTTAAAAGTCTGAGGTAGCTCCAGGCGAAAAGCCACAGGGTTAATGACGGCTACAATTTTATAAGGACCAATGAACCTAGGACCCAGTTTCCAAGAGGGAACCTTCAACTTAATATTCCTAGTAGACAACCACACATAGTCATTCACTCCTAGGTCCGGACCTGGCGACCGTTTCTTATCGGCCATGCATTTGTATTTACCACTCATATTTTTCAAGTTAGCTTGCACCTTCTGCCATACCGATGAAAGAGATGAAGAAAACCGTTCCTCTTCGGGAACCCCAGAAGACCCCCCCTCTTTGAAAGTACAAAATTGGGGATGAAAACCGTATGCACCAAGAAATGGTGACTTGCCAGTGGATTCCTGACGGCGATTATTTATGGCAAACTCGGCTAACGGTAAATATGATGACCACACCTCTTGGTTTTCAGACGCAAAACACCTTAAATATGTTTCTAGGTTTTGGTTGGTACGCTCAGTCTGTCCATTCGACTGAGGATGGAAAGCTGAGGAAAAGGATAAGTGTACCCCTAAACGGGTACAAAAAGCTTTCCAAAACTTAGAAATAAACTGGGTTCCCCGATCCGAAACCACATCGGAAGGGACCCCGTGAAGCTTCACGATTTCACTGATAAACACCTGAGCAAGAGTCTTAGCATTAGGAAGTGCGGGTAGCGCAATAAAGTGTACCATTTTGCTAAACCTGTCTACTACTACCAAGATAACTGTTTTACCCGCAGACAAAGGTAAGTCAGTGATGAAATCCATTGATAGATGTGTCCATGGTCTATTGGGGATGAAAAGTGGCAATAAAGACCCTGCTGGACGTGTATGAGAGACTTTCGCGCGTGCACAAGTAGAACAAGTAGACACAAAATCTATTACATCCTGACGCAACCTTGGCCACCAAAAACGACGAGACAATAGCTCCAAGGTTGCTTTACTACCCGGGTGCCCAGCAAGTGCCGAATTATGATGTTCCTTCAATAACTCAAGACGCAGGTTTAACGGTACAAACAATTTCTCTGAGGGGCAAGAGGCCGGGGCGTCCCCCTGGGCCTCTAACACCTTTCCCTCTAGAACAGAGTGTACAGCAGAGACAACCACTCCTCTTTGTAAAATAGGTACCGGATCACTAACATTACCCCCTCCAGGGAAACTACGAGACAATGCGTCTGCCTTGGTATTTTTTGCCCCAGGACGATAGGTGATTACAAAGTTAAATCTGGTAAAGAATAGCGACCACCTAGCTTGTCTAGGGGTGAGACGCTTAGCCGATTCTAGGTACAGAAGGTTTTTGTGATCCGTAATTACCGTGACGGGGTGGATTGCTCCCTCTAAGAAGTGACGCCACTCTTCAAACGCCAGTTTAATCGCCAACAGTTCCCTATTTCCAATATCATAGTTCTTTTCTGCTGCAGATAATTTTTTGGAAAAGAAAGCGCAAGGACGCCATTTGCCAGGAGACGGACCCTGAGACAATACAGCCCCCACTCCCACCTCCGACGCATCAACTTCAACAATAAAAGGCTGGGAGACATCAGGTTGAATTAGGACAGGTGCCGAGGTAAATCTCTCTTTTAGAGAGGAAAATGCAATTTTAGCGGCGTCAGACCATTTAGAAAAATCAGTCCCCTTCCTAGTCATGTCAGTAAGGGGTTTAACGATCACTGAATAATTTTTAATAAACTTTCTGTAGAAATTTGCGAAACCCAAAAACCGTTGTAGAGCTTTAAGGTTCTCAGGAAGATCCCAATCTAAAATTGCCTGGACCTTCTCAGGATCCATACGGAAACCTGAAGCAGATAATAGATATCCCAGGAATTGTATTTCCTGAACGGCGAAGACACATTTTTCAATTTTCGCATATAATTTATTCGTCCGTAGGACCTGCAGTACTTGCCTGACATGTACTTCATGTGTTTTCAGATCAGCCGAATAAATTAAGATATCATCTAGGTATATGACTACAAACCTGCCGATGAGATGACTAAAAATATCATTAACGAAATGTTGGAAGACAGCAGGGGCATTGGTCAGACCGAAAGGCATGACTAAATTTTCGTAATGCCCCTCAGGGGTGTTAAAAGCTGTCTTCCACTCATCCCCTTCCTTGATACGAATCAGATTGTAGGCCCCCCTAAGATCAAGTTTGGAGAACCACCTAGCACCCGCAATCTGATTAAAAAGGTCAGGAATGAGAGGAAGAGGGTATGGGTCTCGGACGGTTATCCGGTTTAGCTCACGGAAATCTAGGCAAGGACGCAGGCCCCCATCTTTCTTTTTAACAAAGAAAAACCCTGCAGCCACGGGTGAAGAAGAGGGTCTGATGTGTCCCTTGGCCAGACTCTCGGAGATATAATCTTTCATGGCTTGTCTCTCGGGACCCGAAAGATTATACAACCTGGACTTGGGTAATTTTGCACCGGGAATCAGGTTAACCGGGCAATCATAAGGACGATGAGGTGGTAGCCTCTGACAACCCTTTTCAGAAAAAACGTCCTCAAAGTCCGAAATAAATGTAGGTAGGGAAGCTATGGAGGCGATTAAGCAATTGTTATTTAAGCAATTCTCTCTGCAATGCTCACTCCACTCCAATATCTCCCTGGCCTGCCAATCCACCACTGGATTGTGCGCTACCAACCAGGGAAGACCCAATACCACAGGAGAGGGAAGGCCCTCCAGAACGTAACATGAAAGACGCTCCTTATGGTGGTCCCCTACCCGAAGATGTAAGTTATGGACAACGTGAGTGAGGTTTCTCTGAGACAGAGGAGCAGAGTCAATAGCGAATATGGGAATGGGTCTCTGCAGCGTACAGAGAGACAAACCCATAGTGCGGGCAAAATGGGCATCTATCAAATTTACCCCTGCACCACTGTCTAGAAAAAAAGAAATAGTCTCTGTCTTATCACCAAAAACAATAACCGCTGGCAACACAAATTGAGATGTTCGTATGGAGGAAACGTATACCCCCCGGCTGACATCCTCCGCACAGCCTGGGGTTAGTAGTTTTCCGACGGTCTTTTGTTTTTGGGAAAAGGAGGGACAGACATTAATGAAATGACCCTTCCCCCCACAGAAAAAACAAGCCCCCCACCTACGGCGAACCTCAGGAGGACGGACCTGACGAGAAGTTCCTCCTAGCTGCATAGGCTCATCTAAGTCAGTACAGACTAACTGCTGCTTGGGAGAGGTTACCGATTGCTCAGGAATTTTTGATCTCTCCCTAAGACGTCTATCTATCCTGATAGAGAGGGACATAACAGCATCAAGGGAAAGGGGGGTCTCATACAGCGCCAGCGCATCCTTAACCCTTTCAGATAACCCAGAGCAGAACTGACTCCTGAGAGCCGGGTCGTTCCACTGAGTATCCGTAGCCCACCTGCGGAACTCTGAGCAATATTCCTCTGCTGGCCGATCTCCCTGTAGGAGTCTCCGTAACTTCGACTCAGCCAGGGCGACACGGTCAGGGTCATCATATATGAGACCCAAAGCCCCAAAAAATCCCTCCACTGACCGGAGAGCCTGGGAACCAGGGGGTAACGAGAACGCCCAGGATTGCGGGTCCCCCTGAAGCAGGGAAATAACAATCCCCACCCGCTGTTCTTCATTACCTGAGGAGTAAGGGCGCAGCTTAAAATATAATTTGCAGGCCTCACGGAACAACACAAATTTGTCCCTTCCCCCAGAGAATCTGTCAGGAAGAACAACCTTGGGTTCTGTAACAACCTGGTTACCCATAGCAACCGCTGGGCTTACGGTCTGCTGCATTTGCTGCTGCTGTTGGAGGACAGACGCCTTCAATCCTGCCACCTCCAAAGACAGGCCTTGAAGCTGTTTTGCCAAAGCAGCAATAGGATCCATATTGGATTCTAAGTAGAGAAAAAAAAAAATAATTATATATTTTTATTTTCTTTTTTCTCAAAAAATAAATAAGGGCCAGTTATAATATCACGATCGGCGTAACTGTCACATACGTGACACGGAGGGAGGAAAAGAGGGAGGCCCTGCCCTAGTGAGAGGGAAGGTGGTGACCCCTGACTCACCTTGCGACTGGCGCCTGGCTGCCCTGTCGTCCCTAGACGGGTTCCTCACCCGTACGCCGATCACGTGCCTAAAACCCTGGCTTTCCCTAGGATGAGCCCTAGATAGTGAACAGGGCGGTGGGAACACTAGTCCGCACCACTAGCTCTAAAGGAAAACACCAAGGGGAGGACAGACAATACAAACTAAACATATAATCCCAGGAGGGCAACAACAGGAGACAACAAAAGCCCAACAGGGATCCGGAGGGTAGCACTCTGGAACAACAACCAGATTCTCAGCTCCAGTGGGTCAGCATAGATGTCCAGGCAGGAAGCTCTATAACTGGCAACAAGAGAAGTGTGAGAGGAGAATATAAGGAGTTTGGGAGTGGCAGACAAGAAACAGCTGAGGAGGAGAAGCTACGGATCCCTGAGTGAGACAAAAAGGATAGCAAGGCAAACACAGAAAACAAACACTAAGAAACACCGTGATCTTTAGACATAGAGCGGGGCAGCCACCCGCTGCGACTTCCTGACCCCGGGTATAACGGAGTCAGACGTGGCTCTTGACACCCTCGTGACAGAAGGGTAAAGAAATATC
The DNA here is from genome assembly GCF_014858855.1 of Bufo gargarizans. Classification (NCBI taxonomy): domain Eukaryota; kingdom Metazoa; phylum Chordata; class Amphibia; order Anura; family Bufonidae; genus Bufo; species Bufo gargarizans. The sequence continues at coordinate 535,889,487 of NC_058080.1, read as the reverse complement.
AGGTTGTACCAAGATGGGAGCGGAAGCAAAACTCTCCTTGATATTAGAAAAAGCCTTATGCGCCTCTACTGACCAAGAAGAAAAATCTACCCCCTTTCTGGTCATATCAGTGAGTGGTTTAACAATAGAGGAATAATTCAAAATAAACTTCCTGTAATAATTGGCAAAGCCCAAAAAACGCATCAGCGCCTTCTGATTCTCAGGAAGCTCCCACTCAAGCACAGCGCGGACCTTCTCGGGGTCCATGCGAAAACAAGAAGCGGAGAGAAGAAACCCCAGAAATTGAATTTCTGGAACCGCAAACACACATTTTTCCAGTTTCGCATATAATTTATTCTCCCGCAGGATGAGCAAGACCTGACGTAAATGTTCCTTATGAGTTTTGAAATCAGGAGAAAAAATCAAAATGTAATCCAAATACACTAATACAAATTTTCCCATCAAATGATAAAAAATGCTGTTCACGAAATGCTGAAAAACGGCTGGGGCATTCATCAAACCAAAAGGCATAACCAAATTCTCAAAATGGCCCTCAGGGGTATTGAAGGCCGTCTTCCATTCGTCTCCTTCTCTGACCCTGACCAGGTTGTATGCCCCTCTTAGATCTAATTTGGAAAAGACTTTAGCCCCAACAACCTGGTTAAACAGGTCCGGGATCAGAGGAAGCGGATAAGGGTCACGAATAGTGATACTGTTCAGCTCCCTGAAATCCAGACAAGGTCTTAAAGAACCATCTTTTTTCTTAACAAAGAAAAAACCAGCGGCAACAGGTGACTTCGAGGGTCGTATGTGTCCTTTTCTCAGACTCTCAGAGATATAAGCACGCATAGCGATCCTCTCAGGTTGGGAAAGATTGTATAAACGAGATTTAGGCAGTTTGGCGCCTGGGATGAGATTAATAGGGCAATCGTACTCCCTGTGCGGGGGCAAATCCTGAACTCCACTCTCAGAGAAGACATCCGAAAATTCTGAGAGAAAAGATGGTACAGTCTTAGTAGCAACCTCAGAAACAGATGTCGTGAGGCAATTCTCTCTGCAAAAGTCACTCCAACCATTTATTTGCCTCGCTTGCCAATCAATGGTGGGGTTATGTTTAGTGAGCCAGGGTAGCCCCAACACTAGAGGAGTAGGCAAACCGCTAAGGACGAAACATGACACATCCTCAACATGAGCATCACTCACAATTAAACGGATATTGTGAACTATGCCCTTTAATGATTTCTGAGAAAGTGGAGCGGAATCAATAGCAAAAACAGGAATATCCTTTCCCAAAGTGCGCACCTGGAAACCATGAGTTATTGCAAATTGATTATCAATGAGATTGACAGCTGCTCCACTATCCACAAAAATCTCACAAAAAAATGTTCTTGCTCTCTAGCGCCACCCCAGCCGGCAGGACAAAACGGGAACTACAAGCAAACGGAAAACCTTCAATTTCCGCCTCAACCCTGCCAATAGTAACAGACGGAACATTTTTAAAAGATTTTTTCCTGTTTGTTTCTTTATTACTCCCAGAGAACTGCCTGAATCTCCTAGAGGGACAAACATTTGCCAAATGATTTATACCTCCACAACAAAAACAAACCCTCCCATGCGAGCTGAATTTTCTATTGTCAGAAGCAATCAACCCCAGCTGCATGGGCTCCTGCTCAGAAGGGGCTGACAGCGACCGAGACCCCTGCGCACAGAATGAGACCGCTGCACTGTCCTGGGACTGAGTATGACAGGAAGGGGACATCTCTCCTCTCTCTCTAAGACGCCTGTCAATACGAACGGCCTGAGACATAGCAGAGTTCAAAGAAATAGGCCTCTCATGAAAGGCAAATGCATCTTTCAATCCCTCTGAAAGACCATGGCAAAATTGACTTCGGAGTGCAGCATCATTCCAACCAGTATCAGCTGGCCATCTCCGAAATTCTGAGCAGTATATTTCTGCGGATTGTTTACCCTGGCATAATAGACGTAGTCTAGACTCAGCCAGAGCAATACGATCCGGATCATCATATATCTGACCCAGGGCTAAAAAGAATTCATCCACTGAACGGAGATGCCGTGCCCCCTCCGGCAGCGAAAAGGTCCAAGACTGAGCGTTACCCCTGAGCAGCGATATAATGATCCCCACCCTCCGTTCCTCATCACCAGAGGAATGGGGAAGAAGGCGGAAAATGGAGTTTGCAAGCCTCTCTAAAACGCACAAAATTCTCACTACCCCCGGAGAACGTATCCGGGAGCGAGATCTTAGGCTCAGAACAAACTCCATGAATGCAAGCTGAACCGGTCACTTGAAGCTGGGAAAAAGTCTTACGGAGATCAGCTACCTCCAATGAAAGACCCTGGAAGCGTTCAGCCAAAAGTGAAACCGGATCCATGCTTGAGACGGTTTTGGCGGCTTATAATGTCACGGACGGTGTACAGGAAACAAGACAAAGCAACATGCATATATGACTCACTGGATCCAAAGGTAAGGAACCAAAAGGGAGACCCCTGCACAAGACCTGAGACTTTCCCTGGCTGCTCAGCCTATGCAAAGATCCCAGAGGTGGATGGTTGCATATCCACGTACCTCGACTATATAACCCCTGAACACCCTACAATAGTGAGGGGACACGACCACCGGCTCCCTACACCAGACACGGAGGGAGTCAGGGTCACCTGGGATCCAGCAAACAGAAAATAACAGATAAATGTTCAGCACTTAAGTTTGTAGCAGACTGGAAAACAGGATCAGCATGCACACACACTCCAGGAAGTAGTATAAGCCGTCCAGTAATGCATTATGGGGAGGAATTTAAAGGGAAGCAATCAGTCCAACTACATGACAGCTGAGAGAGGCTAACGAGATGAGGAACTGAACAGCACAACAAAGAAAACTCAAGGAGGAGGTTCTGAAAGGCTTCTGTCAGAGCTTCTCAGCTGTCTGGTTGTGACATTCCCCTTTGGCCCTGGAGGGCCTGGTATCCGCACTTGTTAGATCTTTCGAAAGGGGATTTCTGGCAACATCCCCTACTGCTGGACCTTCTTCTGCAGAAAGGCTTCCAATTTCTAGACCTACAACAGATTAATGCATGAAGATTGATTCTTCTAAAATACCAAAATATGGTCCACAGTGTCTTTTCTCTCCTAAAACCTCAGAAAAAGTATTTCCCTCCCATGTGAATAAAAGTCTTCAAAAAGAATTAAAAAAGAAAGAAAAAGGAAACAGATCTGGCCAAACGCTTCAAATCTATTTAGCAGCTGGAAGAAAAAGTATCAGAATCTCCTGGGATGCTCCACCCCGAGTGGATCTTTCAGTAGCCAAGTTAGCAATAAATTTTTTTTTTCCTGTGGATGATTCCTTGTTACTTAGAAATCCAATGGACAGAAGAGCAGACATTATTCTGAAGAGTCTTCTCTACTGAAGAAGGCATCTGTAAAGCGTCCTTGGCCTCTATTCCATTTGCAAGAGTGTTGAGGTTCTGGCTCTGTCAGCTTGCAGATGAGATCACTCCAGGCACCCCCAGAATAATTATTATCCATGATTTTGCCCATTAAAGACTTTATCAGTTTTATCTGTTATTACTCTGTGGATGCTGCCCACCTCTCTGCAAGATCTATGGTGGTTTCCTGCTCAGCTCGTAGGGCAATATAGTTGAAGGTCTGCAACGCTGACTCCCATTCTAAGAATAATTACAGGTCATTCTCAAAAAATTAGCATATTGTGATAAAGTTCATTATTTTCTGTAATGTACTGATAAACATTAGACTTTCATATATTTTAGATTCATTACACACCAACTGAAGTAGTTCAAGCCTTTTATTGTTTTAATATTGATGATTTTGGCATACAGCTCATGAAAACCCAAAATTCCTATCTCAAAAAATTAGCATATCATGAAAAGGTTCTCTAAACGAGCTATTAACCTAATCATCTGAATCAACTAATTAACTCTAAACACCTGCAAAAGATTCCTGAGGCTTTTAAAAACTCCCAGCCTGGTTCATTACTCAAAACCGCAATCATGGGTAAGACTGCCGACCTGACTGCTGTCCAGAAGGCCATCATTGACACCCTCAAGCAAGAGGGTAAGACACAGAAAGAAATTTCTGAACAAATAGGCTGTTCCCAGAGTGCTGTATCAAGGCACCTCAGTGGGAAGTCTGTGGGAAGGAAAAAGTGTGGCAGAAAACGCTGCACAACAAGAAGAGGTGACCGGACCCTGAGGAAGATTGTGGAGAAGGACCGATTCCAGACCTTGGGGGACCTGCGGAAGCAGTGGACTGAGTCTGGAGTAGAAACATCCAGAGCCACCGTGTACAGGCGTGTGCAGGAAATGGGCTACAGGTGCCGCATTCCCCAGGTCAAGCCACTTTTGAACCAGAAACAGCGGCAGAAGCGCCTGACCTGGGCTACAGAGAAGCAGCACTGGACTGTTGCATGTCATTCGGAAATCAAGGTGCCAGAGTCTGGAGGAAGACTGGGGAGAGGGAAATGCCAAAATGCCTGAAGTCCAGTGTCAAGTACCCACAGTCAGTGATGGTCTGGGGTGCCATGTCAGCTGCTGGTGTTGGTCCACTGTGTTTTATCAAGGGCAGGGTCAATGCAGCTAGCTATCAGGAGATTTTGGAGCACTTCATGCTTCCATCTGCTGAAAAGCTTTATGGAGATGAAGATTTCATTTTTCAGCACGACCTGGCACCTGCTCACAGTGCCAAAACCACTGGTAAATGGTCTACTGACCATGGTATTACTGTGCTCAATTGGCCTGCCAACTCTCCTGACCTGAACCCCATAGAGAATCTGTGGGATATTGGGAAGAGAAAGTTGAGAGACGCAAGACCCAACACTCTGGATGAGCTTAAGGCCGCTATCAAAGCATCCTGGGCCTCCATAACACCTCAGCAGTGCCACAGGCTGATTGCCTCCATGCCACGCCGCATTGAAGCAGTGATTTCTGCAAAAGGATTCCCGACCAAGTATTGAGTGCATAACTGAACATAATTATTTGAAGGTTGTCTTTTTTTTGTATTAAAAACACTTTTCTTATATTGGTCGGATGAAATATGCTAATTTTTTGAGATAGGAAATTTGGGTTTTCATGAGCTGTATGCCAAAATCATCAATATTAAAACAATAAAAGGCTTGAACTACTTCAGTTGGTGTGTAATGAATTTAAAATATATGAAAGTCTAATGTTTATCAGTACATTACAGAAAATAATGAACTTTATCACAATATGCTAATTTTTTGAGAAGGACCTGTATATCTCTTTACCGTTTGAGCCAGGTCACCTATTTGGCAAGCAGCTTTCTGAGATCCTGAAATCTTTGAATAGGATAAAGATCATTCCTTTCCTTCAACCCCTGAAGGCAGGCCCTATTCTTTTAAGAACACCAGAATATATTTGCCAAAAAGATTAATTACTCAGGCCAAAAAGACCAACGATATACAGTTGTAAGAAAAAGTATGTGAACCCTTTGGAATGATATGGATTTCTGCACAAATTGGTCATAAAATGTGATCTGATCTTCATCTAAGTCACAACAATAGACAATCACAGTCTGCTTAAACTAATAACACACAAAGAATTAAATGTTACCATGTTTTTATTGAACACACCATGTAAACATTTACAGTGGAGGTGGAAAAAGTATGTGAACCCTTGGATTTAATAACTGGTTGAACCTTCTTTGGCAGCAATAACTTCAACCAAACGTTTCCTGAAGTTGCAGATCAGACGTGCACAACGGTCAGGAGTAATTCTTGACCATTCCTCTTTACAGAACTGTTTCAGTTCAGCAATATTCTTGGGATGTCTGGTGTGAATCGCTTTATTGAGGTCATGCCACAGCATCTCAATCGGGTTGAGGTCAGGCCACTTCAGAAGGGGTATTTTCTTCTGTTTAAGCCATTCTGTTGATTTACTTTTATGCTTTGGTTTGTTGTCCTGTTGCAACACCCATCTTCTGTTGAGCTTCAGCTGGTGGACAGATGGCCTTAAGTTCTCCTGCAAAATATTTTGATAAACTTGGGAATTAATTTTTCCTTCGGTGATAGCAATCCGTCCAGGCCCCGATGCAGCAAAGCAGCCCCAAACCATGATGCCCCCACCACCATACTTCACAGTTGGGATGAGGTTTTGATGTTGGTGTGCTGTGCTTCTTTTTCTCCACACATAGGGCCAGATTTATCATTAGCTCAAGTCAGAATAATGGAGTGAAAAAGTCGCAAATTTTTGCGCAATCGCTTAAACTGCGCAAAAATTTGCGACTTTTTTTCTGCTCTGCACTATGCTCGCCAGTTTTCTGAAAGTGGGCGTGTTTTCTTATGTAAATGAATCTCTAGACAGATTTACTATTGGGACTATTTAAAAAGTCGCAATTTCACTCCAGTGAGGACCATCCTTATCTTATGAGACTTTTTAATAGAACATGCGACTTTTTCATAAAAACGTGGACTTTTGTAAAGCTGCTTACTGACTGATAAACTGCTACCGTCAAACCACATTTTTTACAGTCTTAAAGGGCCGATCATAAATCTGACTTGGCTAAAACTGCCTTTAGCCATATGTGAAAGTGGAGTGAGCTGTCAGAGTCATGATAAATCTGGCCCATGGTCTCCAGTACTGGGCACAATACTCCAAATGAGGTCTCACTAGTGCTCTGTAGAGCGGCATGAGCACCTCCCTCTTTCTACTGGTAATGCCTCTCCCTATACACCCAAGCATTCTGCTAGCATTTCCTGCTGCTCTATGATATTGTCTGCCTACCTTTAAGTCTTCTGAAATAACGATCCCTAAATCCCTTTCCTCAGATACTGAGGTTAGGACTGTATCACTGATTTTATATTCTGCTCTTGGGTTTTTACGCCCCAGGTGTATTATCTTGCACTTATCAACATAAAATTTTAGTTGCCAGATTTTTTACCATCCCTCTAGTTTTCCTAAATCCTTTTCCATTTGGTGTATCCCTCCAGGAACATCAACCCTGTTACAAATCTTTGTGTCATCAGAAAAAAGACACACCTTACCATTGAGGCCTTCTGCAATTTCGCTGATAAAGATATTAAACAATATGGGTCCCACAACTTTGGTTTCAATTGTCCACAGAATATTTTGCCAGTACTGCTGTGGAACATCCAGGTGCTCTTGTGCAAACTGTAAACGTGCAGCAATGTTTTTTTTGGACAGCAGTGGATTCCTCTGTGGTATCCTCCCATGAAATCCATTCTTGTTTAGTGTTTTACGTATCGTAGATTCGCTAACAGGGATGTTAGCATATGCCAGAGACTTTTGTAAGTCTTTAGCTGACACTCTAGGATTATTCTTCACCTCAATGAGCAGTCTGCGCTGTGCTCTTGCAGTCATCTTTACAGGACGGCCACTCCTAGGGAGAGTAACAGCAGTGCTGAACTTTCTCAATTTATAGACAATTTGTCTTACCATGGACTGATGAACAGCACGGCTTTTGGAGATACTTTTATAACCCTTTCCAGCTTTATGCAAGTCAACAATTCTTAATCGCAGGTCTTTTGAGAGCTCTTTTGTGCGAGGCATCATTCACATCAGGCAATGCTTCTTGTGAAAAGCAAACCCAGAACTGGTGTGTGTTTTTTTTTTATAGGGCAGGGCAGCTGTAACCAACACCTCCAATCTCATCTCATTGATTGGACTCTAGTTGGCTGACACCTCACTCCAATTAGCTCTTGGAGATGTCATTAGTCTAGGGGTTCACATGCTTTTTCCACCTGCACTATGAATGTTTACATGGTGTGTTCAATAAAAACATGGTAACATTTAATTCTTTGTGTGTTATTAGTTTAAGCAGACTGTGATTGTCTATTGTTGTGACTTAGATGAAGATCAGATCACATTTTATGATCAATTTGTGCAGAAATTCATATCATTCCAAAGGGTTCACATACTTTTTCTTGCAACTGTAAAAAGCAGACGGACACCAACCAGAAGAAAAAAACAGTTCATCTGTGACCCAGGGCCAGCGCTACCATAGAGGCAAGGGGGGGCAATTGCCCCCGGGCCCCCAACTCCTTAGGGGCCCCCAGCGCTGGCCCGGCCTGCCACTACTATATTATCTATAATTTAATAATTCTATTGTGTGCCTGTGTCTGGAGAGAGGGGCCGGCGCCGCGCCGCAGTAATGTAATTAAAACTAACTGGGCTGGAGTCTGGAGTCAAGTGGAGGGCCCCCCCCGCTGACTGTGCCTGCGCTGCGCTGCTTGTCTCTTTAAGAGATTCGAGACTGGAGCAGCGGCATGCACGGCACAGGCAGGCACGTCTAGCGTCTGGCTGACGTACGTTGCCACAGGCTCCGCCCCCCGCCCAAAGCAGAGAACTTGGCTTGAACTGAAGGAGGCATTGAGGCAAGGAGCAAGCAGTGCAAGCAAGCGCCATTGGCATTTGGCAGCCAGTCAGCCACAGCCAAGAGCCCAGTCTGACTCTGACTCCTCACAGCCCGCCGCCCACAGTCAGAAGGCAGCCAGCTCCCAGCCAAGTTCCAAACTTCCACTGACTGGTAGGTTCATAATTCATTGGTTATATTGTTTTGTTGTTAATTAAACTGGATCGGATCCATGATCCATCCATCCATCCTTATTGTTTTCCGCCCCAGGGCCCCATTTCACCTACAACCGGCCCTGCTGTGACCAAGAATGAATTTTGATGCTAGATGTTCAGATCCCGCTGTGGGTGCCAGACTGAATCTTTTTACACTGTGTGGCAAACCTCTACCACAGATTGCTCGGTCCTTAGTTCTATTCAGCACGGTTATCATTTAGAGTTTGCCTCCCCTCCTCCATTAAGAAATGTTGTCACTCCAGACAGAAATCAATCAACCTCTTCCACTTTGAACAAATTTATTCTCAAAGGTGCTGTAGAACTGGTGCCCATTGGCTCCCAAAAAGAAAATTTCTACTCCATCGTCCTTAGGCTGTGTTCACACGGGCGAGATTTCCGCGCGGGTGCAATGCAGTAGGTGAACGTATTGCACCCGCACTGAATCCTGACCCATTCATTTCAATGGGGCTGTGTACATGAGCGTTTTTTTCACGCATCACTTCTGCAATGCTTTAAAATCGCAGCATTTTCTATATTCTGCGTTTTTCACGCAGCCCTGGCTCCATAGAAGTGAATGGGGCTGCGTGAATAACGCATTGCATCTGCAAGCAAGTGCGGATGCAATGTGTTTTTCACTGATGGTTGCTAAGAGATGTTGTTTGTAAACATTCAGTTTTTTATCACGCGCGTGAAAAACGCATCAAAACGCATTGCACCCGCGCGGAAAAAACCGAACAACTAAACGCAATTGCAGACAAAACTGACTGAACTTGCTTGCAAAATGGTGCGAGTTTAACTGAACGCACCCTGAACGCATCCGGACCAAATCTGTCACGCTCGTGTGAACTCAGCCTTACAGTCCCAAAGCCAGATAAAAAGTGGTGCCTTATAATGGATCTCAGAAAACTGAACAAGTCCGTCCTGACAAAATCCTTCAGGGTGGATACTCTGAAGTCTGTTATGGCCATTCTTCAAATAGGTGACGTTATGGCAAAATTAAACTTCCAAGACGTTTATCTATCAGAGTTGCTCATCTTTACAGAGTATGGCCGTCATCTTCAGTTCAAATTCATCCCATTTGATCTTACCTCAGCCCCTTGCATCTTCACAAAGACAGCGGTGGTCTTGGTGGCTCTTTCTTTTTAAAATTATTTTTATTAAATGTATTATATCGAAAAGCGGTTATAAACCTATCAAACAAAATTATGCATAGACATAATATGGCAATATAAGACTGATAAATCCAGAGGAAAGTATTATCTCATATATATACACGAGTACAGCCACAATGATATGTCTTATGATTGGTATGCCTCAAGAATACGCCTGGTTTCTGGAAGAAAAACATCTCACCTCAAACATGGCAGCACTGATCCCAGACATTTAACCCTCAGATGCCGTGGTCCATTGAGACCATGGTGTTTGAGAGGCTTTTCCCTGGGAGCACAGCGTTCCTAGGGCCAGAACGGTAGGGGAGCCGTTCAGTTGCTATGGCAGCAGTAGGCCCTATGAAGGATCCAAGACCTCCCACAGCTATGTTTCTATGAAGTCTTGCCTGTGGCTGCAATGTTAAATGGAGTCTATCACCTCCCTATGGCCATATACCGCGCTTACATGGCTTTGTAGCACACCTATACAGGATTGTAATGGTAGCTTTTGTCTTTTTCTTTACACTTGCAGAAGAAGGGAATAGGAGGGCGTGCATATGCAGAGGCTGGGGCGGGGAAACAATGAAAAAAGGCAGGGCAGCCTGGGCTCCAACACTGTGCATTCCGCCCCTGGGCACTTGCGAGTGCTCATTTGCATACGAATCAAGGTTCGTTTTTCCTGCTTCTGCAAGTCTAAAGAAAATAACAAAGGTACCATTACAATCCTGTATAGGTGTGCTGCAGAGCCATGTAAGCGCTGTATATGGCCATATGGAGGTGACAGACTCCCTTTAAATTGCAGTCTATGGGAGAAGTGATTCCCCCCTAGGGGGACTTAAAATAAGTGTTAAAAAAAAGTTTATAAAAATTCAAATCACCCCCCTTTTCCCATATCAAAATTTAAACAATAAAAAAAATAAACATCATAGTTATCGCTGAATCACAAAATGGACAAGAATAGGACATGTTCTATCTTTTTTGTGGGGTCGCGGAACAGACGTGTGGATAATGACAGCACATGGTATGCTGTATGCCTCTTTTGCAGCCTTATTGAAAAAAATGGGTCCACATCTGATCTGCAAAAAATGCGGATCGGATGTGGACCAAATATACGGTTGTGTGCATGAGCCCTAAAGGTGTACATATCCTTTGAGAGGAAACCAGGAGCTCAAGATGTAGGGGTGGGCGATATGGCCTAAAATCTATATTGCGATATAATTTTAAGCATGTGCGATATGCGATATATATCGCAATATATTGTTTTCTATATTTGGGGGAGGGGTAAAACTTTTTTTTACTTTTTATTTAATAACTATTAGCCCCCTTAAGGGCTAAAACCCTTGTCATATTCACCCTAATAGATCTCTATTAGGGTGAATAGGACTTTACACTCTCCCTGCTGCCCTGTGCGTTGTGCACACAGCAGCAGGGAGCTGACTATGGCAGCCAGCCTCTCATGTGCCCCCCAGCCTCTGATGTGCTTCACGGTCTCTGATCAGCCCCCCAGCCTCTGATGTGCTTCACGGTCTCTGATCAGCCCCCCAGCCTCTGATGTGCCCCCCAGCCTCTCATGTGCCCCACAGTCTCTGATCAGCCCCCCAGCCTCTCCCTCTTATCAGCCCCCTCTGGTAACTCAACCCCCCCCCCCTCGTATTAATCAGTGGTAGCAGTGGCCACAGGCTCCCCCTCCCCCCCATCATTGGTGGCAGTGGGCAGTGCGCCCCCCCAGTATTAATCATTGGTGGCAGGGGCCCCCTTCCCCCCCACATTATTGGTGGCAGCAGCAGTGCGCCCCCCCCTCCCCCAGTATTGATCATTGGTGGCAGGGGCCCCCTTCCCCCCCCACATCATTGGTGGCAGCAGCAGTTCCGATCGGAGTCCCAGCAGTGTAATGCTGGGGCTTCGATCGGTTACCATGGCAGCCAGGAGTCACGCTACTGAAGTCCTGGCTGCCATGGTATGTCAGTGAGCAGCATTATACTCGCGTGCGCAGTGGCTGCTCCTTCTTCTGTCTGTGCGGCGCATTGCTAATGCCTATAGCATTAGCAATGCACCGCACAGACCTATGAGAAGGAGCGCCCGGCGGCCGCGGCGCACGTAAGTATAATGCTGCTCACTGACATACCATGGCAGCCAGGACTTCAGAAGCGTGACTCCTGACTGCCATGGTAACCGATCGAAGCCCCAGCATTACGTAGCTCACTACGTCACACGCCTGCTCCACCCACTGTATCAATGAAGCAGGCGCGTGGCGTAGTGAGCTACACTACGAGCGCCAGCCCGGCCTCCTGACTGCCAAGAAGTTAGTAGTAAGTAGTATAGCGCTAGATTTAAGGTGATTGGAATACTTTAACAATACCCACAAGTTAGATATGATTACCGTATACTACAGTGAGCAGGGCCCGGTGTAGTACAATACAATGACTGCACCGGGACCCGCTGCCATTTCAGAAACAGATGCCGGCCCCCATTCACTACACAGGGACACTGTTATGGGGGATCTGTGGATGACACATAAGATATGATGCTATATATGTGTCATCCACAGATGCCCCCACAATGATCCCCCATAACAGTGCCATCCACCGATGCCCCCATAACAGTGCCATCCACCGATGCCCCCATAACAGTGCCATCCACCGATGCCCCCATAACAGTGCCATCCACAGATGCCCCCATAACAGTGCCATCCACAGATGCCCCCATAACAGTGCCATCCACAGATGCCCCCATACCAGTGTCATCAACAGATGCCCCCATACCAGTGCCATCAACAGATCCCCCATAACAGTGCCAGCCACAGATCCCCCCCATAATAGTGTCATCCACAGACTACCATTAGTTCGAAACCCACCAAAAGCACACCTTTTGGTTCAAATTTTTTTTTCTTCTTATTTTCCTCCTCAAAAACCTAGGTGCGTCTTATAAGGCGAAAAATACGGTAATTAATTATAGCTTTTTGTGAACTGGGACATTTAAACTTGCTTTTTTTTACTTTACTTTTTTTATTCCAATTTAAATTTAGTAGGAGTCGAGTCGGTTCATTTTTTTGCCGACTCCAGGTACCCAAAATTGCCTCCGACTCCACAGCCCTGAACAGAACGCTCCAAAATGCATTCCGTTCCTTTCAGTTGCGTTCCCATACCGGAGAGCAAACCGCAACATGTTGTCGTTTTCTTTCTGTCATGGGATATGCGGAGCAAGACGGATCCGGCATGACCCCCCATGCAAGACTATAGAAAACGGATCCGTCCCCCATTGACTTCCGATAGAGTTAATGACGGATTAGTCTTGGCAATGTTAAAAATAATACAACCAGATCCGTTCATAACGGCTGCAGACGGTTGTATTATCAGAACGGAAGCGTTTTTGCTGACCCATGACGGATCCAGCAACAAAAAAAAAACGCTAGTGTGAAAGTAGCCTTAGGTAGGGGGTTTCAATAGGTGAGCCATCACTTTCTGCTTGTTCTCATCCATACATGACAGGGAGGTGTGTGAAATTGTAATTGGATAGATTCTATGCTGGCATAACCGTTGTGTGGGCGCAGATTGTGTGTGGACATAGCTGTTATATGGGCACATTTGCTGTGTGGGACTGTTGGCAACCTGAAGTGGCCATATGGTGATATGTCTCCCGGCAGACTAGTCATCAGGTGCAGGCTATATACATATAGTGCTGGTATCTGCTGATGTGTATATATAGTAGATTTCCTGTCCTACTGTGAATATGGAATGACAGCATTCTGTCTACGTTTGCGGCACCAAAGCCAAGAGTTTACAGAAAAATCTCTTGTAAACTTTGGGGATATATTAGCATATGCTTTAGCACATGATATTTATCCTGGTTGATCACTGAACAATGGGCTAAATGGATTATTACTATTAGCTACTACGTTGTCTTTTCTTAAGTCAAAAAAATGCTGAGAGTAATGGTAAACTCTCGGCAGAGGAGGCAGGCACGTTGCTAAAATTGTCCATACCTCTATGCTACCATACTGACCTAAATAATGCCAAGTGAAAACGGCATAGTCACATTTGGCAGATTTGTTGGAGACAATTTGGTGACTGTCTAGTTCATCTGAAAGCGTTTTACAGAAATCGTGTTGCGGGGGCACTGATGGAGTGACAATTAGGCCTCATGCACACAACTGTTTTTTTTTCCATGTCCGGGCCGTTTTTTTGCATTCCGTATACAGAACCATTCAATTCAATGGGTCCGCAAAGAAAAACGGAATGTACTCCATATGCAATCAGTTTCCGTATTTCCGTTCAAAGATAAAACATGTCCTAATATTGCCCGCAAATCACGTTCCGTGGCTCCATTCAAGTCAATGGGTCTGCAAAAAAAACTGAACACATACGGAAATGCATCCGTATCCGTTCCGTTTTTGCAGAACCATATATTGAAAATTTTATGCGCAGCCCAATTTTTTCTATGTAATTACTGTATATGCCATACGGAAAAATGGAACAGAAACGGAAACAAAAAACGGACTGCAAAACACTGAAAAAGCCATACGGTCGTGTGCAATAGGCATTACTCTGTCAAACCCCCTTAAAGGGGTTGTGTCACGAAACATTCTACATTTTTCAAACCAGCACCTGGATCTGAATAGCCAGTGAGCTATTCAATGAAATGTATGTTTATAGCACCCCCTGCTGTTTTTTCCTATTTTTTGTCTGTCTCACTGAGCTGGTCCAACCTGCTCAGTTTAAATCTTTAACCCTTTAGTGACCACTAGTATGCCTTTTTACAAATGTAAACAATGGGGGTTTTAGCTAAACAGCTGGCTTTAATATCATTACATGTACCCAAAATGGTGCATTAAAAACTATAACTTGTCCTGCAAAATATAAGACCTCATACAAGTACATTGATGAAAAAACTAAAAAGTTATAGCTCTTGGAGTGCGATTTTGACTAAGGGGTTAACTGCCACCAGCCATGTTCTGTTAGGCTGCCTTCACACACTGTGGCAGAATTTTCCGCCACTGAAAATCAATTCCATTCACTTAAATGTGGCAGCAAGCACATGGATTTCTGCAAGCCCCATTCAGGTGAATGGATCCGATTTTGAGTCGCAGGATTTTCGGCAACAAAATCCTCAGTGTGTGAAGGCACCCTTAGAAGCTGTGGCAGTTACAGGGAGAGCGCTCCAGCAAAAAGGACACATCCCCTGAGCTGCCAAGCTGAAGATAATCTAGCAGTGAATGTGGAGATCGCTGGACCCATGTGAGGTACAGGGCTGGTTCTAGCTTTGTTTAGGCCTCTTTCACACTTGCGTTGTCTGGATACGGCGTGTACTCAACTTGCCGGAATTACACGCCGGATCCGGAAAAACGCAAGTGTACTGAAAGCATTTGAAGACGGATCAGTCTTCAAAATGCTTTCAGTGTTACTATGGCAGCCAGGACGCTATTAAAGTCCTGGTTGCCATAGTAGGAGCGGGGAGCAGTATACTTACAGTCTGCGCGGCTCCCGGGGCGCTCCAGAGTGACGTCAGAGCGCCCCATGCGCATGGATGACGTGTCCATGCGATCACGTCATCCATGCGCGTGGGGCGCCCTGACGTCACTCTGGAGCGCCCCGGGAGCCGCACGGACGGCAAGTATACTGCTCCCCGCTACACTTTACCATGGCAAACAGGACTTTAGCGTCCCGGTAGCCATGGTAACCATTCAGAAAAAGCTAAACGTCGGATCCGGTAATGCGCCGAAACGACGTTTAGCTTAAGGCCGGATCCGGATCAATGCCTTTCAATGGGCATTAATTACGGGTCCGGCCTTGCGGCACGTCTTCAGGATTTTTGGCCGGAGCAAAAAGCGCAGCATGCTGCGGTATTTTCTCCGGCCAAAAAACGTTCCGTTCTGGAACTGAAAACATCCTGATGCATCCTGAACGGATTTCACTCCATTCAGAATGCATTAGGATAAAACTGATCAGGATTCTTCCGGCATAGAGCCCCGACGACGGAACTCTATGCCGGAAGACAAGAACGCAGGTGTGAAAGAGCTTTAAAAGGGGTTGTGTCATGAAACATATTCTCCATTTTTCAAGCCAGCACCTGGATCTGAATACCTTTGTAACTGCATGTAATAATTTTTTTTTTATAGCCAGTGAGATATTCAATAAAATGTATTTGTGTAGCACCCCCTGCTGTTTGTTCATGGCATAACCCCTTTAAATGCTGCGGTTGCTGCTGACCACCATTGCTACTGTTACAGCTCTCTCCCACTGCAGATAGCTGCTCCATCATGGTGCCTTAAGGCAGTTTCATAAATCATGATGCAAATGGGTTAAATGTAATAATGAATTTTGGGACACACCTTTAAAAATAGGCAAGTCTATATTCCAGCAATATCTGGCGAATACATTGATAAATATGTTGTACAGCTTATAATTCATGCCCTGCCACCCTCCTTTTGAAAGACAAAATCCCAGCAGCACTCAAAAATTTACACTTCCGTTATATATATATATATATATATATACATATACGCACGCACACACACACCTTAGCTTGTCCTATGTCTGTAATACTACCACCATGTGGTTGGATGACCACCTGGCACCCTAAGGCATTTACCCCTCCCCCAACTGCATCCTAAAAGGGGTTGTCCGGGTTCAGCTCTGAACCCAGACATACTCTTATTTTCACCCAGGCAGCCCCCCTGAGGCTAGCATCGGAACATCTCATGCCCCAATGTGCTCCCTTGCCCTGCACTAAATCGCACAGAGCACAGGCTCTTTTGTTTTCAATAACACACTGCCGGGCGGAAACTTCCGCCCGGCAGTGTGTTCGGTGACATCACTGGCTCTGATTGGCGGGCTTTAGCGCTGCTGGCCTTTAATCTTTCCTGGTAAGTTTTATCCTGCAATCCATGTACCAGTTTAGTAGCTCTTCTCTGAACTCTCTCCAAAGTATCAATATCCTTCTGGAGATATGGGGCCAGATTTATCATTAGCTCAGGTCAGAATAATGGAGTAAAAAAGTCCCAAACGCTAAAACTGCGCACAAATTTGCTCTGCACTATGCTCGCCAGTTTTCTGAAAGTGGGCGTGTTTTCTTATGTAAATGAATCTCTAGACAGATTTACTATTGGGACTATTTAAAAAGTCGCAATTTCACTCCAGTGAGGACCATGCTTATCTTATGAGACTTTTTAATAGAACGTGTGACTTTTTCGTAAAGATGTGCGACTTTTGTAAAGCTGCTTACTGACGGATAAACTGCTACCGTCAAACCACATTTATTACAGTCTTAAAGGGCCGATCATAAATCTGACTTGGCTAAAACTGCCTTTAGCCATATGTGAAAGTGGAGTGAGCTGTCAGAGTAATGATAAATCTGGACCATGGTCTCCAGTACTGGGCACAATACTCCAAATGAGGTCTCACTAGTGCTCTGTAGAGCGGCATGAGCACCTCCCTCTTTCTACTGGTAATGCCTCTCCCTATACACCCAAGCCTTCTGCTAGCATTTCCTGCTGCTCTATGACATTGTCTGCCTACCTTTAAGTCTTCTGAAATAACGATCCCTAAATCCCTTTCCTCAGATACTGAGGTTAGGACTGTATCACTGATTTTATATTCTGCTCTTGGGTTTTTACGCCCCAGGTGCATTATCTTGCACTTATCAACATAAAATTTTAGTTGCCAGATTTTTGACCATTCCTCTAGTTTTCCTAAGTCCTTTTCCATTTGGTGTATCCCTCCAGGAACATCAACCCTGTTACAAATCTTTGTGTCATCAGCAAAAAGACCCACCTTACCATTGAGGCCTTCTGCAATTTCGCCGATAAAGATATTAAACAATATGGGTCCCAGAACAGATCCCTGAGGTACCTCACTGGTAACAAGACCATGGTCTGAATATACTCCATTGACTACAACCCTCTGTTGTCTGTCCCTCAGCCACTGCCTAATCCATTCAACAATATGGGAGTCCAAGCCCAATGACTGCACTTTATTGATAAGCCTTCTATGTGGGACAGTATCAAAAGCCTTACTGAAGTCTAGATAAGCGATGTCTACTGCACCTCCGCCATCTATTATTTTAGTTACCCAATCAAAAAAATGAATAAGATTAGTTTGACATGATCTCCCTGAAGTAAACACACCATGGGATTTTAGATGTTCCACAATCCTCTCCTTAAGGGTACTTTCACACTTGCGGCAGGACGGATCCGGCAGGCTGGTCTCCCTGTCGGATCCGTCCTTTCGCTGTAATGCCACTCTGTCCCCATTGACTATAATGGGGACGGGGGCTGAGCTCCGGCGCAGCACGGCGAAAGCCGCCGGACTAAAAAGTCCTGCATGTCCAACTTTTTAGTCCGAGCTCAGCCCCTGTCCCCATTATAGTCAATGGGGACGGAGCGGCGAAACAGCGGAAGGACGGATCCGACAGGCAGACCAGCGTCCGGATCCGTCCTGCCGCAAGTGTGAAAGGACCCTAAGTATGGTTTACATTAATTTCCCCACTATTGAGGTCAGGCTTACTGGCCTATAGTTGCCCGATTCCTCCCTACTACCTTTCTTGTGAATGGGCACAACATTTGCTCATTTCCAATCTTCTGGGACGACTCCTGTTACCAGTGATTGGTTAAATAAATCTGTTAATGGTTTTGCTAGTTCACCGCTGAGCTCTTTTAATAGCTTTGGGTGTATCTGGCCCCTGTGATTTATTTGCATTAATTTTAGACAGCTGACTTAGAACCTCTTCCTCTGTAAAGACACATGCATCAAAAGATTCATTAGTCTTCTTTCCTAACTGAGGTCCTTTTCCTTCATTTTCCTTTGTAAAAA
The DNA here is from genome assembly GCF_014858855.1 of Bufo gargarizans. NCBI lineage: Eukaryota > Metazoa > Chordata > Amphibia > Anura > Bufonidae > Bufo > Bufo gargarizans. The sequence goes on along the minus strand of NC_058080.1, from coordinate 535,870,983 downwards.
CTGAACAGAAGTATTCATTGAGGCAGTCAGCTAGTTCTTTATCTTCTTCCATATACCTTCCTTCTTTTGTTTTTAATTTGGTAATTCCTCTTCTGCCTGTGCTTTAGAAGCTCTTATAACTTGTTTGGCGCCTCGCTGCCTAATCTTATAAATTTGCAGGTGAGATCTGCCACAAACACATCAAATCCGCACCAAAAACAGTTTTTTGGGTGCAGAAATGCACATAAATCCGTATGGAGATTTCAGAAATCCATGTGCCTGCCGCCCCATTGACATGAATGGAACTGATTTTCAGTCATGGAAAGTTCTGCAACAAAATCCGCAGCCTGTGAGTGCACACCTAGGCTACCTGCACACACCGTGTGATGAACGCACTTAAGGAGGACCTTTCATTACAATAAAAAATCTAAACTAAGTATGCTGACATGGAGAGCGGCGCCCAGGGATCTCCCTGCACTTACTATTATCCATCGGCGCCGCTCCGGTATCTTCAGATTTTTGGCTCAACCGGGAGGAGCCTGCTCTTGTTCTCCTGGGCGTATCCTTCTCTCAGGCTATGAGATGAGCGCTGCGATTGGCCAGCACTTTAGCCTGGGAGAAGGAGACGCCCAGGAGAACAAGAGCAGGCTCCTCCTGGTTCAGCCGAAAATCTGAAGATACCGGAGCCTATACCGGGAGAACGGAGTGGCGCCCAGGGATAATAGTAAGTGCAGGGAGATCCCTCGGCGCCGCTCTCCATGTCAGCATAGTTAGTTTAGATTTGTTATTGTAATGAAAGGTCCTCTTTAAGATCCGTATGATTTTCTGTGTCAATTTATAAGCGTTTCTGCAGCGTATCCGCACCAAAATATGCAATGTCTAACAGCGGTTTTTGGTGCAGATTTGATGCAGATCTCACTGTTAAAAACTGTGAAATCCGCAGCTAAAGCTGCAAACCTAATTGACATGATAAAAATTTGGTAATTCACAATGTGACCTGCATTTCTGCACTGAAAAAATCTGTAAAGTGTGCATGAGAATTGTGTAGTCTCATACACTTTGCTGGTACTGTAGTGGTACTTTCACACTAGCGTTTTTCTTTTCCGGTATTGAGTTCTGTCACAGGAGCTCAATACCGGAAAAGAACTGATCGGTTTTATCCTAATGCATTCTGAATGGAGAGCAATCCGTTCAGGATGCATCAGTTCAGTCCCTCTTACGTTTTATGGCCAGAGAAAATAACACTTGCTGGAATGCTGGATCCGGCATTAATTTTCATTGAAGTGTATTAGTGCCGGCATTAAGTGTTCCGGCAAAACGGATCCGGGTTTCCAGTCTGCGCATGCGCAGACCTTTAAAAATGCAAAACAAATTAATACCGGATCCGTTTTTTCCGGATGACACCGGAGAGACGGATCCCATATTTCAATGCATTTGTCAGACGGATCCGTCTGACAAATGCCATCCGCTTGCGTTCCGGCGACGAAACTGCATGCTGCAATCCTCTGCCGCAAGTGTGAAAGAACCCTAATACGCATTTTTTCCCATACAGGAATCCACGTGGATAAACTGTGCGCATTCCCCAACATGTCCAGATGGCCACAGGGTTCAGGCACATGGCTGTAGTTCTGGTCCACACCCGTTTTTTTTACAGATTAGATGCATACCCATTCATCGCAACGGGGCTGCACATGAATGTCCGCTACGCAGTTCCAAAAAAAGATAGAGCATGTCCTATACTTGTCTGTTTTGCAGATAAGGATAGGACATTTCTGCAGGATAAAAAAATAAATAATAATAGCTGCATGCACACGACTGACATCCCAGTATTACAGTACCAGCAAAGTGAATGTGACTTGCCAAATCTCATGTACGCTTTTCATTTTTTTTTTTCTGTGGCTATTGACCTGTGATGCGGATTTTGAAATTGGCAGTATTGTTTTTGCTGATTTTTTTGTGTGCAAATGTCACCCTGCAGTGCAAAGGGTGAAATCGGGGCAAATCGCGGACAAGAATAGGCATTTCTATAAAATTGCGGAACACACACGGGCGGCATCTGTGTATTGAAGATCTGCAATTTGTGGACTACAAAACACTGGCACGGTAGTGAACGCGCCCTTAATCCGCACCTCTGTGCAGGTAGCCCAAATATGCCCTGTATGGTTTCAATGTGCTTCACCTACACAAGCTGAATGGGAAGAGACAGTGTGAACACATCACGTATGGACACGCTTTACAGCTGCCGCAAAAAGATCTACATAAACAGGCTCTTTGGTGTCGGTCTTCCCCGTATCCTCCAGGTATGGCATTTTTCTCATAGGCATCCCTGTAGGGCTATAAAAAAAAAAAATGCCAGAAACAAAAAATGTTACAAAAAAATCTGATATTCGTGCCTAACGTTTTCCACATTTAGAATACTGAAAAGACATTGCGGAAGGCGGCGTCAGTGAGGAGGGCAGCAGGCGTGTGGGCCGCGTGCGCACATGGCGTGGGCCTGATTTACCGCCTGTCCCCGTCAGTCACGTGAGCTGCTCCAGGTAAGGGCAGTCCTTCCGGAGGAGACACTGCAATCAGTGCTGCTGCAGAGCGGCCGCCCTGATTGGCCAGCACGGGGCGCTGTTTGGTGACTGCAGCAGGCCTCGACCTCACGGAGGCTGCGCAGCATGGCGCCAGTACATAACTCATTGCCCTGAGAGTCACTGCCTCCCGCCATTACTCCATTGTTTGTGTGTTAATGAGACGCCAGTTCACGACTTCACTTTGCGGCTTGGCTGACGTGTACACGGCGGACATTATCATTTCTTTGGGGCGCGCTTCCTCCTTATGACGTCCTCTTTAAGGCGCGCTTCCGCGGCCACTTCCGCTACTAGGTACTTCCGGTACTCTCCCGCCGTGCTCCGCGCGGCCGGTCACAGGAAGCGGTAGGATGTCTAGCTGGGAGCGGGAGAGCGCACGGGGTTCCGGAGATGGGCGGATTTATGTGGGTAATCTACCGGCCGATGTGCGGGAGAAGGAGCTGGAGGAGCTGTTCCATCGATACGGGCGGATCCGTACCATCGAGCTGAAGAATCGCGGGGGGAGCGGCGCTGCACCGTTCGCGTTCATTAGCTTCCAGGACCCGAGGTGAGTAGCGCCCTGTGCGGTGTGTTCAGACCGTGGGAGCCCTTACCGCGTGTCTCGGGGGGAGGCGGGAGGCTTGCGGGCACTAGGCCCGAGCGGGGGCTTTGTTGTGCGTCAGGCGCACGGTGGATGGGGCGGGTGCGGTGATCGCCTCTCATTATTCTCTTCTTCCAGGGATGCGGAGGACGCGGTGTTTGGACGCAACGGATACGAGTTCGGTTCTTGTCGGTTGCGCGTGGAGTTCCCCCGATCAAACCGGGGTTCTGGGGGCGGCGGCTACGGAGGACCTCGTGGGAGGAACGGGCCCCCATCCCGGAGGTCGGAATACAGAGTGCTCGTCTCAGGTAACGCATCAGAGCTGCATGTGTGAACTGTGCGCCGCTATCACACGTGAGGCAAAGTGAAAGTGTAAGGCCTTAGCAACCGCCAGGATGATGGGAGCAGTACCTCCTCCCTGCTTGACTTTCTTAAAGGACACGCCATGGCAGAACTAGAGGTTGTGTGCACACTAATAGGAATTGGGCCCCTGCCTAATGGCAATTCTCTGGGTTCTGTAAGTTGGGTCTTGGCTGATCTGACCCGTTCCTGCAGTCTACCGTATTCATCATGGCGGGAGCTGACCGCAATCTGTGTCCAGCCTTGCAAAGCAAGCCGCCAGTTTGTTCAAAAATATTGTTCTTTATTTCATTACCATTTAATTGAGTTATTTACGCGTTTCGGCATACAGCCTTTGTCAGAAGACAATTGTCCTATTGACCAAGGCTGTATGCCGAAACGTGTAAATTACCATTGAGTTATGAAATAGAGAACAATATTTTTTAAACATTGGCGGCTTGCTGGAATCTCTTACTCCATTTTTCTATGGATATGTTTATTTTTTATTTTTTTAAGCAGCCATAAAAAATGGCTTGTCCTATTTTTGGCTGTTTCCTACCATCAGAATCTCCATTACATTCCCCATATTAGAATGTTACCTTCCATATTGCTGTCCATTGCCGTTTTTCTCAGAAAAGACTTATTCAATATGTTAGCTTCTATAGGTGCCTAGGGGCGGCGTTCATGCGGCCGGTGCCAAGGCCCCTCGGGGCTTCTCATACGAGACCCCTCCCCTTTCACCCCTATGGCCTGTCCTAAGTTCTTTTGATTACGCCCGCCTCTTAGTGAGAAACCCAGTGCCATTCAACAGATTTGCCGCTCCTGCCCACTTCATTCCCCGTTATGGGCAGAGGCACAAGGCCGGCTAGATCTGGATGTACGGGCCGGCACATGCGCATTAAATGCTCTTGTGTCTCTACCCATAATGGGGAATGAAGTGCGCAGGTGCGGCATGTCTGTATGAAAAGCAAAGAGGGTCCTAGGCACCGGACGCATGAACGCCGCCCCTGGGCACCTATAGAATCTAATTATCATATTGAATAGAAGTGTTTCTGAGAAAATGGCGATGGACAGCAATAAGGTAGCATTCTAATATCCTGATGTTAGTGTTCTATAATGGTGGTTTTAGGCTGTTCTTATGGCTCAGCACTGGTTACTGAGGGCACAACTGGGGTAAAGGATATGGGCACAAAGGGGGGCAGTATGTATACTGGATGACTGCAGGGGTTAAGGTTAAAAAACAGCCTATAAAATTCATCAGTTTTTTTATGGCAGTGAATAGCCGATACAGTCAGAAAATGGATGTGCACACTGATGCAAAATGGCCATGGAAAAACTGACTATTTTTTTAGTAGTTTTTTTTTTCTCTGTGGTGTGAATGTACCCTACTAGGGCTGTATGATTGACGCCCCTCTGTTAGCCAAGCGGAGAGAGACTATGATGAGCAGAGCTTGGCATGAGCATGAATCGCATGCTTGCCCATTCATCTAATACCATATATCTGCAGGCAGTCCATCAGCTGGGTCCTTGTTTAGAGGGGGGTTTAATCTGTTGGGGCCTCCCCTTTAAAGGGGTTGTCACATGACAAGTTAGGGAGTAATTGTCTGCCGTGGTCTGACCACTGGAGGCCTATGTTCCCAGTCTGTTGCTTCATACAGACGGGGAACATGGGCACCCGTTCTACTGATCGGCGGGGGCCCCATCAGCCTAGGCATGGTATACTCTGTCATCCAAGTCTGGCATATCATTAGGAATAAATAAGAGCAACTGGACTTGTGCTTTTTTTTCGTCTGGAAGATGTTTTACAAGGCTACTTGCTTACTACTGATATACTGCCAGAGGATTCCGTCCATTCACTTATACTGGAGACAGGGGAACTGGCACATGCGCAGTCTGTCCACAGTGTAAGTGAACGGAGGCCGCTGATGGATGGCATCCTCCATCAACGGCAATCAGCAGACAGGTCAAGGGGGACCTGTGTGTAAACACGAATTATTCATATTAAACTATTGGACGTCAGTGCTGATAGTTTAAGAATGCTTTTTACTAGCTCCATGCAGCTAGTAATATAACCTGGCCAACCATTTTAAAGGGCTTATCTAATGCCCAGGTCCCTTGTCTGGATTATACTTGCTCCCCGGCACGGCCGCCGCTGCATCTCCCTCTTGCTCAGATCAAACCATCCGGCGATGGGGGTTGCAGCCAATAACAGACTAGCTGTGGAGCCCTGGAAGCTAGTCAGTCGCGGCCTGCTATTGGCTGCACCCCTGTCGCTGGATGTTTCGATCTGAGCGGCGGTCGTGCAGGCATCCGGAGCGACCCGGGTGCAGGGGACCAGGTAAGTATAATCCATACAAGAGGCCCGGGCATTGGGGGTAGATGTTTTAGATATCGGATAACCCCTTAAATGACCTCCATTGTACAACAGATCCAGTACACTAACTGGTGCTCTTTTAGGTGATGTCTTGGATTACAAAAACATGCCTGCCTTGTTCCCCAAAAACGTACAACCATGGTTTGTGAGTCTATTGTGGTTCAGTCCTATTTAAGTGAATGGGACTAAGACACAATAGGACGCGTAGAAAGACATTTATTTATTTTTTGTAATCCTAGAAAAGCTGTTTGATCACATTGTACCTGAAATTCAGTAACACAACACCACTGGAGTTTAATGGCCCCTGGTCTTGCCATAGCTGCATGGAGTTGCCCCCTTGTACCCATGGGTAGCAGTGTAAACAGGCACTGACACCAGTAGCCTTCCCAAAATGACATGTCTGTCTTTCACTATGTGTGCATTGAAAGTGGTCCGCACAGATGCAGAATCTTGAGGAAAGCGATATACATCTTGTATCTGCCCCTGCACTGGCTGCCTTCAGCTCATGCCCACATAAGACAGAAGTGCCAGTACCTGTTTACACTGCCACCCAGGGGCTGCAGTAAGGCCATATGGCAAGCTTAATTCATATCACACTGGTGAGTGGGAATTTAGCTACAAAGCAGCTAACACCTTTAAACTTTTCTGTTTATTAACCCTTTAGTGGTGGTTCTAAGCAGCCAATTTCTCTATCTAGAGCCCTGTTTACAGTTATAGTCCATATTATGATTGATTAAGGCTACTTTCACACTGGCGTTCGTCGGTCCGCTCGTGAGCTCCGTTTGAAGGGGCTCACGAGCGGACCCGAACGCAGCCGTCCAGCCCTGATGCAGTCTGAATGGAGCGGATCCGCTCAGACTGCATCAGTCTGGCGGCGTTCAGCCTCCGCATGGACAGGCGGACAGCTGAACGCTGCTTGCAGCGTTCGGGTGTCCGCCTGGCCGTGCGGAGGCGTGCGGATCCGTTCAGACTTACAATGTAAGTCAATGGGAACGGATCCGCTTGAAGATGTCACCAATTGACTCAATCTTCAAGCGGATCCGTCCCCCATTGACTTTACATTGAAAGTCTGAACGGATCCGCGCAGGCTACTTGCGCACTTGCGAATTTTTTTTAAAGTTATTAATGCAGACGGATCCGTACTGAACGGAGCCTCCGTCTGCATTAATATGAGCGGATCCGTTCAGAACGGATCCGCCCGAACGCTAGTGTGAAAGTAGCCTAAACTAGTTAATTTGTCATCTTTAATCCATATCGGAAGATTTAAAGAGGACCTTTCACCACTCCTGACATGTCTGATAACTGTCTAATAATCTACTCCCCATGTAATAACAATTCTGGAGAATCTCTATTCTTATGTCTGTATGTTGTGCCATTCCTGTATTATTTCTACTAGAAGTTATGAATGAATTGATATTAGCCATTTAGTAAGGGTACAGAGGGGTGGTAACTAATGGGGGGGGGGGGGCGCAGCACTGATTGATTGGATAGTGAGTCTGTGCAGGTACGCCCCCCCCCCCCAACTGGTTACCTCCCCTCTGTACCCGTACTGCAGACTGCTAGCAATTCATTCATGGCTTATAGTGCAAATAATAGAGGAATGGCACAACATAGAGCCATGAGAATAACTGCTCCAGAATTATTACATGGGGAATACATTATGCTATTAAAACAGGAATGTCAGGAGCAGTGAAAGGTCCTCTTTAAGGGTGTATTAGACACCCCAATGCTGGAAGCAGTTGGCGGGAAGGAAGCGTTCCCTCTCAGCAGTTGCCAGATTGCTGGCAGAGGCCACCACTGCAATTACATACCCCGCAGCATAGGAAGAAGTGATGGCTATGCCATCACTCGTCCCCATGCAGGACATCGGTGTGGCGGCAGCAGATAATGATCACGCAGCACAATCTGCAGCTGGCAACTCCAGATATTTCAGCAGGCTATAAAAGGTCTGAATAGCCCGATGAACAAGCAAAAGCTTGTCCATAGGGCAATCGGAGGCAGTATTAGACTGCCAGATCACTTACGCTTGTTAGTGATTATAGGGCAGAAAATGTGCCCATCTTGTATACCTTTTACGCTTAAAGGGGCTGCTCCATGAAGACAAATGTCTAATTGATGGGAGTCACGCCACTAGGGGCCCCCACAGATCACGAGAACAGAAGAGTATGCACCCCGTTTGCATGGAGTGGCAAAAATGTATGTGTCCACTCCATGGGAATGTCTGAGTACAAGTGCTATGGCAGCCCTCAAGAGCGGTTATCAGTAGTAGGGTAGTCATGATAGTGGATAGAGATCTCACCCCTGCAGCTTTTGCAGTTCCTGTGCTTTTCCCCAGCTCCAATGACAGATGTGCAGCCATGACACCCATGTAAACAATCACTTCCCTCCCTCTAGTCTTCTGTAACATACAGCCCCATCTTAAACAGCATCCCTCCAGACTTCTTTGGAGCTCTGCCATCTACTTTTATAACTCCCAGCTAAGCAGTGGCTTGGAGGACTTCCACAGGCTGTGTGAAGAGCCCCCATGTCACAAGCGCAGCATAGCATCAGATGATCTCCGTACCAAACCGAACCGGGCAACAAAGTATCAGTACAACTCTATTCGCCAGGGACCCGAAGAATCAGACCCCCACCGATGGGACACTTACCCCTATCGTGTAGTGGATACGTTTTCTTCATGAGACAAGTCCTTAAAGGGAAACAGTCATCTGGATTTTGGGTATAGAGCTAATGACATGGGTTGCTAGATGGCCGCTAGCACATCCGCAATACCCAGTCCCCATAGCTCTGTGTGCTTTTAGCGCATGTGCAGTGTTGTCAGTGTTCCTTCCCTGTGCTGGCATCAGCCTCGGGGAACGAACTTCGCATGCGCTAGATCTCGCATCGCGAGATTACGGCGCTCTAGCTTTCTGACGTCGGGGAGCAAGGAGGAGATTCTGAGGGTGCTGGGCTCCTTTACGCTGGACTCATCTCAGGTTAATTTGCATATGTATCAAATCGTTTTTATTTTCTTTTTACACAAAAGCACACAGAGCTATGGGGACTGGGTATTGCGGATGTGCTAGCGGCCATCTAGCAACCCATGTCCTCAGCTCTATACACAAAATCCCAGTGACAGGTTCCCTTTAAAGAGGATCTCTCACTGCTCCTGACATGCTTGTTTTAATAGCTACTTGCATTCCCTATCTAATATTTCTTATGACTATCTTGTGCCATTCCTGTATTACTTCTAGTAGTTGTGAATGAGTTGCTAGCAGTCTGCAGTAAGGGTACACAGGGGAGGGAACAAATTGGGGGGGGTGCCTGCACAGTCTGAAAACGGCAGCACTGATTGGATAGAGTGAGTCTGTGCAAGTACATTCCCCCTCAACTGGATACCTCCCCTCTGTACCCTTAATATATCGTTAACTGAGTGTGCCTTGTGAGATCTAATAATGCGTAACCTTTATTAATCTCTTTAAAATAGATGAGTGTTACTAAAATTCTTTCAGATGCACTTGTGTGTATAGCTCTTTGATAGGAGAAGAGGATTTCTGTGGTCTTTTGCCCTAGTTAGGGCTTGGCGGTTAGCGGTGGGGGTTGCTTCTTGGGCGAGATCTGCAGATAATGCTCCGTATTTGCTATACAGCTAAGCCTACTTGTCTCTCACCCTAACTCTAATCCTCTTCTATCAAAGAGCTATAAACACAAGTTCGTCTGAAAGAGTTTTAGTAACACTGTCTCGTCTATTTTAAAGAGATTAATAAAGGTTACGTATTAGATCTCACAAGGCACACTTAGTTCACAATATAATAATTATTGAGACCACTGAGCTACTAGTTAGTTGGCTAAGACACAGCCTATCCTACATTGGGTCATTTACCCTCTGTACCCTTAATGCAGACTGCTGGCAATTCATTCATAACTTCTAGTTGAAATAATAAAGGAATGGAACAACATAGTCATAAGAAATATTCAATGGGGAATGCAAGTAGCTATTAAAACAGGCATGTCAGGAGTGACAGGACCTCTTTGAAGGGGTTTTCGACACCTCTTTTCAGTGCTGTAGGGAAGCAGTGCCTGCTAGTGGTACTGCAGCACAGGCAAGCTGGGATGATGAGTAGCAGCCTAAGGAGCAGGAATCCAATAGCGGCTTCAGCGCAGCTAAACTGTGGCAGATTGTGGTGACCACACTTACCATGGGTTGTCACAATCTGTTCTCTCTTCATCCTCCTTAGTGCAGGACAATAGTCCTGTGGGCAGCCCGACATGCACAGCATCACTGTAATCTATGATGCTGTGCGCTCCATCAATGCTGCTCCGGGACATATGGCCCGCTCACGGACCGTATATCTCGGAGGTCATGCGTTCGTGGGCAAGAGGCCTTAGGATGACAAACGCCTGTCTCGCCTAAAGGCGGGTTTACACGGGCCAATGCAGCAGGCGATTAACGGGAAGGAGGCGTTCCTTCCTGACAACTACTTGCTCGTCAGTGGAGGTGAAGCGCTGCATTTACATGCAGTGATCCCTAAACCGATTCATTGTTTCTGGCCAGCAGAGTGCTGTTTACACCCACGAGATTGAGCAAAATGCTCATTGGTTGGGTGAACCATTCATGGGGTGATCTGCGGCCCCTGTAAACAGGCAGATTATCTGAAACCAGCGTTCATATGAACTTCATTCCTTAACAGTTGGGCAGTGTAAATCCTTAAGATAGTAGGCATAGCAGTCACCTTTTATTTATATGCAAATGATACCAGCAGCCCTCATGCTGAAAAGCTTTGTGTTGCCGAGTGTTCCCTTTTGATTTGAGGCTTTGTTGGTAGGAGGGCATCCCCAGGGTTTTTTCTTGTGATTGTGGTGTAGAGCTGCTTTCTGCCTTTGGAGTGCGGGGGTCTGTAGTATCTCTTCCTCTTAAACCTGAACATAAAAAATGCAGAACAACCAAGCCCCTATACAGCTACATCAACTGGGGGAAAAAAAAAGCTACAGCTGTTGGAATGTAACAACATTTATTTTTAATTTTGGGTATAAGATGTGGTTATAGAAAAGTACCCCAAATTTAATACTATTAAAGTGCAACTCATCACTCGTAAAAACAAGCCCTCACACAGCTATATCAATGAAGAAGAAAAAAAGTTATGGCTGTCTGATTGCAAAAGTGTACCAATTCCTAGACCTCATATATTAATGGCCTATCGTTAGGATGTCCTCCATATCAGATTGGTAGGGGGTCGGACTCCCTCCATTATAGCTCCAGTGTGGTAACTGAACAGCTCCATCCACTGTGTAGTGGATCGTTGGTTGCTGCAGCGCTGCCCCATTCAAGTGGATAGTAATTGGCTCCATCTACTACACTATGCATTAGCTACTGCCAGCAGTGCTTGATGGGGATGCTGGGAGTCGGGCCACCACCAATAAGCTTGGTTCTTAGAGGTTGTCGCACTTAAGCAAATTGCATTTATCATGTAGATAATTACAAGGCAGTTACTAATGTATTGTGATTATCCATATTGCAGGGATGGCCAACCTGAGGCTCTCCAGCTGGAGAGCCACAGGTTGGCCATTCCTGCCATATTGCCTCCTCTGCGGAGTTGATTCATTTTTCCATCACATTATACACTGCTTGTATCCAGGGGTTATGACCACTCTGTAAATCCATCAGTGGTGGCCGTGCATCTGCCTCTTTGGTGGCCAGGAGTGCGCATAGGCCGACGCTTTTTACTATAGTGTGCAAGCACGGCTGCTGGATTGCAGAGTGGTCGTTTGCACAATTGCGACCAATGTATGATGTAATGGAAAAATGAATTCAGTCAGGAAAGGCGGTAATATGGATAATCACAATAAATTAGTAAGTGCCTTATATTAACTTTCTCTACATGATAAATTATATTTGCTGAAGTGAGACAACCCCTTTATTATATTAAAAATACAATTTTCAACAGTCTGATTTAACATTTGGCACAGTCTCCCGCTGCTTCTCATGTGCATTCCAGTGGTGGCAGGACATCCACAGTGACATTTGTCTTTGGAGGGCCTGAAAAGTCCTCCTTTATTGCATATGTGGTGGTCATTGATTGTGTATGAGAAGGCAGCAATATCTAAAGAATAAATCAAGGCAACTGAACTTACTGTAGATTTCTTGAAAACGTTTCACTTCTTCCTTTCTCAGTTCTGAGTGACTGTACAAGATTCTCTGGGACGTAAAAACGTTTTCAAGAAATCTACAGTACGTCCAGTTGCCTTGATTTATTCTTTTCAGATATATACCATGACCTGGATAAATGAGAACCTTCACAGACAGAAGGCAGCAATGTTCTCCATGCAGTCCAGTGTAGCTCTTCTGCTCAACAAGAAGTTTGAGCACAGGGAATAGAGTATGCGCAGTAACCAGAGGTCTGCATGGGAGCTGTAGACACAAACTGGTAGGATCTTCTCTGTGAAGACCTTTTGCAGACCTCCATCCTTTTTATAGATGCGCTGGATAATCTGTATATGTTACTCCAGCCATTTGCAACTCAATTTATTCTTGAATTGAAGGGATTGTCCTAAGATAAACACTTATTCCCTATGTACAGAATAGAGGACAAGTGTTTGAGATCTGACCTCTGGACCTCCAACGCAGCGCTCCAGTGTGTGGTGCTGTGCTTGGCCGCCTTCAGCAGTCCCTCACAGTATGAGTGGAGCGTCAGCTCATGCTCAATCACTGCTTCATTCACATGTAGGAACATGTAACATTGTAGAACCTCATTCTGATGGACTTTGTGTTTAGCCACTGTAACCTCCCCGGTTACTTTCTAAAGGCTTAATATAAATAATGTAATTTTTACTTTGTTTCAGGTCTTCCCCCATCTGGGAGTTGGCAGGATCTTAAGGATCATATGAGGGAAGCTGGAGATGTCTGTTATGCCGATGTACACAAAGATGGAATGGGGATTGTGGAGTTTATTCGCAAGGAAGACATGGAGTATGCGTTGAGGAAACTGGATGACACTAAGTTTCGTTCTCATGAAGTAAGATGGTGGCTCTAAATGGTTACATTGTAAATCGCTGCATGCACTGAAATGTAGACAAACCTAATTTTATTGTTTTCATTTTTAGGGTGAAACCTCCTACATCCGTGTCTGTGCAGAAAGAAATGCCAGCTATTCACGATCCAGATCCCGCTCTAGAGGGCGTGATTCCCCCTATCAAAGTCGTCGTTCTCCCCGTTATGCCTCCCCCTTCCGACAGTACTGAGCTGCCACGCAGGGACACTTTCTATGGATTTAATTCTGAAGACCATCTGCTCTTACATTCCACGACTGATGGATTTCATCAAATGTCTTTTATACCATTATTTTCTGCCCGTATTACTTTTTTTTTTTTTTTTCCATTTTAGGAGATGTGTGCTATTGGCATCAGACATTTATGGTTTAATTTCTGTCATATTTTAAGCAGGCAACAGACAGTATTGTGCCTAATCTGATGTTTGAATAGGTGTGCAGTGAGTCATAGGTATACGGGATATAACAAGGTGGAATGCTCTGGCGCTGAGACAAACATAAGGGAATGTTCATGGTTGTCTTCTATATTGACCTACTCCAACCAATTTGTTAGTATGATATTATTTGGAATAACTTTTAATCCCCAATCAAGTTTGTATGTGTTTCCTTTTATTATGAAAGTGTTTCAGTTGAATAAAATAAACATCTGTAGCTGTCCTAATAAAACAGTGAGTTTTCCTAGAGCTGCATTCTTTGTTTTAGCAATTGGGGGGGGGGGGGGGGGGGGGTGTTGCTTGTTACCATCCGGGGGTCATCAATCGCCATTGTCGCTGGAGGAGTGGTACATATGGTCTGGCGGTGGCAAAGGAATGTTTCCTGTTGATGTATAAGATTATATTAGCTTAAAATGAACACATCTCCAAATGTAAAAAGTATAGATATAATAAATACCTGGAGGGGCTACAAAATAATCTTCCACAACAGTCTGTGCATTTTCCAGTAGATGTTCTGTACAGTTCCCAGCTGTGACTGTGTCACTTCTCATGTACAATGCTCTACAACAGACGTATCTGGATTTAGAGTGGTGTTTTTTTGTTTTTTGGGGTGAGGTAGACCATTCTGAAAACATACCTGTCCTCTAACACAGATGATAATGGTTGGACTCCTTCTGTGTTAACATTGTGCAGCTGACCGGCAAACTGAATTGCCCTCTCCAGGCGCTCTACCCCTTCTTGGTTGCGGAAGTCAACTAATGCCAAACGCTCTAGGTGATCAATTACCTCTGCGGACACGTGACCATCCTAAAAAAAAATATATATAGTTTTAATAGCTTTATAGGTTCAATAAGGTCTGAAGTGACCTGTAATGTGCATGGTATAATATGAACCTGAGCACATTCACATTGTTGATGTCACAACTCCACTTAGGTACAGTACGTTCTCCGGCAGAATGTGCAGTAAAATTTTGCCCTAGGATTAGTGGCCACTGTAGTGTTAGGAACTTGATCGGAATGACAGTTGCTCCTCCTCACACTGTGTATAATCTATTCCAGGCATGCTCAACCTGCGGCCCTCCAGCTGTTGCAAAACTACAACTCCCAGCATGCCTGAACAGCCTACAGCAGAGCATTGTGGGAGTTGTAGTACAACAGCTGGAGGGCCGCAGGTTGAGCATGCCTGATCTATTCTTAATTGAGAAATCTGCTATTTTTCTGGGACCAGCGAGTAACTTACCTTGGGTGCAGCTTTACTTGTACCATTTAGGCAGGGCTACATGATGTATACACTGCAGGAAGTGGATGACATTTCAGACGTCTCATGGTGTGGGATGTACATAGGCTTGCGCAGTGGGTTTCTAAGGCTACTTTCACATCTGCATTTTCCTTTCCGGTATTGAGATCCCTCATAGGATCTCAATACCGAAGGAAAACACTTCAGTTTTGTCCCCTTTCACTATTAATGTGGACTGAACTGAGTGCACCAGAATGCTGTTTTGTTGTGTTCCCACACAAAACCGCTGCAAGCAGGGATACTGATCCGGCATGAAATACAATGTAAGTTATTGGTTCCGGATCAGTTTTCTTGGACATGAAAGAAAATGGATCCGTCCTTCATTCACTTACAATGGTTTTAGAGATGGAGCCTTGTTTGTTTTTTAGCGATAATACAACTGGCTATGTGTTTTGTGAATGGATCCGATTGTATTATCACAGAAGCGTTTTTGCTGAACCCTGCCAGATCCAGCAAAAACACTGATGTGAAAGTAGCCTAAAGTGGTTATGTAACCAGTACATATTGATGACCTATCCTCAAACAGGTCAATATTTCATTGGTAGGACTCTGTCTCCCGATACCCCCATCAGTTAGCTGTTTGTGTGAGCTCAACTTCCTCTGTAAGATTAAACCGCCCGTTGGCGGTGGCGCAATGTAATTACAAGTGCTCATCCCGTTGAAGCGAATGGAACAAGCACCTTTTAATTATACTGTGCCTTCGAGACAATGGGCAGTGGAATCTCGAAGAGGAAGTGGCGCTTGAACAAGTGCCGCCTCCTCTTCAAACAGCTGATCAGGGGTCTGACGCCCTCCCACCGATCAGATACTGATGCACTGTCCTGAAGGTAGGCCTTCAGTATGTACTGGCTGCATAACACCTTTAATCTGCAGAATGTCAAATGCAAAGGCCGAAAGCAGCAGAAGACCAGCTAAAAAACTGCAGATTATGGTTAGAAAATCCTTAGCTGACTCGCTATGGGTGGCTGTACCCTATTGGTAATGCAAATATGAAAAACCTCTCCAGGATAGGGGATACGTGTCTTGATTGGGGGGGGGGGGGTCCTATACACTGGCATTGAGCAGCAGTGCTAATACGTGAGCATTCACTGATCAGACACTTAAAGGGAACCTGTCACCGGGATTTTGTGTATAGACCTGAGGACATGGGTTGCTAGATGGCCGCTAGCACATCCACAATACCCAGTCCCCATAGCTCTGTGTGCTTTTATTGTGTAAAAAAACAACTTGATACATATGCAAATTAACCCAAGATGAGTCCTGTACGCGAGATGAATCAGGGACAGGACTCATCTCAGCTTAATTTGCATATCTATCAAATCGTGTTTTTTTTTTGTTTGTTTTTTACACAAAAGCACACAGAGCTATGGGGACTGGGTATTGTGGATGTGCTAGCGGCCATGTCCTCATCTCTATACACAAAATCCCAGGGACAGGTTCCCTTTAAGTGCCAGCTTCCCAGTGATAAACATTGATGGGACGTGTATATCCACATGCTTTGCCTTTTTGTTTTAGTACAACTGCGTCGGATTTGTAAGACAGTCCCATGTAAGTGAATTCCAGAGGATAACAGCAGGTTTAGACAAAGTGATACAGAAAATAAGAGATGGTACACTGTGATGTCCACGCGTTAGAGTATGTGGCTTAAAGGGGTATTACAATTCTAGCAAGTTGTCCTTATACACAGAGTAGAGGATAGCTCTTCGATAGGTGGCGGTCTGACTACTTACCTCGAAATGAACGGCGGACGAGCATGTGCGCCATTCATTCTCCAAGGAACTGACAGGGATAGTCAAGTACAGGACTTGACTATTTCTAGCAGAGAATGAATACATCCTCAACCATGCACTTAATTCTGGGGTACGGGGCCTCTATTCTCGTGATCATGGCGGTTTGGTCAGATCCCCACCAATCTGATAGCTATCCTGTGGACAGGAAATAACTTGTTATAAGCGGAATACCCCTTTAATATGTCCATTATATTAATAAACCATCTACTGAAGCTACTGTCACCCAGTAATGATGAGCCCCGGATCCGATTACCTGGGTGTTTGTGTCAGGTTCCATGCTCCATGTCGGACACTGTGGTACCTGAAAAGAAAACGTCATGGGGTTACCACAGGCTTCTGCTCCCCTCCCAGTGCTAGCACCCCGAAATTGCTTATACCTTACTCTGTAATGACAGGAACCGCCTGAACTCCGCAGCCCGCCAGTAGCGGATAGCTGCCATTTGCAGCAGCATTTTGAAAAGCATTTGTCTGTGCGTGTGACGTCAGAACAAATGCGACCGTCATGACGCCAGCGTGACCTTGATAAGCGCGGCGGCCATGTTTAGTAAGGGCACCTGTCTATGTTCGTTCTGTGCCTTGCCCTGGAATGAGATGGCGTCCTGACCTCGGTGTAGATGTCTGTCGGGAATAGTACAAGTGCTACTTGTTCGGTGCGGGTTGTCCTGACGTTATGAACAGCGTGGGGGAGGAATGCACCGAAATGAAGCGCGAATATGATCAGTGCTTCAACCGGTGGTTCGCGGAGAAGTTTCTCAAAGGGGAGGGCAGCGGGGACCCGTGTAACAAGCTGTTCCTGCGCTACCGGCATTGTGTTCAGGTGAGGGGAGAGGAGGTGCGGGCTGTAATGGCGGCCGGGTTGTCTTTAACGTCCCGCTCCTGTTTTACAGAAAGCCATTAAGGACAAGGAGATCCCGGTGGACGGAATAGAGTTCATGGGACCGAGCAAGGACAAAGCAGAGTCTAACGAGGGCTCGTGACAGACAGCGGGGCCCTGATAGTGGCCCCGGCCTCGCACTGCTGCGGACTGGCTTATACCCCTGACACCAGGCATGTGATGTGGGGGATCTGGGGCCCCCTTTGTTATACCTGCCCTTGAAGGTCCCCTGGTTTGTTTGGTCTGAAGGGGTTCCAGGCTTCTCAATGTCAGGGCAGGATGCGCTAGGTGTTTCTTCAGCTTCTGGAACGTTCCTCCCTGTATAGAACAATAAATGCCTTCTATATCTCTAGAATTGCTTTCACTGGGCCCATCAAGAATACATCAATGCTGTTTTAATTAGTTTTTCCAATAAAAAACACAGGTTTTCAGCAGAGAATCTGTATTTGAGAACCTGGAACCGTTCCAAAAACATACGCAAAGGATTGTTATGACTGATCCATGTTTACCTTGCAACTAGGCAAATATAAAAAGAAAGAAAAAAGTGTTATTTGGATTTTGTGACCTGTAATTGGTTAAATTTTAGCTGCTTTTGGACAATCACAATGTGTTGAGATTGTCGGTTTTGCTTGATTTAAAGGGATTGTCCAAGTTTAGAGCTAAACCTGGATATATCCCCATCTTCACCCTTCTGGCCCCCGTGATCTGAGCATCGGGGCATTTCTTACACTGATGCTCTCCTTTGCCCTGTGTCAGGTATTGCAAAGGCATTTTTAGGAGATCCGGTGCTGTAGCGGCTGCTCCATAGGAACTGCAAGGTGGAGGCTCCCGCCCGGTGATATCACCGGAACTAATGGGAGGACTGTCTCTCTTCCCTAGCCTGTAAAAATGCTAAAGTCCGCCTATCACTGGGAGAACTGCTGGGCGGAAGCCTCAGCCTAGTAGTTTGCCAGCGTAAAAAAAAAATGCTGGCTTGCCCACACTACCATGGTCCCAGCCAGTGCTTTTTCCTATAGTATGCAAGCATGACGACCACTGCTAGATTTACAGGGTGGTCGTAACCATGGAAACGAGCCGTATATAATGTGATGGGAAAATTAATCAAGCCACTAAAGGAGGCAATATAGATAATAACAATACATTAGTGGCTTGTATTCACATTCCCTACATGATAAAAAATGTCATTTGCTGACGTGACACAACCCCTTTTAAAATCTGCACTGTAAAAACTTTCTTTACGGTAATAGGAGGTGGATTTTTTTCGTGGAATGCTACAGAAATCATCATGGAAATCTGCCATGTGAATATAATGTAATGAGGATCTAAGAGCTCTTCTGATGTGTCTGTATTAGCAAGCGCTTGTATTTCCCCTGAAATAACCCTGAGGGAGCGTGTTTAGAATATTTATTTAGAATTTTGACTTATTCCTCTGGTAAATGAATTCTGGGGGTTCTATCCTGGAATCTTTCCCTTCGTAAATGCGGAACTTGTGGGTGTACCCGGATCTACTCTCAGAGCTTGTATATTTTTATACCATACTTTGCCCGTTTGCTAGGCAGGTATTGGCGGAATCTAATCCTTCCTTTGAACGATAATAGGGACTCATTTACCCTGACATTTTTCTCTGGGTTGTACACCTCAGCAAACTTGTTGCTGACGTGGTCAATGACAGGCCTAACCTTGACAGGCGGTCAAATGTTGGGTCGTTTTGGGGTGGGCATTGTGAATTGTCATTGTAGTATAGGAATTTTTGGATTGATTCAAATCGCGTCCGGGTCATGGCCTAACTGTAAATTGGAGTCTGGTAGAAAATGTCAGAACTCCAATATTGCCTAATTTTGTTTTTTTTATTACGTCCATATGTAGCACGAGTCTCCAAAACTTCATCATCTCTGCTGCATCCATTGGGGTCCAACCTAGGGGTCTAGCTTATGGCGAACTAGGGTTCTGAGCAATGAATTGTTGGATGTACAAATTGGTTTGGGCCACCATTACATTTACAAAATCTTCAGAGAAGATGATTTTGAAAAAATCTAGCTCGGTGAAGGGTTCACTCTGCCTCCACTGCTACCCTGGGTACCTTCTAGAGGGATGATGAGGGGGTAGAGGAAAGTGGCATCCTCTTCTCCCTCACTAGCAGACTCTGTATCGGAGGCAAGCATATGTCTCTTCAGCGGAGTATAGTCGTTGGGACGTTTTTATTTTATTGGGGTGTGAAATGTGTGAACCTTAGTGTGAGGGGTGTGTATGTAGTGTTATCACACGTGAAGGGGCTTGTAGAAAATTTAAAATTAAATTTAGAAGAAAAGTTGTAATAAAGTTTTCTGCAAAAAAGTATTTGCACAGAAAAAAAGTATTTTCTGCACAAAAAAGTTTTCTGCAGGTATGTTAGTGAGCAGAGAGCAGCGCATTATACTCACGTGCGCTGTGGCCGCCGGTCGCTCCTTCTCATAGGTCTGTGCGGCACATTGCTAATGCTGTAAGCATTAGCAATCCGCCGCACAGACAGAAGGAGCGACCGGCGGCCACAGCGCACGTGAGTATAATGCGCTGCTCTCTGCTCACTAACATACCATGGCAGCCAGGACTTCAGTAGCATCCTGGCTGCCATGGTAACCGATCGGAGCCACAGCATTACACTGCTGGGGCTCCGATCGGAACTGCAAACTGCCACCAATGATGGGGGGAGGAGGAGGACCCTGTGGGATATGGCCGGCACATTCATTGGTGGCGCAGTGGCCACAGTCCCTCCCCTCCTCCTCTGTCCTCATTGGTTTTCAGCGGCAGCCGCGCACAGTGGGGAGGGAGAGACTCCCTCCTCTGTGCCGGCCGGCTCAGTCCTGCCTCTCTGGCCTCCGGAGGACACTGAAGCGGTGAGTGAGACGCTTAATTTCACTCCCGCTCCGTGATCATGTGATGTAACGATTACTCGATGCAGGGAAACTTGAAAAATTATTGACTCGAGTATAAGACTAGGGTGGGAAATGCAGCAGCTACTGGTAAATTTCAAAAATAAAAATAGATACCGTACCAGTAAAATTACATTAATTGAGGCACCAGTAGGTTAAAGGTTTTTGAATATTTCAAAGAAAAACAATATGGTATCAACAATAACTTTAACAGTACAAAAACCAACTAAAGCGAATATTCGATTTTTGGGAAAATAGCAGTTCATGCGAATTTTTATGTGAAAATTTGAATGCTATTTTATTTATTTTTTTTGCGAATTTTCGCAATCAAGACCTAGACTCGAGTATAAGGCGAGGGGGCTTTTTGAGCACAAAAATATGTGCCAAAAAACTCGTCTTATACTCGAGTATATACGATGACTAACTAACATTAAGGGACGGAGTGATCTGGAACAGCTGCGAATGAAAAATAAATAAATCGGTGCAGCTATTCCAGATGTTCTTCTTTTCAGCAGCAAAGGGGTAAGTTTGCAGTGGTGGTACACCATAAGTCCCAGCAAGGCACAGAACCTCTCTGCATGCAGTCACGAGCTAGAATGGCTGCATGCCGGGAAGTTCAGCTTCTTCCTGTGCAGCTATAGCGCTGCCATTGGCAGGAGCGTTGTTCCAGCCAATCGCAGTGCTGGCAGGGGACCCAAAACACTGGTGTGCCCTGCCCACCTCTGATAGTCCCCTGACCTCCGCCCGAACCGCAGCTTCTGACAACTTCCTGCGCTGCGACGTGCTGGTCACATTGATCGGCCAATCGCAGTGCTTGGAGCTGCAGGGGGTGGATCGGAACTATGCTGCCCTTACCTGGCATGGCTGCTTGCCGGTAAGAGCAGCCATGGTGCCTCAATTCCACCCCGATCTTTCCCCAGAACCCTGCAGACCTCATGAAGTACATGTACATCATGGGTCTTCAAGTCCCGTCCAGATATGACGTACATGTAAGTCATGGCTCCTTAAGGGGTTAAACATTCTGTTATAACTCTACTACTAAAAAAAAAAAAAAAATCTCTTGACTTGACTTGACTTCTCGACTTGTGCTGTTAACTACCAACCTGTCTCTAATCTCCCCTTCATCTCTAAGCTCCTGGAAAGTCAGGTCTACTCTAACCTAATAAGTAAACTCTCTGCTAATTATATTCTCGACCCCTTAGGCTACATTCACACAAATTGAAAAAAAAGGCCATGTGATGGCCGATACAAAACCTGATTGAAGCTATATAAACCAAGAAAAAGCACATACACGAGGCACACCTCACCAAATACAAGTTATATAATAATGAAAAAATACTTTATTGAAACAGAGTGTACAGACATGGAAATTTAAAAACATCTAAAACCGAGAAGACAACTCTCAGGAGACAATGAATGTAAACATGCCCCAGTACATGGTGTCACCCCCTATTAGATTATAATTTCATATACCAAAAAGGCATTAAAGGGGATTGCTAGGATATGCCCTCATTGTCTTATGTGTCCCGCACCTATATCAGGAACGGAGCCCTGGAAGGTGGTGGCTGGAGGACTCCGGTTGGCCACCAAGCGTGCTCCCCATAGACGTAAATGGGAGCACACCGCGCATGGGCCTGGGCTTCGTTCTCGATTTAGGTGCGGGTCCCAGCGGTCGGACCCGCATCTGTAAGACAATGAGGGCATAGCCTAGTGATATCCCCCCCATTGTTTGTCATGAGACAACCCCTTTAAGTTCTCTCAACACGATTGTCAATATTATGAATCCAAACATTATTAAAGTTAGATAAAAAGAAAATATAATAAATACTTTAAATGTGACATCTAATGCATGAAAATATATACTACTTTAGAGTGCCCAGAGCTCTGGTCAAACCCACATGGTTGGAAACATAATCAATACGTCATGTTGAGAGCCACACGTATATCACTGCAGCTCCCTCATATACTAGGGTACATGAAGGCACCCCATAATTGATATTTAATAGGTGGTACCCACTTCATTTTGGTGATTTGAAGCTATTTGGGCCAGTGAATAGTGGCCATCAAAAAAAATAACGGCCTATTTTCATCTGTTATCATGGCCAGAAGAACCCCAGTAAAATCAATGGGTCTAGTTTTAACGGCTGTTTAGATAGGTGTGCACCCGTCTAATGGCTGTTGAAATGGGTACTCTGTGAAAAAAGGGCCTTTGTTAAAAAATAAAATATGCACCTCATCCACTTGCTCGCAAAGAAACACTTGCTCGCCACTTGATGCTGCAGGACTTGAGGTGCTTTTTTTTTTTTTATATATATATATATATATATATATATATAAATTTCAGCACTAGTTGGGGATGGGAGGAAAGGTGGGGGCATTATACAGTCAGGTCCATAAATATTGTGACATTTTTGGCTCTATACACCACCACAATGGATTTGAAATGAAACAAACAAGATGTGCTTTAACTGCAGACTGTCAGCTTTAATTTGAGGGTATTTACATCCAAATCAGGTGACCGGTGTAGGGATTACAACAGTTTGCATCTGTGCCTCCCACTTGTTAAGAGACCAAAAGTAATAGGGCAACATAGAAACATAGAATGTGTCGGCAGAGAAGAACCATTTGGCCCATCTAGTCTGCCCAATATACTAAATACTATGGATAGCCCTGTGACGACCACCCGCCAATCCCGTCGTACTATGCCACAGTTGCCATACAGGTCTCCACTAGAGACTCCTGGAGGCGAATCCACTGTGAGCACAGAAGACGTTTAAGATTGGTTGGTGGGCCCAGACAGGATGCAATCACGATTGTATGTACAATCTGTAAAAATAAAATTACTGATTTCACGCTGGAAATCAAATTAATTTGCTGTCACCACTCTTCGTATTGAATCGGGGAGAAGAGACCCCGGCTAGCTAATCCTAAAGGGACGAAACGGTTATTTGCAACCTAGCTAGTACATTAACAATTTATAAGAATAACACAATTTGGTAGTATGTCTTCTGAGGACAGAGCTCTTAGCATAGATCAGGTCATCAAGTAACAAGGGCAAAACTGGAACGATGAAATCATTAGTTTTTATTCTAAAACTACACACAAAAATATATATATTAAAGCTGACAGATAAATATACCTGCCAGGTGAACAGATTGGTTTGGATAGAAATAGTTAGAGGTGGAAGGGAATAGAATGTCTGTAAGGTCAGAATTACCGCGGTAGGGTCCAGTAATAGGCAAAGTCTTTAAAATAATAATCCAAGATGGTGGGGTGCCCGTGTCCCTGCGGGCGGTCGAGATGTTAGACTACGTCAGATGGTAGGTGAAGGACGCAGGACCTCAGTGTGTCACTGTTTTTACCTACTCTGAAGTGGGGAGTGGTTATGACACGTTCAGGTCCAGCCTTGTGTAATTGGAACAGGGGCAGTCCTTTGCCCCATAGGGAGAAAACCTGGCAGCATCTTTGCTTTGCCCATTTCTCCATATCCCGTAAGTCCAATCAAGAAATATAGTTGATATTGATAATCAGTACAATTTTACGCATCATCTGATAACAAATACGACTAAAAGATAACACAGGGTGCCTGAGAACCTTTATATCTCAGAGCGGGAATCTCTGATTTGTCCGCGGGTTTCCTAGAACGGGGGTTAGGAGAACCAAAACCATCTCTGAAAAGATGGTTCCTTTCACATTTCCATAACCCATGAAATATTAGGAAAATATGGGAAAAATATGAAGCTTATGAATTGAAGAGGACTTTCAGGTCATCTTCCTTCCTGTACCAACCAGCTGTGTGATAAGGATCTGTCCTTTTCTTCTGAAGCTCGCTGCCCAGGCTAAAGGTGTGAGACCCCTGCTGGTATTGGAGACACTATGGCTGCAGAAAGGAAGTTTTTTATGAGGTTCTGTCAAGAGAATACCAGATTGATGGCTACTCAACCTGGCATGGGGCAGGAAGATTCTTTGGCAAGAAGGTGCTAATTGTACCTCTGATCTGTGAGTTACTCCTTTAGTGAAAGAGAAGATTCTTAGTGAAGGCTCTTTTGTCTTTGTGATTTGAGAAATATGGCGCATTTGTGATTTCCTAGTATCGCTGTGGATCGCAAAGCGTCACAAGCCCCTGACCCTATCTTATATGAAGGATGGCCTTATGCCTATCCCATGCATGCTTAAACTCATTCACTGTATTTGCAGCTGCCACTTTTGCAGGAAGGCTATTCCATGCATCCACTACTCTCTCAGTAAAGTAGTACTTCCTGATATTACTTTTAAACCTTTGCCCCTCTAATTTAAAACTATGTCCTCTTGTAGCAGTTTTTCTTCTTTTAAATATTCTTTCCTCTTTTACCTTGTTGATTCCCTTTATGTATTTAAACGTTTCTATCATATCCCCTCTCTTGTCTTTCTTCCAAGCTATACATGTTAAGGTCCTTTAATCTTTCCTGGTAAGTTTTATCCTGCAATCCATGTACTAGTTTAGTAGCTCTTCTCTGAACTCTCTCCAAAGTATCAATATCCTTCTGGAGATATGGTCTCCAGTACTGGGCACAATACTCCAAATTAGGTCTCACTAGTGCTCTGTAGAGCGGCATGAGCACCTCCCTCTTTCTACTGGTAATTCCTCTCCCTATGCACCCAAGCATTCTGCTAGCATTTCCTGCTGCTCTGTGACATTGTCTGCCTACCTTTAAGTCTTCTGAAATAATGATCCCTTTCCTCAGATACTGAGGTTAGGACTGTATCACTGATTTTATATTCTGCTCTTGGGTTTTTACGTCCCAAGTGCATTATCTTGCACTTATATACATTCAATTTTAGTTGCCAGATTTTTGACCATTCCTCTAGTTTTCCTAAGTCCTTTTCCATTTGGTGTATCCCTCCAGGAACATCAACCCTGTTACAAATCTTTGTATCATCAGCAAAAAGACACACCTTACCATTGAGGCCTTCTGCAATTTCGCTGATAAAGATATTAAACAATATGGGTCCCAGAACAGATCCCTGAGGTACCCCACTGGTAACAAGACCTTGGTGTGAATATACTCCATTGACTACAACCCTCTGTTGTCTGTCCCTCAGCCACTGCCTAATCCATTCAACTTCTCAGCTGTTCCATGGCCAGGTGTGTGTTATTTTCTTATCATCCCAATTACAATGAGCAGATAAAAGGTCCAGAGTTTATTTCAAGTGTGATATTTGCATTTTGAATCTGTTTGAATCAGTGAAGCAAGCCATCATTAGGCTGAAAAAACAAAACAAACCCATCAGAGAGATAGCAAAAACATTAGGCCTGGCCAAAACAACTGTTTGGAACATTCTTGAAAAGAAGGTGAGCTCAACACCAAAAGACCCGGAAGACCATGGAAAACAACTGTGGTGGATGACCGAAGAATTCTTTCCCTGGTGAAGAAACAAAAAACACCCTTCACAACAGTTGGCCAGATCAAGAACACTCTCCAGGAGGTAGGTGTATGTGTGTCAAAGTCAACAATCAAGAGAAGACTTCACCAGAGTGAATACAGAGGGTTCACCACAAGATGTAAACAATTGGTGAATTTCAAAAACAGGAAGGTCAGATTAGAGTTCACCAAACGACATCTAAAAAAGCCTTCACATTTCTGGAACAACATCCTATGGACAGATGAGACCAAGATCAACTTGTACCAGAGTGATGGGAAGAGAAGCGTATGGAGAAGGAAAGGAACTGCTCATGATCCTAAGCATACCACCTCATCAGTGAAGCATGGTGGTGGTAGTGTCATGACATGGGCATGTATTGCTGCCAATGGAACTGGTTCTCTTGTATTTATTGATGATGTGACTGCTAACAAAAGCAGCAGGATGAATTCTGAAGTGTTTTGGGCAATATTATCTGCTCATATTCAGCCAAATGCTTCAGAACTCATTGGACGGCGCTTCACAGTGCAGATGGACAATGACCCAAAGCATACTGCAAAAGCAACCAAGGAGTTTTTTAAGGAAAAGAAGTGGAATGTTATGCAATGGCCAAGTCAATCACCTGACCTGAATCCGATTGAGCATGCATTTCACTTGCTGAAGACAAAACTGAAGGGAAAATGCCCCAAGAACAATCAGGAACTGAAGACAGTTGCAGTAGAGGACTGGCAGAGCATCACCAGGGATGAAACCCAGCGTCTGGTGATGTCCATGTGTTCCAGACTTCAGGCTGTAATTGACTGCAAAGGGTTTGCAACCAAGTAATAAAAAGTGAAAGTTTGAATTATGATTATTCGTCCCATTACTTTTGGTCCCTTAACAAGTGGGAGGCACATATGCAAACTGTTGTAATTCATTCACCGTTCACCTGATTTGGATGTAAATACCCTCAAATTAAAGCGGACAGTCTGCAGATAAAGCACATCCTGTTGGTTTCATTTCAAATCCATTGTGGTGTATAGAGCCAAAAATGTTACAATTGTGTCAATGTCCCAATATTTATGGGCCTGACTGTATATGGGGGCACAACAGAGGCTAATATCTATACATGGCCATAACTTGAGGGCTATTATATCTATTAGGAGGCACTAAGGGGGCCATTATAACTACTGGGGGCACAAAGGGGTGCATTATTTATACTAGGGGAGGCATAATATACTGAGGGTACTGCAGGGTGCTTAACCCAATGAAAGTTGTCTGTTTTTAACAACCGTTAAAAATGGATGCAAAAACGGGCTTTAAAATCAGACGGCCAGAAAACGGATGCACAAATAGTTGAAAAATGGCCATGGAAAACTGACAGTGTGTCCATTTTTAATGGGCATCTGTCAGCAGATTTGTACCTGACACTGGCCGACCTGTTACATCTGTGTTGGTCCCATGTTCATATGTGCCCGCATGGCTGAGAAAGATGAAGTTTTAATATATGCAAATGAGCCTCTAGGAGCAACAGGGGCATGGCTGTTGCACCTAGAGGCTTTGCAACTGACGCACCCTATGCACTTTGATTGACAGGACCAGACGTGATGACGTTTTCAGTGCCTGGCCCTATCAAAGTGCAGAGGATGCGGCAGTGGCATATAGAGCACAACCTCTAGGTGTAACAGCGACGCCCCTGTTGCTCCTAGAAGCGCATTTGCATATTCTCAGCAATGCAGACATGAACATGGGACCAAAGCGGATGCCTTCAGCTGCCAAGTTTACATGCAATTGGCTGTATGTGAAAAAAGCACTGATTAAAAAAAAATAAACAAAACTTAGTCAACACCCAATGCACCGCACATTCATTTTTTTAAAGCTGCAACAAAAAAAAGAAGAAAAACATTCAGGGGCGGACTCGCCATAGACCTTACAGGGAAATTTCCCGATGGTCCGATGCCCAGGGGACCACCCAAACCCTCCGCTGGCTGGGTCCATAGCAATCTGATGCTCTCAGCACTACATAATGCTAGGAGCATCAGGACTTTGGACATCTGGCTGGTGGCAGAAAGTGCCCTTCTGCATTCAACTGGATCACGGTGATAGTTAGATACTGTAGCGGCGTGACAGTATTTTGTGCTGCAAACTACAGTATTGCTGGCCCCGTCTGCTCTCGTTGGCCCTGCCTATTTATGTTGGCCATGCCTTTTGTGTATGGAGCAGGTGCAGCAGCCGGCTCCATATAATTCCCTGCGTGTAATGCTGTACATGTATGGCATTAAGGGGTTAAGATAAATTTAAAAAAAAAATGTAATCCCTCAGTGGAATATGGCGGTGTCACAGGGGCAGCTCATTGTTTACATAGTTATCTAATCATACAATAAGGGACACAGAGACCAGGTTTGTGTAGCTGCAAAATGTACCCAATCCTAGTGCCTTCTATCGGGCCCAGCAGTTCCTTGTTGTAGTGTGATGGCCGCCGTCGGCAGAAAGGACCGCCTTTACCTGCCCATGCTGCATCTCTTCGGGATGAACCGCCCACTGAAGCTGCTCCTTAGCCTCAGTCCTAGGGGATGTAGGGACTGGTTGTCAATGATGCTCTTAAATTTTGCACTGATTGACGTATGCAAAATCGGCAGTGTATAATGAGAAGAGTAGTGGCGACAGAACTGTTCCCTGCGAGATGCCTACACTGCAGACCTGGGTAGCCGAGATAGTTTCCTTTTTACAAGTTAATGCCAGATCCAGTTAGGCATGTGTTCCCAGGCTCCCATCTTCCTTAGTTTCTTGCATAGCGCCCCCCCCAGTTGAAGACGAGTCTTACCTAAATTGCCTTTTCCCTCTAAGTGAGAGTATGCTCTGTAAGGGCTCATGCACACAATAGTATATTTTTTTTTTTTTTGGTCATTCTGCAAAAAATTTCCCATTATTGTCCGCATTACAGACAAGAATAGTACCGTTTTATTGACACCAATAGGTTGTTTCTATGCAAATTTCAGGACGTCCATCCGGTTTGCCTCAGTACTATTCTTTCTAACACTTTAATAGCTTGCGAGGTTAGTGCTACTGGTACTTATTCACTTACACTCACCGGCATGGGAATTTTCAGAACTGGCATGATACAGGATGTTTTCCATAGAGACGGTACCATTTTGCGTGTCTAGTCTGCAGATTCCATCTGTCTCCCACACCCCAGGATTTGCTCCCTAGCATCAGTGCTGTCCTATTGAATGTAAAAAAGAAATAAAATAAAATTCATTCACTTTGTTCCAGTTACCAACACACCCCTCTCCTCTTGATTTTTGGCTAGTAATTACTCCAATTCCCACCCAGAGTCCTCTCATATCATCCCCCCTTCCGGTTTTCTTCTGTACTGTTTTATTCCACCTCAGTTATACCTTTAGCTCTTAGGCCCGTTTCACACGGGCGAGTTTTCCACGCGGGTGCAAAACATTGCGTGAACGCATAGCACCCACACTGAATCCTAACCCATTCATTTAAATGGGTCTGTGTACGTGAGTTTTTTTTTTTTTCACGCATCACTTCTGCGTTGTGTGAAAAACACAGCATGTTCTATATTCTTCGTTTTTCATGCCGCCCTGGCCCCATAGAAGTGAATGGGGGCTTCAGTGAAAAAAACACACTGCATCCAGAAGCAAGTGCAATGCGTTTTTCACTGATGGTTGCTAAGAGATGTTGTTTGTAAACCTTCATTTTTGTATCACGCACGTGAAAAAGACACATTGCACTCGCGCGGGACAAAACTGACTGAACTTGCTTTCAAAATGGTGCAAGTTTCACTGAACACATCCAGACCTAATCCGTCACGCTCGTGTGAAAGAGGCCTTACTGGGCCACTCATTAGCCATCAATGAGCTTAATGAAAGCAAGGTTTGAAGAACAAAAATAGCCAGAAATGAGCAATAGATCCTTCCCTGAAATATAACCTTTATTGATCTATTTAAAAACTACTCGCATGTCCCAAAAAAAAATAAAACACCCTTGCTTGCCCTACCTAAATCAGAATAGCCGCTCTGATATAAGAGATCCCACTCTTATCTCGTCCTTCACAACCTTAAGGTCACTGGGGTAGGGGGCTGACAGAAGTGGGGAGAGATAGAGAGAGAGATAGAGAGATATCTCTCTGTGTCTCAGTATTAATACAGTGAATCAACAACCTTTACTAGACAGTAGGTTCATTCGTCCTGAAAGGGACAGCTAAGAGACAACAGGTGGAGTAAGGATAAACCCCATACTATGATGAAATCTAGAGTATTGATAATTATAAACTGTAGAAATAGGTGGTCATCAATACTCCGTAGGAACCCCGTGATTTTCCCACAGGCTGCAATGTTAAATCATTGCAGTCTATGGGAGAAGCGATCAACCAATGGCAAGTCCATAATAGAGATATATATATATATATATATATATATATATTCAAATCACTCAAATATATTTGCGCCATAAGGTGAACGTTATAACAGAAAAATAAAAATGGTCGATTCACATCCAAAGAAATTGAATAAAAAGTGATCAAAAAGCCATACACAATCCAAAATGGTATCCATACAAAACTATAGATCACCCTACCAAAAAAAAAAAAAGTTTGTATTCACACTGCTTCATAGACGTAAATATAACATGTTATGGGTCATAATGTGACAATGCAAAAGGAAGTGTTTTTGTTAACTTTTTTTATTAAAAAACAAGAAAAATTAAATTAAAATGTCCTTCCGTTATTTTGCCATGCCGCCGCTCCATCCCCATCGACTATAATGGGGACGGAGGCGGCGCAGCATGGCAGTGTACGGCGAAAGTCAGCCGGACTAAACGTTTTGTATGTCCGACGGCCTCTCACGTGAACTGCGCTGGAGATCCACCCCGTCCCCATTATAAAGTCAATGGGGACGGAGCTGGCCAAATAGCGGAAGGACCCGATAGGGTGAACAGCCTGTCGGATCCGTCCTGCCGCAAGTGTGAAAGTTCCAAGTCAGAGGAACAGGACCCACCATCTTGGGTTTATTGGCACCCAAGGGGTCAACCTCCCACCAATCATTTTGTTTACCACCTAGGGGGATAGCTTTTAATGACCAGAAACCACCTTTAATAGAACACACTGGGCTAAGACTGTTTTACTTAAAATAGTTGAATTTTTCTGTAATCTTACTAAAAAAGTTGTACCAAGTAAAGCAAGCCAGTTATGACTGAGCAAAATAAGCAAAAGTGATGATCCAATGCCATCCATCTTAGGCTACTTTTACATCAGCATTTTCCTTTCCGGTATTGAGATCAGTCATAAGATCACAATAACGGAGAAAAACCACTTTAGTTTTGTCCCCGTTCATTGTCAATGAGGACAAAACTGAAGGGAACGGAGTGCTCAGAAATGCATTTCATTCCGTTCCCACCCTGAACATAAAACCGCTGCCAGCAGTGTTTGTGTGTGCATCATGCGATACTGATCAAGACGGATCTGGCATGAAACAATGCAAGTCAATGGTAGCGGAAGCGTTTTTTGCTGATTCAGTTGGTGACCAAGAGTCAGTCCTCAAAATGCAAAATTCACCTCAAATTATCAGCCAAGTCTTGGAGGTCAAACCATAAACTTTATTTAGACGATTTTTGCAACGGCTGCGGAAGGAAGGAGGGCATTTACAGCATTAAATAGAATAGCATGATCCCTGCATATTATTTGGGCCCATACAACACACTGGTCCAGACAACAAGGTGTCCACAGTCTAATGCTCAGAATGCTCCGATTCTTCGTAGCCGGTGGGGAGAGGATTCACATGTGGGTTGTGGAAAAGGCTCTTGTCTCCATCACCCCAAGGAAACTTCTGTAAGAACAAACATACTTCTGTCAAAGATGAGATAAGAAGGCCTCGAAAAAACACATGACTTAGACTTTACAGGACTAGGGAGAACCAATAAAACCTTGTAATAAAAATTATCAGAGGCTCCGAAATTTAGAAAGCCAGCCAACAACTGCAAAGTCGCTATAAAGCTCAGAACAGTATTTAAAGGGTTTCTGTCACCAGATTTAACCTTACTAAGCTAGCTGACATTAGCGATGTGCTAATGTCAGCTAAACCCAACTAGCCTATTCCTACTTTTATCTATGCCCCCGTTACTCCAGAAATATAAGTTATAATATTTATGATTAAAGCGCCATTCATTCCATGGCGCTGTACATATGAGAAGAGGTACACAAATAATACAGACAATTGCACTAATTATAAACAAGACGAGTTACAAACTGGTACAGAAGGAGAGGGCCCTGCCCGTAAGGGCTTACAATCTACATGGTATGGGAGAAGGACACAGTAGGTGCGGGTGAAGTTGGTCATGGCGGTATAGAGGCAGCAGGGTCATTGGTTGTAGGTTTGTCTGAAGGGGGGTTTTCAGGTTTCTTTTGAAGGTTTCCACTGTAGGCGAGTCTGATATGTTGGGGTAGCGCGTTCCAGAGTATGGGGGATGCACGGGAGAAATCTTGGAGTCGATTGTGGGAAGAGGCAATCAGAGGAGAGAAGGAGGTCTTGTGAGGATCAGAGATTGCATGTGGGGATGTATCGGGAAAGTAAATCAGATGTAGGGAGGGGACAGGTTGTAGTACTTTGAAGTGAATTTGCTGGGCAATGGGGAGCCAGTGAAGGGATTGGTAGAGGGGACATGCAGAGGAGTAACGGTGAGAGGTGGATTAGTCGGGCAGCAGAGTTGAGGATAGATTGGAGGGGTGCGGGAGTGCTAGATAGAAGGCCATAGAGGAGGATGTTGCAGTAGTCTAGGCGGGAGATGATGAGGGCATGTACAAGCATTTTCGCAGATTCAAAGTTAAGGAAAGCGTGGATGAGGGAGATGTTTTTGAGTTGGAGGCAGCAGGTGGTGGAAAGGGCTTGGATGTGCGGTCAGAAGGAAAGGGCAAAGTCACTCCAAGGCAGCGGACTTGGTTGACCAGGGATAGTGTGCAGCCATTGATGGTGATAGGTCTGTTGGGGGGAGATTGAGCAAGATGGGGGAAAAGATGATGAATTCTGTTTTATCCATGTTAAGTTTTAGAAAGCGAAAGGCGAAGAAGGATGATATAGAACAGTGATGGCGAACCTATGGCACGGGTGCCAGAGGCGGCACTCATAGCCCTCACTGTGGGCACCCGCGCCTTGGAAAAAGTCTATGGCGTACCAATATGCTTTAGAATTTTCCTGCCATTCATCAGCACAGGACGCACTATGAACAGCACACTGAATGTAGGCTATTAAGCTATTATAGCAAAGTACATGGAAGATATACTATATTGTAGGGCTGCAACGATTAATCAATAATCGATAATTCGTTGTCGATGAATCCAGTTATCGAATAATCGCCGATTCGTTGCTATGCGGGCGGTCATTGCATCTTTATTTTACCTTTTACAATGACGCTCCAGTAACAGGCAGAGCGGACGGCGGCGTAACGTCACTAACTCATGTGACACGCATGCTCCGCCTCCTTTATTCATAAAGTGGGCGGAGCAGGTGCGTCACGTGAGTAAGTGACGTTACGCCGCTGTCCGCTCAGCCTGCTACTGGAGGGTCATTGTAAGGTAAAATAAAGATGCAGTGATTAGTCCGACTAAGCAGCGGTCTATGGCACTGCCATGGGGAAAGGGATCTGTGCACTGTCATGCCCCATAACAGCGCCGCCCACAGACCCCCCCCTCTCCATAACAGCGCCGCCCACAGACCCCCCCTCTCCATAACAGCGCCGCCCACAGACCCCCCCTCTCCATAACAGCGCCGCCCACAGACCCCCCTCTCCATAACAGCGCCGCCCACAGACCCCCCTCTCCATAACAGCGCCGCCCACAGACCCCCTCCATAACCGCCGCCCACAGACCCCCCTCTCCATAACAGCGCCGTCCACAGACCCCCCTCTCCATAACAGCGCCGTCCACAGACCCCCCTCTCCATAACAGCGCCGTCCACAATTTATTTTAATATGGCCTTTGAACATAATTTTTCAAGTAAAATCATATAAACCTCTGTTTTGTAATTTTGTCGTTTTTCCCGATTAATCGTAGAAATTAATCGGCAACTAATCGATTATTCAAATAATCGTTAGCTGCAGCCCTACTATATTGGTATTCAGGTTAAATTGCCGTAGTGACACTTTGCGATAAATAAGTGGGTATTTGGTTGCAGTTTGGGCACTCGGTCTCTAAAAGGTTCACCATCACTGATATAGAAGATAGACATTGTGGGATTCTTGATAGTAAGGTGGTGATGTCTGGACCAGAGAGGTAGATTTGTGTGTCGTCAGCATAAGAGGGATACTGAAAGCCATGGGACTCTGAGCTGTCCCAGGTCAAAAGTCTAGATAGAGAAGAGCAGGGGTCCTAGGACAGAGCCTTGCGGGACACCAACAGAGAGGGAATGAGACGAGGAGGTGGTGTGGGAGTGGGAGACGCTAAATGTCCGGTCTGTGAGGTATGATGTGATCCAGGAGAGGGCCCGGTCAGTGATGCCAAGAGATGAGAGTTTGCAACAGAAGGGAGTGGTCAACAGTGTCAAAGGCAGAGGACAGGTCAAGGAGGACAGAGTATTGTTTCTTGGTTTTGGCTGTTAGTAGGTCATTGGTGACTTTGGTAAGGGCAGTCTCAGTCGAGTGGTGGGGCCAGATTGTAGGTGGTCAAAGAGGGAGGAGAGGTGAGGACAGTTCAGAATGGACATGTTGTTCAAGTAGCTTTGAGGCATACGGAAGAAGTGATATAGGGCAATAACTGGACAAAGAAGATGGGTCAAGTGAAGGCTTTTTGAGGATGGGTGTAATGGTAGCATGTTTAAAAGCAGAGGGGAAGACACCAGAGGTTAGTGATAGGTTGAAGAGATGAGTTAGGGCTGGGAAACACTGTAGTGAGGTTAGGGATGAGGTGGGATGGGATTGAGTCAAGTGCGCAGGTGGTCAGATGAGATCTGGAGAGTTTTTCTTCTGTAATGGGGGAAAAGTGGATTTTGGGAGAAGAGGACCGAGCAGTTCTGAAGCGG
Source organism: Bufo gargarizans (assembly GCF_014858855.1). Lineage (NCBI taxonomy): Eukaryota > Metazoa > Chordata > Amphibia > Anura > Bufonidae > Bufo > Bufo gargarizans. The sequence continues at coordinate 535,836,405 of NC_058080.1, read as the reverse complement.
CTCTGTGTAGTGAAGCTTTCTCTGATGTTGACTATCTTTTGTTTGAAGTATTTGGCAAAGTCCTCAGCTGAGAAGAGAGTTAAAAGTGCTAAAAAGTTGTTTAGGGCTGTGGGACAGGGAAGATATGAGAGATGATATGCTAATTAGCCTCTAGGAGCAGAGGGTCGTCGTTCCTGCTCCTAGAGGCTCAGTTTTCCCACCTTTGGTCGCCTCTAGGGGTGCACCGAAATAAAAGTTCTGGTCCGAAACTGAAACCGAAAATTCAGGATGCCCCTTGACCGAAACTGCCTTTTTGCCCAAATGCTTTTAAAATACTTTTTTTTAAATGATTTTATTAATAATTCTTTTTCATGAATTTAATAAATCATATTACCCACCCCATAACAGTGCCATCCACAGACCCCCCCCACCTCATAACAGTGCCATCCACAGACCCCCCCCCCCCATAACAGTGCCATCCACAGACCCCCCCCCCCCCCCCCCCCATTGCCGCTCCAGTACAGACTAGTTATAAAATGTGTACAATTAATAGAAAATAGCGGGGAGGGACTGGGAGGAGGAGCTGGGGGCCGGTGCGTTCACTGTTCTCCGGCCCCCAGCTCCAGTAGTTATAAAATGTGTACAATTAATAAGGATTCTATTCATGAGGCCCCCTCTGCAGTAGAACATTCAATATAGCCACATCCTACTCACAGGGCTGTTATCTTCATGCTGGCCGGCCGGGCAGACGAGCGGCAGCGTCACGACTGTCGTCACATGCCTGCGCCGCCTCCTTCATTCAGAAAGTAGGCCGGGCACATGACGTCAGTCGTGACGCTGCCGCTCGTCTGCCCGGCCGGCCAGCATTAAGATAACAGCCCTGTGAGTAGGATGTGGCTATATTGAATGTTCTACTGCAGAGGGGGCCTCATGAATAGAATCCTTATTAATTGTACACATTTTATAACTACTGGAGCTGGGGGCCGGAGCACAGTGAACGCACCGCCCCCAGCTCCTCCTCCCAGCTCCTCCTCGCTATTTTCTGCCGATATGTACAAATATCGGCCGAAATGGATTAGGCTCATTTTCGGCCGCCGGAATTTCGGTGCACCCCTAGTCGCCTCCCTCCAAGTCCTGATTCACAGGCCCGGGCAGCGCTCGCATCTGTCTGCCAGCCCTGTGCTCTGGTGAAATCTCAGGTCATTCGGCGCAGTGAGGGAAAGACGCTCGCAGGCTGCCAGCTTCCTCACCGCACCTGCGCCGAATGGCGAACAACAAGAGATTTCACCAGAGCACAGGGCTGGCAGACAGATGCGAGCGCTGCCCGGGCCTGTCAATCAGGACTTGGAGGGAGGCAACCAAAGGTGGGAAAACTGAGCCTCTAGGAGCAGGAACAACACCCCTCTGCTCCTAGAGGCTAATTAGCATATTATAAAAGTTTGATTTCTGGCGTATCGGGGGGCATAGATAAAAAGGAGGAATAGGCTAGTTAGGTTTAGCTGACATCAGCACATCGCTAATGTCAGCTAGCTTAATAGGGTTAAATCTGGTGACAGAAACCTGCTTAGAACAGAAGATCCATATTACATGGATGGAGATGTGACTTGACCAATCACAGCACACAGCACCGGGCGCATCTCTGTACCATTTATACCAGCATTTACAGAATTTGCCCATCGTGGTGATAAGCTTTAGATTTTCATAAAAACTGCCCAAAGGCTACTCGCACTTGCCACAAATTCCATCCGGATTTTCACGCCCAGGTACACGGTGCAGAAACGCTCTGCACATACATTGAGGTGCAAGTATAGATTTTGAAATCTGCAGCAGGTCAACTGTTTGTGCAGATTTCACCCGTTGCATAGACGCTGCAGAAAACCTTTATAAAGTACACTGCTGTGTGCATGTACGCGAATGTGAAGGTCGTTCTAAACACCCGCACAAGCTGACGACTGGCAGAACGATCTGTGTCCTAGTGGACCTGACAACAGACCTGTTATCAAGGGGCACAAATTACTTTCAACATATTGCCCAAAAAATTACATTATCGGATAATCCACATATATAATATTACAATAAAGCAGACCCATATGAAATCACCCCATAAGTGACAGATGTCACCTGTCACCAAGTGCCCCTCTCCGGGTGGGTTACCTTGCTCCGGATCCGCAGGTGGTCGTAGGCTACGAACTCTGGAGGAGGCTCGTGGTGCTGCGCCTTCAGGAACACGTTCAGCATGCACACGGCCACGCCAGGCAGCGCCACCACAAAGGTCAGGATCTTCCATGTGCGAGCTGTGGAGAGACAAGCAGAGACTGAGGCACCGCCGACTGGGGTGACCTTCACTGACAGCGCCTGAAGGTGACCCGAAGTACACAGGCCAGTCTGACCACACTGCATTCACCCTGTACCTGCATCTCCATGCTCAGCATGAGCCGCCGCCGAATACAGGCGCCCACGGCTTGCCACAGTACGACCGAGGATGCCAGACAGTCTGCCTAACGCCGCCATGATGTCCCTCACTGAGAGCGGATGCGGACGTGCGGTACCTACTATACAGGAGACCGGAAAGGGCGGGGACCTTCGTTCTGCGCATGCGCTCGCGTTCTTGACCTACCGTAGCTCAAATGTAATCACTGCGCATGCGTGGGTGAATGTATTACAGGGACAGGGGAAAGAGCACTGAGGTGGGAGGGAGCGGTATCACGTCATTCTATGAAGTCACTGGGGACAATTTATGACTATTGTGAAAGGAATAGCTTTTGCTTTAGTAGCCTGCACTGAGATAAACAAAACTCTAGCACGTATCATCACAGGCTGTATTTGGTTACTATGGAGAATAGTTTATTTTCAATAAATAGGGTTGCACATGAAACCTTGCACGCATGAGCTCTTTACTTAGTCCACACTGTGTGATGTGGCTTATGGTACAGAAAAAAGGCACACAGTGATGTCACAGTACCCTGATAATGTACAGAATGATGTCACAGCACTGGGATATGGCAAATTGTGATGTCGCACTGCTGGCATAGGTCACTGTCACAGTACTGGGATAAGGCATACAGTGATGTCATAGCATTGGACAAGGTACACAGGAAGGCAGTGACGTCACACTATTGGGATAAGGCAGTGATGTCATAGTATTGGTATAAGGCAGTGATGTCATAGTATTGGTATAAGGCACTGACGTCACAGTACTGCGATAAGGCAGTGATGTCATAGTATTGGTATAAGGCAGTGATATCACAGTACTGGGATAAGGCACTGACGTTACGGTACTGGGATAAGGAAGTGATGTCACAGTAGTAGGATAATGCAACCCTTGACCTGATAAAGGGGATCTGTTGATCCCCGAAACGCGTTGTCTCTTATTTTTATTGGTATTATATTTTATTTTATTTATATTTTTAACTGAGAAAATAAAATAAGAAGATCCTTTTCTATGCTGGTTGTTATGGTTCCTTGTGCCAGAAAATGGTAAACATATCTGAAGCTATATCTATCCTTCTGGGAGTTTGGGCACCTCTGCCTCAAGGCTGCCCACCTTGGCAGCATACCTAACAACCAGGTGTTGCATCTCAACAAGCTGACAATAGCGTTGTGCCTATTCCAGCACAACGCATAAGGTGAGCCTCCATCCTTTGGAGTAATATTCTTTTTCCTGGGACGTACTTACCCTATGGTGCGCCTTTTGTCTCTGGTTATACAGTGACCCTTAGGCTACATTGGACAGTACTGAGATAAGGCACTGACGTCTCTGTACTGGGATAAGGCAGTTTTGTCACAGTAAAAGAACTGCACACACTTATAGTGAGGAAGGCATGTGTAAGTATGTCATAGTGCCCATGTAATCCAAACAAATGATGTCATAGTACATGGATGATGAATAACACGATGCTGCAGTACAGATAAATCATAGCCACTGGGTCACTTACTTTATTTTCTGCTCTACTTTATATAAACCACTGATGAGCATCTACAGCAAGACCCCAAGTGCTGGAGTGCTGATATTTGGTAGCTTTCTCCCTCTACACCAGGAGTCAGCAACCTTTAGCACTCCAGTTGTTGTGAAACTACAATTCCCAGTATGCTCCATTTCTATGAGCGTTCTGAGAAGAGCAGATCAAGTATGCATGCTGGGAGTTGTAGTTTCACAACAGCTGGAGTGCCATAAGTTGCCTACCCCTGCTCTACACAATATTGTAATAAAGATGCCAATTATCATTGGTAGGGCAAGGGGAGCCCACCATTCATTAATACAGTCTTTGTCACTAGTTTATGCTGCTATGAGATTTATCAAAACTGGTGTAAAGAAAAACTGGCTTAGTTGTCAATATCAACCAATCAGATTCAACCTTTCATTTTCCAGAGTTCCTTTGCAAAATGAAAGGTAGAATCTTATTGGTTGCTATGGGCAACTAAGCAATTTTTCCTTTACACCAGTTTGATAAATCTCCCCTCCTGTGTGCGTCAGCATACCTAGTCCTTCTTAGGCCCCATTCACACTGGGATATTTGGCGCAGACGCCATGTCAAAAAACTGTCAGAAGCAGTGCTGAATCTGCCTTCAATTATTTTCAATGGGAGGCCACACCACACTTCATGTGGCCCTGGTTTATAGCTTCAGCCACACCAAGAATGGACGTGCCCTTACTTGGTGCGGTGTCTGGATGGACACTGCTGGAACCTACAGTGGGCGTCCACTTGTGGTTTAGCTCTATTCACTGGGGCTAAACTGCGAGCTGGTCCGCTGCTTTCAAATAGTAAAAGCACTGACGTTTTCTGTCGTGGAATACACAGAGTGAACTAGCCCTTTCAATGAGAAAAAGTCGTCCTGCTGCACGGACAAGCTGGTACAAGCTGACTCCCAGGTACAAAATCAGCTGTGAAAGCGGAAAGCATCCACAGCTCGGGAATAAAATCGCTTGTTTTGCATCCATTTTTAATGTCCATTTAAAACTTTATTTTATAATTTATTTATTTTTTGTATCCCACCCGCAGTGCCCTCAGTATATACTATGACCACACAGTGATCTCACTATATATAATGCCCCCCATAGTGCCCACAGAACATATAATGGCCCCCATAGTGCCTCTATGATAAATAATGGCTCCCATAGTGCCCAGTTTAAAATAATGCCCCTCAGTAGTGCTCCCACTTTAAATATTGTCCCTCAGTACCGCCCCTATTTTAAATAATGTCCCCAACAGAGCCCTTTGTAGATACAATGCCTCCCCTAGAACCCTCAGTATGTATAATGCTCTCCCTTTGTGCCCCTCATATATATAATGCCCCCGCTTTCCCCCCCATCCCCGCTAGTGCCCACATTGAAAAATAAAACCTCACCACAGGCATTCATGGGAACACGCCACACTAGAGGCAGCTGGACCTGACGCTTCCAGTGGGATCATGTGACGTCACAACGAGGCCCCATAATTTTAATAGGTCCAGCTGGCCATCAAAACGGCAAAAAATAGAACATGTCCTATATTTTCACAGCTACTATTCACTGGCAGCTAAAAATCGTCTATGTGCAGAAGAGGATTGGCCATAGACCCTACAGGGAAATTTCCTGGTGTGCCGATGCCCAGGGGGCCACTCAAGCCCTCTTGATGGACGGCCAGGTACATAATGATCTGATGCTCAACGGCTGTAGGTGCTCTCCTGAACTCAACTGTATAACTGTCCTCATGATGGTCATACAGTTTAATACTGTGGTGAGGCGGCAGTATTTTGTGCTGTCTTGTAGTATTTGGTTCTGCTGCGGCGGTATTCTGCACTGCACTACAGTATTGCAGGCCCGCCTACGTCGGTTGTCCCCACCTACTTGTTTTGGCTTGTCTTCTGTCAGTTTGAACCCACCTACAATGTGGGGCCACATTTTTTTTATTTTTTTTCCATGGCCACTTTACGTTCCCAATCCGTCCCTGGCCATATGAATAGCCCCTTAGACTGCAGTGGTTCTTAAAGTGGCTGTGTGAAAGCTTGCATGTTTATGGTGAAGTTGGACAAAATCCGTGTCAGTCAAACAAGTTGTTGCAAGTGTATGGCCAGCTTTTAGGTTCTGTTCAAAAAGAGTTATTCTCTGATGGACCCAAAGGTCATTCAAAGCTTTGCAAGGCTGACTATAAAACGCGTCTGTTAAAGGGGTTATGTCCTGATTGATGTAAAAAATGAAAATCAGCCACATATAGGACATGACAATCTCTTTCTAACAAAGCTAGAACCAGCCCTGTACCACATTTAAGTCCAGAGATTTCCAAATTCATTGCTCCAATTTCTCTGCTAGATGATCTTCAGCCTCGCAGCTTGGGACGGGGGACGGGGGACTGGGGGGGGGGGGGGGGGGGGCTTTCTGATGCAGCTCTCTCCCTGTAATTGCCACAGCTACAGAACATAAGGCTAGTGGCAGTTGAAGATTTAAACTGAGCACGTTCGACCAGACGGACAAAAGATAAGGAAAAGAACAGACAGCAGGTGGCGCTGTACAGTTACATTTTATTGACTAGTACTAGTTCATTGGCTGTGCAAAATTTTAATTACATGCCATTACAAAAGTATTCAGATCCAGGTGCTGGTTTGAAAAAAGTTGAATCTGTTTTGTGACACAACCCCTTTAAGATATAATTTGGTTTTTTTTTTTCACAATGAACTCACTGGGATACAGTTACATACAGTTCAGAATACTGTTTTTTGGAGTTGTTTTTTTTTAGAAAAATGAAAAGATTTATTAGGCTCCATTCACACATCCGCAATTCCGTTCCGCATTTTGCGGAACGGAATTGCGGACCCATTAAGTTCTATGGGACCACACTATGTGCTGTCCAGATCCGGAATTGCGGATCCGCACTTTCGGTACCGCAATTCCGTTCCCGAAAACAATAGAACATGTCCTATTCTTGTCCGCAATTGTGGACAAGATTAGGCATTTTCTATTACAGTGCCGGCGATATGCGGTCCGCAAAATGCGGACTGCACATTGCCGGTGTCTGTGTTTTGCTGGTCCGTGGATCCGCAAAACACATGCGGATGTGTGAATAGACCCGTAACGGGGAGTATTATTATTACTGACACACTGTTTGAGGGGTGCATTAGTCTCTCCCCAGTGTAGAGTGTGTCTTATCAACAGGCCGCCTCTTCAGATTCTTATACAAATAGCGGGACAGTGTGTGATTTTAAAGGGAATGTGCCACCTATAATTATTTCTACTAGGTAAAACCAGATGGTGACACATTTTTTCTAAGCAGATCTTATTTTATGATAGTAGACTTTTAAAATCTATTTTCTGAACATAATTATGGGGGCAGCCATCTTGCCTGAGTTTCTGTTACCAGCATTTAGAAACATGTTTTACAGCAGCCCCGTGGGCTATAGACACAATAGACTGGAGGGGACTCTGACTTCTATGGGAGATTTTTCTTGGCATTCTTTGTGACCTGGGCAGCGGTCAGCAGGGAGTAGATAAGCTGTAACAATCACCTGTGTTATCTATACAGAGTTGAGTTCAGTCATTTTAACTTGCCTGGGATGATAATGTGATGACTGCTGAAAAGTGATCTGTACAGACCAGTACCAGTGGCTCCTATTATTAGGTTTAGTGGCCATTGCAAAATCAGTAGGATTTTAGGATTTATTTTTAAATACAGATAGTTACATGGAAAATTTAAAATAACATCAGAAAAAGTCTTTACAGATATAACGAATCGGTGTTATTCACTCAATATTCATAGAAAATAAATGTTAGAATATTTAGGTGTTTTTCTTTTTATTTCAGCAGTACTATACCACTGAAAAGTAAATACAATAGATTGTCCTTCTGTAGCAGTCAACCCAGAGAGATAAAGCTGTATACATATAGATACTCCATTCTTTAGTTTACTGCTGCTGTAAAGGAAAATGTTATCTGTTGGTAAAATAGTAGATCAGCAGAATTAGGATAACAGCATGACAGCCCTATTGATCTATTGATAGGCCTAGCTAATGATGTCCACAGAAGAGCAGTGCACTTACTAGTGTAAGGGTACTTTCACACTTGCGTTTTTCTTTTCCGGCATAGAGTTCCGTCCTAGGGGCTCAATACCGGAAAAGAACTGATCAATTTTATCCCCATGCATTCTGAATAGAGAGTAATCCGTTCAGTATGCATCAGGATGTCTTCAGTTCAGTCGTTTTGACTGATCAGGCAAAAGAGAAAACCGCAGCATGCTACGGTTTTCTCTCCGGCGAAAAAAACTGAAGACTTGCCTGAACGCCGGATCCGGCATTTTTTCCCATAGGAATGTATTAGTGCCGGATCCGGCATTCAGAATACCGGAATGCCGGATCCGCCGTTCCGGCATGCGCATGCGCAGATCGGTAAAAATGAGAAAAATGTACAAGACGGATCCGTCGGTCCGCATGACAAGCGGAGAGACGGATCCGTCCTTGCAATGCATTTGTGAGACGGATCCGCATCCGGATCCGTCTCACAAATGCTTTCAGTCAGCGGCGGATCCGGCGGCCAGTTCCGACGACGGAACTGCCCGCCGGATCACACTGCCGCAAGTGTGAAAGTAGCCTAAGGTGTGATGCTCCAATGAGCCACTCATTCCCTTCTGGTCACTATGAATGGTCTGACTGTTTGCTTTGCTAAAATTCCAAACAAATGAGGGAGTTAAAGAGCCAGGACAGGAAGTAAAATACATGGAGCGACTTCAAAATATTATATCCAGAAATGTTCCTTTAAACAATAGGTAATTTTCCAGTGACACATTCCCTTGGAGGATGGATCTGTTGCATTTTATTAATCTTTCTGCCCTAGCATTTTAAGAGTCTGTTCTTATAATGTGGCTTTATTGCTTTTTGGCCACAAGCATTTTCTACTTCACTGGCCAGATGTCCTAGAGCAGGCATGCTCAACCTGCGGCCCTCCAGCTGTTGCAAAACTACAACTCCCAGCATGCCTGAACAGCCTACAGCTATCAGCCTTCAGCAAGGCATGGTGGGAGTTGTAGTTTTACAACAGCTGGAGGGCCGCAGGTTGAGCATGCCTGTTCTAGAGTATTGAACAGGAACAATGTGGCACAATTAGATGAGTCGTGTAGTTTCTAGGGCATGCTGTTTTTTATCCATAAGTCAGTTTGTCCTCCTCTGACATTTATGTTATTATGTTATTCCCTTTCTCTCCACAAGGTGTCAGTTTTTAGCTCCAATTGTAGGCATGAACTAACGTGGAAAGATACAATAGCCGTTGGTCATCCTGCTTTTTCCAGTACATGATTTAAGAAAACTCTGGTGTGAGTTGCTTCTGTATATTTTATTCCACCACCTCCATATATACTGATATAGTATTGCTTTCGTTGGATTACATTGAATGGTTACGGTGGCATGAGAACAGACCATGTGCCAGCAAGGTGACCACCAAGTTCCTAATGTAGTGGCCACCATGATACCGATGTAATGATGTACACACATATAATATTTCCTCCCACAGTATGCTGTGATTCATGTTACAGCATCTCTCATATATTTGTACAGCACTAAGAAAAGAACCTGTTGGTATCTATGATCACACTGTATTGCGGGCAGAAAATCAACAGCGTTTTCCAGTAGCAAAAAAGTGGATAAGAGTTAAAGGGGTTCTACAGTTTGTTTAAAATGATGATCTATCCTATGGATAGATCGTCAGCATCTGATCGGGGGGGGGGGGGGGGGGGGGTCCGACACCCGGGACCCCCCACCCCGATCAGCTGTTTGAGAAGGCAGCGGCACTGTTTACTGCAGGCCCAGTGACGTCACGACTAGTATCAACTGGCCTGGGCGCGGCTAAGCTCTGTTCACTTGAATGGGCCTGCAGTGAACAGTCTGAAGGTTGGACCCCCGCCAATCAGATGCTGACGATCTATCCAGAGGATAGATCATCAGTTTAAACAAACTGCAGAACTCCTTTAAACAAATATCATTCACATGCAAACTAAAAAAAATCCATTCTCTTACCTGCCTATCCTCTCATTACTATAGCTAGTGGTTCAATAACTAGGGCAAACAGTAACAGGGAGAAGGGACAGCCTTGATAATGCAAAGGAGTCTGTAACCTCCCAATTTATTAACCCTTGCCATAGGGCGAGTATACTTTTTTTTTCCCACCTAGTTAAAGGGGTTGTCTGCTTTTTTATATTGATGACCTATTCTCAGGATGGGACATCAATATCAGATCACCGGGGGTCTGACTCTCGGCACCCCCGCCGATCAGCTGTTTGAAGAGAAAGCTGCACTCGTACGAGCACTGCCTTCTCTTCATTTTTTACCAGCTCGCTGTCGCAACCGCAGAGGTGAGCAGTGTAATTACAACTACGATGTCCCATTCACTTCAATGTGATGGTTCTGTAGTATTCACTTGAATAGGGAATAGGACGGCCTAGTTATAATTATACCTGCTTACCGCTGCAATTACGACAGCAAGCAAGTAAACACTGAAGAGAAGGCAGCGCTCATATGAGTGCTGCTTTCTTTAACCTCAGGATAGGTCATCAATATCAGCGGGGGTGCCAGGTGTCGGACCCCAGCCAATCTGATATTGATGACCTATCCTTAGGATAGGTCATCAATAAATATAACTTGGACAACCCCTTTAAGTTATTCTAAATAAACAGGTTGGTTCCCAGATGAGTCCTAATCACATTGATTTTATGTTGCCCTTGCTGATTCTGTATCATATTTGAAAGAGGTTTTCCTGGTTTCCCTGCTTCCACAAATTATTTTTGCTCAGCAGAGGTGGGACCCGCACCTCTCTGACATTGATGGCATATCCTAGCATAATGGCTGGGCAATTATTTTTTTTGTAGTAGAAGTAGAAAGTATGTAGCCAATAGACCATATAAAACAACATCAGTCTCTAAAGACAACAGCTGAAAAATCCACCCTTCTGTGTATCGAAACACATACTCTGTGTGAGTAGGAGTATATAGAGTTAAGTTCCTGTCCTGTGTTTTTTTACCCAACCCAGCCTGTCTAACGTTAAATGGATCTCCAACAGAAGAACAATGTCTCTTAAAGGGGTTTTCCAACTTTTTTTTTACTGATAACGAGGGATGAGCGAATCGACTTCGGATGAAACATCTGAAGTCGATTCTCTTAAAACTTCATTCTAATACTGTACGGAGCAGGAGCTCCGTACAATATTAGAATGTATTGGCTCTGATGAGCCGAAGATATTGATTTGTGAAGTCTCTTGAGACTATGAAGTTATTACGCGAAATCTCACAAGACTTCGCAAATCAATAACTTTGGCTCCTGCACTGTACAGTATTAGAAGGAAAATGTATGCGAATCGACTTCGGATGTTTCATCCGAAGTCCGATTCGCTCATCCCTACTGATGACCTATGCTCTGGATAGATAATCAGTATCCGATCGATAGCGGTCCGACACATGGGAACCCTGCCTATCAGCTGTTTGAGAAGGCACCGGCGCTCCGGTGAGCACTGCGGTCTTCAATCACAAGGCCGAGGAGCAGCTCAGCCCCATAGAAGTGTTTGTGGAGCTGAGCTGCAATACCAAGAACAGCTGCTCACAGAAGCGACAGTGCCTTCTTAAAACAGCTGATCGACAGGGGTCCCTGGTGTCCGACCCCTACCGATCAGATACTGATGTCCTAACCAGAGGATAGGTCATCAGAAAATAAAAATCCTGGAAAACCCTTTTAATTACATCAAATATTACACAAAGCTTTATTTTGTCCCCTAACCCTTTGATATCCGAAGTAAAAAAAAAAAAAAAAAGACAACAACAACTACCCCCCAAAAAAAAGTTCCCTCAAACATTATCTGGTTGAAACATGTTTCCAACCCCCCCCCCCCCCCTTCCCTCTCATCTCCCATCCCACCACTGAACTTGGTTCTCTGTCTGGGTCCTGCCTTGAGTCTGTTTGACTGAAAACTTTCTTTTTCATCATTTTCTACGCCATACTGCATTACTGGAATTGTTTAGTGCACTTACATGGTAGGAAGGGCATTTGTTTAATGTGATTTATATTTATCTATTTTATGCCTATGGTGTCTTCTGTACCACTGTACTTCTGTCTTCTGTACTCACTCTCTCTCTATCTATACAGTGCCTTGCAAAAGTATTAACCCCCCCCCTTGACTTTTTTCGTGTTTTGGTGCCTCACAACCCGGAATTAACATGGATTGTTTGAGCATTTGCTCCATCTCCTTCAAGTTGGATGGTTTGCGCTTGTAAACAGCAATCTTTAAGTCTGACCACAGATGTTCTATTGTATTGAGATCTGGGCTTTGACTAGGGCCTTCCAACACATTTACATGTATCTCCTTAAACCACTCAAGTGTTGCTTTAGCAGTGTGTTTGGGGTCATTGTCCTGCTGGAAGGTGAACCTTTGTCCTAGCCTCAAATCACGCACAGTGGTACAGGTTTTGCTCAAGAATTTCCCTGTATTTAGCACCATCCATCTTTCCCTCAACTCTGAAAAGTTTCCCAGTCCCGACTGCTGAAAAACATCCCCACAGCATGATGCTGCCACCACCACGTTTCACTGTGGTTATGGTGTTCTTTAGGTGATGTGATGTGTTGGGTTTGTGCCAGACATAGCGTTTTCTTTGATGGCCAAAAAGTTAAATTTTAGTCTCATCAGACCAGAGCACCTTGATCCATACATTTTGGGAGTCTCCCACATGCCTTTTCGCAAACTCACAACGTGCCTTTTTGTTTTTAGCTGAAAGTAATGGCTTTCTTCTGGCCACTCCGCCATAAAGCCCAACTCTATGGAGCGTACGGCTTATTGTCGTCCTATGTACAGATACTCCAGTCTCTGCTGTGGAACTCTGCAGCTCCTCCAGGAATACCTTAGGTCTCTGTGCTGCCTCTCTGATTAATGCCCTCCTTGCCCGGTCCGTGAGTTTTGGTGGGCGGCTGTCTCTTGGCAGGTTTGCTGTTGTGCCATGTGCTTTCCATTTGGTTATGATAGATTTAATGGTGCTCCTGGGGATCATCAAAGATTTGGATATTTTTTTATAACCTAACCCTGACTTGTACTTGTACAACATTGTCCCTTACTTGTTTGGAGAGTTCCTTTGTCTTCATGGCAGTGTTTGGTTAGTGATGGCTCTTGCTTAGGTGTTGCAGCCTCTGGGGACTTTCAAAAAAGGTGTGTATATGTAATGACAGATCATGTGACACTTAGATTGCACACATGTGGACATTATTTCACTAATTATGTGACTTCTGAAGGTAATTGGTTGCACCAGAGTTTTTATGGGCTTCCTAACAAAGGAAGTGAATACATACGCACATGCCAATTTTCTCTTTTCTATTTCTAAACAATAGTTTTATTTATATATTTTTCTCATTTCACTTCACCAACTTAGACTAATGTGTTCTGGTCCATCACATAAAATTCAGATTAACAAAACATTGAACTTAAGGCTGTAATGTAACAAAACACAAAAAAAGTTAAGGGGTGGTGAATACTTTTGCAAGACGGAGCTGTCCCATAGAAGTGAATGGGACGGCTTATGTGTAATTACACCTCATCACTGCTAAAGTTGGAACAGAGCTCATAAAAGTGTGACCTTCTCTTCAAACAGCTGATTGGGGGGCTACCAGGAGTCAGCCCCCCGCCGATCTGATATTGATAAGCTATCCTAACATTATCAATATAAAAAAAGCAGAAAACCCTTTTAAGACCCCCATACACATTAGTGTATTGTTAGTTGAACAAGTTGAGAACAGCGGGTATAGCTAACATTCACAGAGTTGACCCTAAGTCACTCCTGTGTTGTCCTGGATGTGTGCTTTCTCACATTGTCTTTTTGGAAGGTGAACCTTCCACCTAGTCTAAGGTCCAGGTCACTGGATAAAGTTTTTATTAAGAATTTCTCTGTACTTTGCTCTATTTATCTTTTCCTCAACCCTGACCAGTCTCCCTGTCCCAGCTGCTGAAACACACTCCCAGAGCATGATGCTGCCACCACCATGCTTTACTTTAAGGATGATATTAGGCAGCCGATGAACAGTGCCTGGTTTAGTACAAACATGACACTTAGAATTGAGGCCAAAAAGTTCAATCTTGGTTTTTTTCAGACCAGAGGAACTTTTTTTTTTTTTTACAGTCTGAGAATACTTGGAGCGCTTAATTGTAAACTCCACGTAACATTCATGTGTCTTTTACTGAGGAGAGGCTTCTTTCTGGCCACTCTGCCATAAAGAAATTTCCTGGTGGGCTGATGCCCCGGGGGCCACTTGAGCCCTCCTCACTGCCACTGGCCGAGTATGAGCTGATGCTCTCGGCGTTAACGCTGCAAACATAGGTGCCCTCCTGAATTCAATTGTATTGCTAACATCAGGATGGTTATATAGTTGAATACTGCAGCAGCGCATGGAAGCCCATGGCTCTCTGCCCTGCTGTTCATCCTCTTCATACACAGGCCAGTGCCCTGCCTTCTGTCAATTTGGACCTGCTTACAACATGGGGCTACTTTTAGTTTTTTATCAAGGGCCACTCTAAGTTCCCAGTTCGCCCTTGGGTGAAATGCTGCTGTGATGATTGACCTTCTGGAAATTTCTCCCATTTGCATACAGGAACTTTGAGCTCAGCCAAAGAGACCATTGGGTTCTTGGTCAGCTTTCTTACCAAGGCCCTTCTCCCTACTTAGTTTGTTGGAATGGACAGCTCTAGAAAGAGCTCTGGTTGTTCCAATTTTCTTCCATTTAAGAAATATGGAGGTCATTGTGCTTTTGGGAACTTTCAGTGCAGCAGAAATTTTTTGTACCCTTCTCCAGATTAGTGCCTCCACACCATCATGTGTCTGGGCTCTACAGGCAGTTCTTTCCTCCTCATGGCTTGGTATTTGCTCTGAGATGCATTGTTAGCTGTGACACCTTATAAAGACAGGTGTGTATCTTTCCAAATCATGTCCACTCAAATGAATTTACCACAGGTGGACTTCAATCAAGATCTAAAAACATGGGATGCATCAAGAACTACAGTCATGGCCAAAAGTTTTGAGAATGACACAAATATTAGTTTTCACAAAGTTTGCTGCTAAACTGCTTTTAAATCTTTTTAATTACACACACTTCATACGTTTCAAAGACTTTTATCGACAATTACATGACATTTATGCAAAGAGTCAGTATTTGCAGTGTTGGCCCTTCTTTTTCAGGACCTCTGCAATTCGACTGGGATTGCTCTCAATCAACTTCTGGGCCAATTCCTGACTGATAGCAACCCATTCTTTCATAATCACTTCTTGGAGTTTGTCAGAATTAGTGGGTTTTTGTTTGTCCACCCGCCTCTTGAGGATTGACCACAAGTTCTCAATGGGATTAAGATCTGGGGAGTTTCCAGGCCATGGACCCAAAATGTCAACGTTTTGGTCCCCGAGCCACTTAGTTATCAATTTTGCCTTATGGCACGGTGCTCCATCGTGCTGGGAAATGCATTGTTTTTCACCAAACTGTTGTTGGATTGTTGGAAGAAGTTGCTGTTGGAGGGTGTTTTGGTACCATTCATGGCTGTGTTTTTGGGCAAAATTGTGAGTGAGCCCACTCTCTTGGATGAGAAGCAACCCCACACATAAATGGTCTCAGGATGCTTTACTGTTGGCATGACACAGGACTGATAGTAGTGCTCACCTTTTCTTCTCCGGACAAGCCCTTTTCCTGATGCCCCAAACAATCGGAAAGAGGCTTCATCGGAGAATATGACTTTGCCCCAGTCCTCAGCCTGTCCATTCACCATATTTTCTGCAGAAGATCAATCTGTCCCTGATGGGTTTTTTTTGGAGAGAAGTGGCTTCTTTGCTGCCCTTCTTGACACCAGGCCATCTTCCAAAAGTCTTCGCCTCACTGTGCGTGCAGATGCGCTCACACCTGCCTGCTGCCATTCCAGAGCAAGCTCTGCACTGGTGGCACTCCGATCCCGCAGCTGAGTCCTCTTTAGGAGACGATCCTGGCGCTTGCTGGACTTTTTTGGACGCCCTGAAGCCTTCTTAACAAGAATTGAACCTCTTTCCTTGAAGTTCTTGATGATCCTATAAATTGTTGATTGAGGTGCAATCTTAGTAGCCACAATATCCTTGCCTGTAAAGCCATTTTTATGCAACGCAATGATGGCTGCACGCGTTTCTTTGCAGGTCACCATGGTTAACAATGGAAGAACAATGATTTCAAGCATCACTCTCCTTTTAACAGGTCAAGTCTGCCATTTTAACCCAATCAGCCTGACATAATGATCTCCAGCCTTGTGCTCGTCAACATTCTCACCTGAGTTAACAAGACGATTACTGAAATGCTCTCAGCAGGTCCTTTAATGACAGCAATAAAATGCAGTGGAAAGGTTTTTTTGGTATTAAGTTAATTTTCATGGCAAAGAAGGACTATGCAATTCATCTGATCACTCTTCATAACATTCTGGAGTATATGCAAATTGCTATTATAAAAACTTAAGCAGCAACTTTTCCAATTTCCAATATTTATGTAATTCTCAAAACTTTTGGCCACGACTGTACATTTTCAGTGTCATAGCAAAGGGTCTTAATAAGTATGTCCATGTAAAATTTTAGTTTGCAAAAAATTCTAAAATTCTGTTTTCACTTTCTGATTATGGGGTATTGAGTGCAGAATGATGGGAAAACTTGATTTGCAGGATCTGCAGAGAAAAATGGCATAAAATCTCCACACTCAGGTGTACAAACCTAGTGGCATCACACCTAAGATGATTGTAGGCTATAATCACTGCCAAAGGTGCTTCAACTATGTTCTGAGTAAAGAGTCTAAATACGTACTGTATGTCAACCCAATATTTAGTTTTTCCTTTTCAAGAAATGATAAAAGATTTCAAACATTCTGTTTTTGCTTTGTAGATATAGGTTATCGAGTGCAGAATAATGGGGAAAAAACGTGAATTTTTTAAATTTTAGCACAAGACAGAAACTGTGAAAAATTTGAAAAAAGTTAAAGGGTCTGAAGACTTTATGAATGCACTGTAGCACTCAATATTAATAGGCAGTGCCCACCATTTCATTTTATAAAGGATGACTGAAAAGAAAACCATTTTTCTTTTTAATCAAGCACAGGGGTCATCAACCTCTGGCACTCCAGCTGTTATGAAACTACAATTCCCAGCATGCAAACTGTCTAGGCTGTTGTAACTCCCATAGACGTCAGTGGAGCATGCTGGGAGTTGTAGTTTCACAACAGCTGGAGTATCAGTGGTTGCTGACCCTTGATCTAGCAGATCATGAAATAATTTTAGGGTAGATTCATGTCACAAAAAAAAAGGGATTCTTTGTTTTGAGCATCTGTTATTCTCATTTTGCATTCATTTTAGCGATTTCCATCTGAGATCTGTTATTTTAGACTGATGAAAAAGTCCTCCACAAAGGACTTTTTCTTCCAACTAAAATAATGGATCTCAGACTAAAATGGCTAAAATAGATGCTAAATGAGAATAAAGGATGCTCAAAATAAAGGATCCAATTTTTTTGTTTTTGTTTTCTGTTCCTCTAAAGGGATAAATAGTTATAAGATTAGGTGCACTACTGTGGTGGATGCAAACAGTAACATCTGACTAACCCTCACACTGATGGTAAAAATGAGACATTATCCAGTATATCCTTATATTAAGGACACACCTGAGCCCGCACACCACGCCAAGGTTTTTTAAGTGGCACGGGACCTAATGCTAAACCTACCTGTACCGTATGGATAGTACCAGGAGGTAGTGGGCAAATTACAGCAGCGTAACGTCCGACAGCACAGCTCCCAGTTCCCTCCAGTGTGACGAACCACACATACAATGGGAGGAGGGAGGAGTCCCACCCATGGCTAGCTGATATGTTCCAGGCCTCACAGGTGCACCTAAATGCTGCCTATGGATGGTAATCAAGGCTCATTTAAATTGGAGTTTATACACCTGTATACAAATGTAAATATACAATTTAAATGACAAAAATACATGGTCTCAAAAGGCAGGAAATGCTCAACCCCAAATGCAGTTTTGCTGATACTGCGCTTGTGGTCTGTTACTAAGTGCGATCCCTAGCAAAAAAAGGCATACAATGGTGTAATTTGCCCACTGGCTCCTGGTACTACCCATATGGTACAGGTAGGTTTAGTGTTAGGTCCCGTGCCACTTGAGAAATCGTGGTATGTGGGCTCAGGTGTGTCCTTAAAGGGATTCTGTCACCAGGTTTGGGGCTATAGAGATACGGATATGCACGGCTAGATCGCCGCTAGCATGTCCGCAATATACCTGTCCTACAGGGCTGTGTGGTTTTAATTTCTTTAAAAAAGGATTTTATAGATATGTAAATGAGTGTTGAATGTGTCCAAGGGGCTGTACGAACCTTACTTATGCCCAGCCGTGCCCAGCCACGCCCGCCTGTGAAGGGGCCCAGCACCGCCTATGTCTCCTGCTTTCATCAACGATAGCCGTAATCTCGCGATGTGCGAGCTCGCGCATGCGCAGTGCCGGTATAGTGTTCCTTCCCTGTGCTGGCATCAGCCTCAGGGAAAGAACTGCGCATCGCGAGATTACGGCTATCTATCGTTGATGAAAGGAGGAGACATAGGCGGTGCTGGGCTCCTTCACAGGCGGGCGTGGCTGGGCACAAGTAAGGTTCGTACAGCCCCTTGGACACATTCAACACTCATTTACATATCTATAAAATCCTTTTTTAAAGAAATTAAAACCACACAGCCCTATAGGACACATATATTGCGGACATGCTAGCGGCGATCTAGCCGTGCATGTCCGTATCTCTATAGCCCCAAACCTGGTGACATAATCCCTTTAATATAAAGATATACTGGCTAATGTCTCATTTTTAACATCAGTGTGAGGGTTAGTCAGATGTTACTGTTTGCATCCACCACAGTAGTGCACCTAATCTTATAACTATTTTTTCTATGTATTAGGCCTCATGCACACGACCGTTGTGTGCACCTGTGGCCGTTGTTCCGTTTTCCGTGATTTTCTGCGGATCCATTGACTTTCAATGGGTCAGTTGAAAACTCGGAAAATGCACCGTTTGTCATCCGCCTCCGTGATCCGTGTATCCTATTTTTTTGACGGACAACGGTTCACGGACCCATTCAAGTCAATGGGTCCGTGAAAAAACACGGATGCACACAAGATTGGCATCCGTGTCCGTGATCCGTGGCCGTAGGTTACTTTCATACAGACGGATCCGAAAAGCTTTTTTTGCATAAAAGCTTTTTCAGAGCTGAGTTTTCACTTCGTGAAAACTCAGATCCGACAGTATATTCTAACACAGAGGCGTTCCCATAGTGATGGGGACGCTTCTAGTTAGAATATACTACGAACTGTGTACATGACTGCCCCCTGCTGCCTGGCAGCACCCGATCTCTTACAGGGGGCTGTGATACGTACAATTAACCCCTCAGGTGCCGCACCTGAAGGGGTTAATTGTGCGTATCATAGCCCCCTGTAAGAGATCAGGTGCTGCCAGGCAGCAGGGGGCAGACCCCCCTCCCTCCCCAGTTTCAATTTCATTGGTGACCCCCTCTCCCCCCCTCCCGATCATTGGTGGCAGCGGAGTTCCGATCGGAGTCCCAGTTTAATCGCTGGGGCTCCGACCGGTAACCATGGCAACCAGGATGCTACTGCAGTCCTGGTTGCCATGGTTACTTAGCAATATTAGAAGCATCATACTTACCTACTGGCTGCTGCGCTGTCTGTGACCAGCCGGGAGCTCCTCCTACTGGTAAGTGACAGGTCTGTGCGGCGCATTGCTCAATGATCTGTCACTTACCAGTAGGAGGAGCTCCCGGCAGGTCACAGACAGCGCAGCAGCCAGCAGGTAAGTATGATGCTTCTAATATTGCTAAGTAACCATGGCAACCAGGACTGCAGTAGCATCTTGGTTGCCATGGTTACCGATCGGAGCCCCAGCGATTAAACTGGGACTCCGATCGGAACTCCGCTGCCACCAATGATCGGGGGGGGGGAGGGGAGAGGGGAGGCCGCACACTGTGCCACCAATGTTATAAATACAATAGAGGGAGGGAGGGCCGCACACTGGCCACCAATGTTATAAATAGAATAGCGGGAGGGATGTGCAAACTGGCCACCAATGTTATAAATACAATAGATGGAGGGGGGGGGGTCCGCACACTGGCCACCAATGTTATAAATACAATAGAGGGAGGGAGGGGGGGGCCGCACACTGGCCACCAATGTTATAAATACAATAGAGGGAGGGGGGCCCGGGGGGGCCGCACACTGGCCACCAATGATATTCAAACTGGGGAGGGAGGGGGGTCTGCCCCCTGCTGCCTGGCAGCCCCTGATCTCTTACAGGGGGATATGATACGCACAATTAACCCCTTCAGGTGCGGCACCTGAGGGGTTAATTGTGCGGATCACTGTCCCCTGTAAGAGATTGGGTGCTGCCAGGCAGCAGGGGGCAGTCATGTACACAGTTTGTAGTATATTCTAACTAGAAGCGTCCCCATCACCATGGGAACGCCTCTGTGTTAGAATATACTGTCGGATATTCTAGTTTTCACGATGTAACTCAATTCGGAGTTTTCACGATGTAACTCAAATCCGATGGCATATTCTAACATAGAGGCGTTCCCATGGTGATGGGGACGCTTCAAGTTAAAATATACCATCGGATTGGAGAAAACTCTGATCCGATGGTATAAAAGTGACTCCTGACTTTACATTGAAAGTCAATGGGGACGAATCCGTTTGCAATTGCACCATATTGTGTCAACGTCAAACGGATCCGTCCCCATTGACTTGCATTGTAATTCAGGACGGATCCGTTTGGCTCCGCACGGCCAGGCGGACACCAAAACGATTTTTTTTTATGTCCGTGGATCCTCCAAAAATCAAGGAAGACCCATGGACGAAAAAACGGTCACAAATCACGGACCAACGGAACCCCGTTTTGCGGACCGTGAAAAAAAACTGTCGTGTGCATGAGGCCTTATTCTACATCCACACATTTTACCATCTGGTGTAGGATGTCTCTGTGGCACTTGTGATCTGCTGCGGGCATCCTCCATTGTATGTATTTTTTGCTGGGGATCGCCCTTAGCAGCAGACCACAACTGTAGTATCTGCTCCCCCGAACATAAATGCACAACTGCATTTGGGGTTGAGAATTTCCTGCCTTTTCAGACCACGTATTTTTGTCATTTAGTTCCTCTGAGGGATCAGAAGAATGGAAAACAAAATAGTGGTGTAAGTCTATGTATGTATGATTTATTATCTTACCATATTTCCAAATCACACATTAATAGTATGCTTGGTATATTTGTAAGTGGAATGTTTGATATCTTCATTCACCACTTGCCAATCACCCACAGACTTTAAATATCCAAGCAGTCAGCATATACAGTAAGCTGCGGGATCGCAGACCCCATTGCCAGTGGTAGTTGGGCTTCCCACAGAGAAGGCAGTTTTTTTTACTGTTCTTGCCTTCTTGATCACTATATACAAAACGTTTCCTGCTCTGGTCCTAGTGATCATGTGATCGCTGGGGGCCTGGTTTCTGCACAAGCTACTAGGTCTTAGCAGATCCAGAACAGTTCTGCAGTTAAGGCTGTATTACACTGGCGGATTGTCGGCCAAATCATTGGTAACTAGTGTTCGTAGGAATGTTTGGTAGCGATCATGTGGCAGTGTTATACTGCCACCTATTACCTGATGAAAGAGCTCGTTCATCGGGCAATCCAGATTTATAAACTGGTTTAAAAATCATTGTTTGCCGGAGACAGATTGTGCTGTCTAATCACGATCTGCTGCTGGCAAACAACTAGTCCGTATGGGAATGAGAGAAAAAACCTGGGAAAAGTCCGGGACAGACATTGCAGACATATAGCCCTTCCAGGTAAACTCCAGAAAATGTCTGGATTCCCCTGTAAGGGTGATTGAGACTTTGGAAACACATTGTGGTAGATTTATCAAGACGGGTGTAAAACGAAACTGGCATAGTTGCCCATAGCAACCAATCATATCCCGCCTTTCATTTTTCACAGCTCCTTTTGAAAATCAAAGGTGGAATCTGATTGGTTGCTATGGGGCAACAAAACCAGTTTTCCTTTACCCCAGTTTTGATAAATCACCCCCATAAAGTAATATGATGGTGCTTTTAGGCTGTAAGATTATTTTTGTTGAATATGGAAATGGATGTTGTACATTCAGAATCAATTAGTAAAATAGTCGCCACCCCATGTACAATTCCAAATGGTCCTTATTTTCTTTTCAAGTTTTACGTGTCTGCAAGTTTAATGTAATCTCCTGCCCCTCAGCAGGGCCCCACACTCAGCCTCAAAACACACAAAACTGCTGCCTTTCAGCTCCTGTCTTTCTTTACTTTTTGGGACTGTGAATAGGAGAAGGGTTCTTTCATGTGTTAATCATGCTACAGCTTCCCAGATTGAAGTGCCTCATAGCGGGAGCAGCGGTAACAGCAACAGTCATTAACTGAATAGACACATCCAACCCAACCGAGCTCTCACTAAGATGCTATGCTATTTCCAATTTTCTTCCTACTGATTATGCTGAGCATCTCTGAACAACCAAAAGAGAAAAAAGTCCTATAGTTACCAGGCATTTCATTCAACGTCAGGCCAGGAGCTGCATTCCTTTACTTAGCAGAAATTTATGGATATGCTCGCATATACCCTGAAAATCTGCAACAAAATGATGAAATCCAACACTTCTCGCTGACAAATGAGGTTGTTAACTACAGCAATCACAACCCAGTTGTAATATATTTTTTCTGGCAGTGAACTGAGGTTGTTACATGACCATTTACTTGCTTTAATGAGACCCTCCAGGCTTCCCCCCGCTGAGACGTATTTCCCTCAGTATATGTGTGGCAGTAACCTGATAAATCTTTATTTCTTACTGGTGGTTTAGTAATCTGTATAATCCATGAAGGCAGAGATGCAAGGGGAGAGAGAAAGCAGCAGCCGCCTGAACCAGTAAGGATCCAAGAGGTGTGTTTCAGACTGCATGAGACCGCCTGTAGGCACTGTAGCTAGGCAGTGATTGTGAGATGGGGAAACAGCTCTCCTTGTCTGAACACTGTTTGTGTAGATTAAGGCCCCTTTCACACGGGCGATTTTTCTGTGTGGGTGCAATGCGTGAGTTGAACGCATTGCACCCACACTGAATCCGGACCCATTCATTTCTATGGGGCTGTGCACACGAGCAGTGATTTTCCCGAAAAAAAATAATAATCCAATGCTACAGAATGCTAGGTAAAATAGGGCTGGAGGGGTTAAAAAAATAAATAATAATAATTTAACTCACCTTAATCCACTTGTTCGCGCAGCTGGCATCTCTTCTGTCTTTATCTGTGAGGAAAAGGACCTTTGATGACATCACTACGCTCCTCACATGATCCATCACCATGGTGATGGACCATGTGATGAACGCAGTGACGTCATCAAAGGTCCTATTCCTCAAAGAAGACAGAAGAGATGCCAGCTGCGCGAACAAGTGGATTAAGGTGAGTTAAATTATTATTTTTATTTTTTTTAACCCATCCAGCCCTATTTTACTTAGCATTCTGTATCATTGGATTTGCATTGGATTAACTCGCTGTCACGAGGGTGTCAAGAGCCACGTCTGACTCCGTTATACCCGGGGTCAGGAAGTCGCAGCGGGTGGCTGCGCGCTCTATGTCTAAAGATCACGTTGTTTCTTAGTGATTGTTTTCTGTGTTTGCCTTGCAATCCTTTTTGTCTCACTCAGGGATCCGTAGCTTCTCCTCCTCAGCTGTTTCTTGTCTGTCACTCCCAACCTCCTTATATTCTCCTCTCACACTTCTCTAGTTGCCAGTTATAGAGCTTCCTGCCTGGACTTCTATACTGACCCACTGGAGCTGTGAATCCTGGTTGTTGTTCCAGAGTGCTACCCTCCGGATCCCTGTTGGGCTTTTTGTTGTCTCCTGTTGTCGCCCACCTGGGATTATATGTTGAGTCTGTATTGTCTGTCCTCCCCTTGGTGTTTTCCTTTAGAGCTAGTGGTGCGGACTAGTGTTCCCACCGCCCTGTTCACTATCTAGGGCTCATCTTAGGGAAAGCCAGGGTTTTAGGCACGTGATCGGCGTACGGGTGAGGAACTCGTCTAGGGACGTCAGGGCAGCCAGGTGCCAGCCGCAAGTTGAGTCAGGGGTCACCACCTTCCCTCTCACTTGGGCAGGGCCTTCCTCTTTCCCTCCCTCTGTGTCACGTATGTGATAGTCACGCTGATCGTGATACTCGCGCAGCGCGAACAAGTGGATTAAGGTGAGTTAAATTATTATTATTATTTTTAACCCCTCAAGCCCTATTTTACTATGCATTCTGTATTCAGAATGCTATTATTTTCCCTTATAACTATGTTATAAGGGAAAATAATACAATCTACACAACCTTGAACCCAAACCTGAACTTCTGTGAAGAAGCCCGGGTCTGGGTACCACAGTCAGTTTTTTATCATGCGCGTGCAAAACGCATTGCACCCACGCGATAAAAACTGAACAACGGAATGTAATCACAGTCAAAACTGACTGCAATTGGGTACCTACTCGCGCGGATTTGCCACAACGCATCCGGACCTTATCCGGACACGCTCGTGTGAAAGAGGCCTAACCCTTTCTACCCCGGGCCAGTTTTCACCTTCCTGCCCAGGCCATTTTTTGCAAATCCGACATGTGTCACTTTATGTGGCAATAACTTTAAAACGCTTTTACTTATCCAGGCCATTCTGAGATTGTTTTTCGTCATATATTATACTTCATGACAGTGGTATCTTTATAATTTTTTTCCAAAGTAGGAGCAATATAAAACAAATGTCAAGTCACAAAAAATGAACACATATGACAATACATATGTCAATACATTTAAAAGAATGTGTCACTTCCATACTATAACAACATACATGTATATAAGAGCATCTATATCCAAAGTCATCCTGACATTAATGTCGTTTCTCTGACACATATCAAAGCTCAAAAGCCCTACCCCCAAAGCACAGAGAACCCGCCCCCCCCCCCTTATCACCTCCCCACCCATCACACCTGGCCTGGTGCGGCCGCCCCGAGGGGCGATAGGGCACTCTTGCCCCCCATCTTAGGTATTTCTCAAAGCTTCTATGGTATCAGATCCATTTAGTGTGGACCGTGCTGGTAATGTTTATTATCTAAGGATGTAAGGCAGATTTATTTATTTATAATTAATGCTAGAGCATAGCCACAGCTGGTGGGAGGTCATCAGTTCCAGTCAGAATATTTCTTCTCGCCATATCCGCTCTCTGTACACCCATTTATGTGGCATAGCTCACCCCGCGGCGTTTCATACTCTCAAAGTCTGTTATTCTTGTCATTAAAATTTGCCATTCGTTAATTGTTGGGGGTCTATCTTTCACCCACTGTCTCAGGATTATCACCTTGGCCAATAGAAAACCCTTCAGCCAATAGGCCTGTTCGTTTTTGGTGGTTCTTTTTTTGTACTCGGGGGGGAAAAAGTCCGAGCACAACTGCTTGGATAGTTAAAGGGGGGCTATTTCTGCTTTGTACCGCCATTGTCTGGAATATGCTATCCCAAAAAGTCCTAATCGCAGGGCAGTCCCACAGCATGTGTACAAGCCCAGCGGCTACAAGGGAGCATTTCAAACAGCTAAATTCTAAACCCTTATTGCTATACATTTTGGATAAGAGGCTCGGGGTGACATATAAACGGTGTATTATTTTAAATTGTAACAATCGGTGTTGTCGTGAGGGGGAAGCCTTCTTGATGTTTTGATATATTTCCCGCCATTGTGAAGGATTACATTCCCCTATGTCCGCCTTCCATTTATCTACACTTTTAAATTTAGTGGCTATACTTAATTCCTCAATAAATCTCCTATAGATTAGTGAAATCTTAACTTTGTTCCCAACTATATTATAGCAAAATAATAAAAACCCCTGGGTGGCTGTTGTAAAAGTTGTTTTTTTAAGCGTGCATGCTAATGCGTGTTGTAATTGGAAGTATCTATAGTGTTCTAATGCAGTTATTGGTGTCTGTTGAATCAGTTCCCTTATTGATTTAGTTTTCCCTTTCGTATATATGTGTGAAACTAATGTGATACCTCTTCGAGTCCAATATTCATTTTCATTAAGTGTCAAGAATTCTGTTAACGCGGGATTATCCCATAACGGGGAGAAGTCCAGAATTTGCGGCGCCAGAGTCAGTATCTTGATCTTATTCCAGACCTTCTGTAGCGCGGCCCCAATGGGGCAGGAATAATCCGCGCGCTGGAGAATTCCGGTTTCAAGTATACTGAATATATTATATGTGTGTTGTTGTCGTTGCCCTAGAATATGAGATAGTAATGCTCCATCCCCGGTACTAGCGCACCATTGTAATTGTGCACACAGATAGTATATTTGAAAATGGGGCAGGCCTAGGCCTCCATTACTAGCCGACATTCGCAAGTATTGTAGTTTAATGCGGACCCTTTTTCTGCCCCATATCAGGTCGTTTATCAAGCGATCAATCAGATTGAAAACACTGTCCTCAATCCAAGCTGGGCAAGAGCTAACCATATACAATATCCAAGGCAGTAAAACCATTTTAATCAGCGCAATCCTATTTATCTGCGAAAGTGGAAGTTTCTGCCAAATCCTTATTTTTTCTTTTATCTTCCCAACTAAAGGGATAATATTTAGCCTATTATAGTCCCTAATGGTGTTACTAATTTTTATCCCAAGATAATCTAAATGATCTGTTGGAGCAATAATTCTGACCCGTAGGTCATTCGGGGGAGGCATCCGATTCAGGGGGAAGAGTACAGACTTTGCCCAATTTATCGCATATCCGGCAGCTCTACCGAATTCCTCTGTTATCCGTATAACATCGGGGACGCTTCTCCATCCATCATTCAGGTAGAGTAGCACGTCATCTGCATATAAGCAGATCTTATCATCCGTCCCTCTCCCCCCAAAGCCCACTATACCAGATTCAGCCCATATCCTGCAGGCGAAGGGTTCCATAAAGATTGAAAAAAGGAGCGGAGAGAGGGGACACCCCTGGCGCGTCCCCCGCTTTAGGGAAACGGCAGGGGTGAGTACCCCATTAACCTTAATTCTGGCAGTTGCATCACTGTATAGCAATTTAACCCATCCGATAAATTCCTGGCCCAAATTCATCCTATGCATAACACGCCAGAGGAAGGGCCACTCCACCCGATCGAACGCCTTGGCAGCGTCCAGTGACAGGATGGAGCGGTCCTCCCCCCCCCTCCAATCTGGATATTAAGGATGGTCCGACGTATATTGGTCTGTATCTGTCGCTCAGGGATAAATCCGGTCTGGTCTACATGGACCAAACGGGTTATTACTTTTTTTTAACCTGTTGGAGAGAACTTTTGCGATTACTTTATAGTCCGCGTTAAGCAGTGATATAGGGCGATAGTCCTCAACCTTATTGCCGTTTTTTCCTTTCTTGAGGATCAGTGTGACCGTTGCCTCAGTCATGGACGGGGGCAGCTTTCCACATTCACTAGATCTATTCAGAACCTGTAATAGTCCGGGCAGGAGTACCCCCGCGTGGCATTTGTATATGCCAAACGGGAGCCCATCCGATCCGGGCACCGAGGAACCCCGGGTCTCTTGCAAGGCCGCCTGTAGCTCCCCCAAAGAAATGGGGGCGCTCAAGGGGGCCGAGTCCGAGTCCGACAGCACCGGAATCTTAACCTGTTCTAGAAAATCGTCTATCTGGGGTCCTGCATCCGCCACACCAGAGCGATACAAATTATCAAAGTATTTAAAAAACTCTCCCTCCATCTCCACTCCTCCTTCCAATCTACGCCCATCACCCGTCAGTATTTGTCGGATTTTTTGAGGGGGTTTTTGATTCGCAATGATAGAGACCAATAGCTTACCTGGAGTGCCACCCTCACAAAAATCTTTATATCCCATGAAAAATAGTTGGTTCTGAGCTTTTTTTCTCATAAAAGTAGTGTATTGATCTTTGGCGGATTTTAACTTGGTGCGTGTACTCGCATCATTCTGTACTCGGATACAGCCCTCCAGATATGCAATATTTACCTCCAGCTTTTTTTGCTCCTCAAAAAAAACTTTTTTTTTCTTTTTTATTCTGGAAAAGTATATCCCGCGCATGAATGCCTTCTTGGCGTCCCAGACATAATGGACATGTGCGGTACCAATGTTTTCTTGCCAAAATTGTGTAAGTTCTTTATCAATCCCTACAGAGTCATTTAATATGGTTAGCCAGTGTTCATTCAATCTGAATGACCTACTAATACCGGCTTGTTGTCCGGTCTTCATCACCAGTAGAATTGGTGAATGGTCGGAGATGCCATGAATCTCATATGTCATTTTTAGAATAGAGTCAAGCATCTCACCATTGGCCAAGGCAATATCAATCCTGGACATGGCACTATACGCTTTGCTAAAGCAAGAAAACACCTGTTTATTACCATAGAGCCATCTCCAAACATCTGTTAATCCTATCTCCTCGCAAAACCCTCGAAGTAGGGCGTGTTTTCCCTGCGCACTTTTCCGGGCAACTGAAATTCTATCTAGCGCCGGGTCCAGTACGCAGTTAAAATCGCCACATATTAATACCGGAGACCGCTCTCTATTATGCAGAAAGAGCGCCAGCTGCTTTAGAACTGTCATTGTGAATGGTGGCGGAATGTACAAGAAGGCCAGGACACACTTTCTGCCGTTCCATTGAGCATAGAGGAAGATGAATCTCCCGTCTCTATCAATCAGCTGGTCCAGCGGAGTAAAGTCAATACTTTGATGTACATACACACTGATCCCGCGGGAATATGGCGAAAAGCCGGAGTGGAACTGATGCCCTGCCCATCTCTTTGTTAGATATTCTGGAATATTTGGTGTAGCATGCGTTTCTAGTAGGGCCACTACTGCCGGAAGGTGACGATTAATCAAATCAAAAACCACTACCCGTTTCGTTCTATCAGCCAGCCCACGCACATTCCATATCATAACTCTATTATTGATCATGTTATGAGTTATAAAGGAGGCGTCTATCGCCCCCCGCAGGCAACCGCACCCAGACCAGGATCCATCCCCACCTATCTCCGCAAGATCCCAGCATTTCAATCAGCCATTTTTGCATAAACACCGCAGGGTTCTCCCCCTCTACCCCCTCTGGGAGGCCCACTATTCTAAGATTGTTTCGACGTGCTCTATCCTCCATATCGGTCAATCTTGTATTAATCCGTTTATTTTCTTTATCCAATTCGTCTATTTTTTTTTACATCTGTCGCTGTTCTATTTGGACCTTAGATAATCCGGTTTCTACTAGTGAGATGCCGGCCCTAATTTTATTCATGTCTTCTCTAATGTGAGTAAGCTCAATCTGTAATGTCTGTACTGTGCTGGAAACATCTAGAACTGATTGGTTGGTGATCTGCACTGCCGATAGTATGTCCACTAGTTTATTCTCAATCGTGTTAAATCTCGTGTACTGTTCAATCTGTGCAGACGGGTCTGCCTGTATTTCCACCGGCTCAGGTATTCCCCCCCCCCCCCCCCCCTCTGTTTAGGTGGAGGCGATTTTAGATATTTATCCATTCTCACCTGTGAACTATTATCATCACCCGCCCTAGGGGATCCCATACCCCCAGATCTCCTATTATATTTAGGAGGCATATTTCAAATATATACAGTCATGTGAAAAAATTAGGACACCCTTTGAAAGCATGTGGTTTTTTGTAACATTTTTAATAAAAGGTTATTTCATCTCCTTTTCAACAATACAGAGAGATTAAAGTAATCCAACTAAACAAAGAAAACTGAAGAAAAGTCTTTTCAAGATCTTCTGTAAATGTCATTCTACAAAAATGCCTATTCTAACTGAGGAAAAAGATAGGACACCCTCACATGTATTCCCTCTTAAATTGGCTCAGATCTCACACAGGTATATCACACCAGGTGCACATAATTAGTAGATCGTTACTCTGCATGTTGAATGAGGCTTGCCCTATTTAAACCTCAGACATTTAGTTTGGTGTGCTCCTGACTGTTGAAGTGAGAGTGAGCACCATGGTGAGAGCAAAAGAGCTGTCAGAGGACTTCAGAAAAAAGATTGTAGCAGCCTATGAGTCTGGGAAGGGATTTAAAAAGATCTCAAAAGATTTTGAAATCAGCCATTCCACTGTCCGGAAGATAGTCTACAAGTGGAGGGCTTTCAAAACAACTGCCAACATGCCCAGGACTGGTCGCCCCAGCAAGTTCACCCCAAGAGCAGACCGCAAGATGCTAAAAGAGGTCTCCAAAAACCCTAAAGTGTCATCTCGAGAACTACAGCAGGCTCTGGCTACTGTTGATGTAGAAGTACATGCCTCTACAATCAGAAAGAGACTGTACAAGTTTAACTTGAATGGGAGGTGTGCAAGGAGGAAACCTTTGCTTTCCAAGAGAAACATCGAGGCCAGACTGACATTTGCCAGAGATAAAGTTGACAAAGACCAGGACTTCTGGAATAATGTTCTTTGGACAGATGAGTCCAAAATTGAATTATTTGGACACAACAGCAGAGGACATGTTTGGCGTAAACCAAACACAGCATTCCAAGAAAAGAACCTCATACCAACTGTGAAGCATGGAGGTGGAAGTGTCATGGTTTGGGGCTGCTTTGCTGCAGCAGGACCTGGTCAGCTCACCATCATAGAATCCACGATGAATTCTACTGTGTATCAGAAGGTGCTTGAAGAACATGTGAGACCATCAGTTAGAAAATTAAAGCTGAAGCGGAACTGGACCATGCAACATGACAATGACCCAAAACATACTAGTAAATCAACCAAAGATTGGCTGAAAAAGAAGAAATGGAGAGTCCTGGAATGGCCAAGTCAAAGTCCAGATTTGAATCCCATTGAGATGCTGTGGGGTGACTTGAAAAGGGCTGTACGTGCAAGAAACCCCTCAAACATCTCACAGCTGAAAAAGTTCTGCATTGAGGAGTGGGGTAAAATTTCCTCAGACCGATGTCGAAGACTGGTAGATGGCTACAAGAACCGTCTCACTGCAGTTATTTCAGCCAAAGGAGGTAACACTCGCTATTAGGGGCAAGGGTGTCCTATCTTTTTCCTCAGTTAGAATAGGCATTTTTGTAGAATGACATTTACAGAAGATCTTGAAAAGACTTTTCTTCAGTTTTCTTTGTTTAGTCGGATTACTTTAATCTCTCTGTATTGTTGAAACGGAGATGAAATAACCTTTTATTAAAAATGTTACAAAAAACCACATGCTTTCAAAGGGTGTCCTAATTTTTTCACATGACTGTAAAACACGGATACGCCGTATAGAGCGAGTGGGGGAGGAGTGTGAAAGGTGAACAGTTCCAAAGGCGAGCGCTCTCGCAGTATCACCTTCTGTCACGAGTACCCTAGCACCGTTTCAACACCAGTTTTTTTTTTTTTTTGCTTATGTCTACTCTTTAACGGAGTGAAGTTATATGCATACTCAACGTTGGTTTATCCAAACCCTTTTAGGAGGGATATAACAATATCCACCTATATTAAAACATATACATATACATATGCAATGACGACAGCAGTTATTGACATAGCATTAAGATCGATAAATATCAGAGTCTTGCACAGGAACAGTGTGTAAACAGGAAAATAAACAGAGACAGGGCACCTAGTATGTCAATAGTACAAAAAGAAATCAGTAGGAAAAGAGGGTCACAGACCCCTTCACCACTCTCCACGTATGTCCAGATTTGGCCTGGTAATCGTTTAGACCCCAAAATGAAGTCAGTGGATCATATCCTTCCTTCCCTGAGGTTTCAAAGTGATGAGAGGTAATCTCCAAAAGAGATTATCACGGGGACGGTCCAGCCAATCCAATCAAACTCGGTGTGACGCCACAGGGAGCCTCTATTAGCTTATTATAGGGGAAAGAATCAGGCATTAGGCCCCCATAGTCTCCTGTGATTACGCTCTTCTGCAGTCACGTAATCAGTGCACATTCACTGTAAGGGAATGTATATAGATTGCAGCCTTTGAACAGTTAAGGGTATAGATCAACTAGAAGTGGGGGAGTCACATAGGATCACATAGAGGCCGGTCGCTCGGTTGTCTCATAACCCTATATCATAGAGATGTGAGGATTCCGGCTCTCTCTCGCCAACCACCAACTTCACCGGGAATTGATACAGAGTCGTCCCGTATTACCAATTAGCGAAGTATACCGGAGTCATACCCCCAACCAGCACGGCACCAGTAGTCAACCAGTAAGTAAGGAAACCGGATCAGGTAGGAGACAGACTTCCATACACGCAGGGTTAGAATACGAGACGTTAGTTAGTAGGGGCGGGTGACAGTAGGTAACTGTACAGGAACGATCTCACCAGTTTTCAACCAGCCGGCCGTCCAAGTATATCGTCACCTTGCAATATATGTCTCTTCATGACAGTGGTAAAATTGAGTCAAAAAAATTAAATTTTAATTTATTTAAAAAAAATACCAAATTTACTAAAACTTTGGAAAAAATTGCTAATTTCCAAATTTCAATTTCTCTACTTTTATAATAGATAGTAATAACTCCAAAAATAGTTATTACTTTACATTCCCCATACGTCTACTTCATGTTTGGATCATTTTGTGAATGCCATTTTATTTTTTGGGGACGTTAGAAGGCTTAGAAGTTTAGAAGCAAATCTTGAAATTATTCAGAAAATTTCCAAAACCCACTTTTTAAAGGACCGGTTCAGGTCTGAAGTCACTTTGTCTTTGTCACTATGACTTTTTAGAAACTACACACCTCAAGGTATTCAAAACTGATTTTACAAAATTTGTTAACCCTTTAGGTGTTCCACAAGAATTAATGCAAAATGGAGATGACATTTCAGAATTTAACTTTTTTGGCAGATTTTCCATTGTAATCCTTTTTTTTATTCTAACAAATCAAGAGTTAACAGCCAAAGAAAACTCAATATTTATTGCCCTGATTCTGTGGTCGTAAACTGCTGTGCCGGCACACAGCAGGGCGCAGAAGGAAAGGAACGCTATATGGTTTTTGGAAGGCAGATTTCACTGGGATAATTTTAAGCTGCCATGTAACATTTGAAGACCCCCTGATGCACCCCTAAAGTAGAAACTCTAAAAAAAAGACCCCATTTTGGAAACTACGGGATAAGCTGTCAGTTTTGTTGGTACTATTGGGTACATATGATTTTTTGTTGCTCTATATTACACTTTTTGTAAGGCAAAGTAAAGTAAAATTGCTGTTTTGGCACCGTTTTTATTTTTTTGTTATTTACAGTGTTCCTCTGACAGGTTAGATCATGTGGTATTTTTATAGAGCATGTTGTTACGGATGCGACAATACCAAATATGCTTACTTTTTTGGTTTGTTTGTTTCAGTTTTACATAATAAAGCATTTTTGAAAAAAAATATTTTTTAGTGTCCCAATATAAGCCATAGTTTTTTAAAATTTTGGGCAACTGTCTTATGTAGGGGCTCATTTTTTTCGGTATGAGATAAAGGTTTGATTGGTATGATTTTGGGGTGCATATGACTTTTTGATCGTTTGGCAGTAAACTTTTTGTGATGTAAGGTGACAAAAAATGGCTTTTAGGTCATGTCATATTTTTATAGAGCAGGTCATTACGGACATGGCAATACCTAATATGTATACTTTTTTAAATTTATTTAAGTTTTACACAATAATATCATTATCAATGTTTTAGTGACTCCATAGTCTGAGAGCCATATTTATTTATTTTTTTAGGCGATTGTCTTAGGTAGGATATCAGTTTTGCGGGATGAGATGACGGTTTGATTGGCACTATATTGGGGTTCCTAGCATTTTTATGATCGCTTCCTATTACACTTTTTGTGTTGTGATGTAAGGTGACAAAAGAAATCTTTTTTGACACCTTTTTTCTTTTTACAGTGTTCACCTGAGGGGTTAGGTCATGTGATATTTTTATATAGAAGGTCTTTACAGACGTGGCAATACCTAATATGTCTACTTTTTTTTTTTTTACATTTAGCACAATAAAAGCATTTTTGAAACAAAAAAAAATCTCCATAATCTTTTAGTGTGTCCATAGTCTGAGAGCCATAGTTTCTTTTATTTTTTGGGGCGATTGTCTTAGGTAGGGGCTCATTTTTTACGGGATGAGATGACGGTTAGATTGGTACAATTTTAGGGGGCATGCGCCTTTCTGATCGCTTGGTGTTGCACTTTTAGTGATGTAAGGTGACAAAAAAAGGGTTTTTAGCAGTTTTTATTTTATTTTTTTAAGGTGTTTAGCTGAGGGGTTAGGTCAAGTGATGATTTTATAGAGCCGGTTTATACAGACACGGCGATACATAATATGTCTACTTTTCTTTTTTTCCCTATATAAAAATAAATAAGTTTAATTTATTTTGGCAAAAGGACACTTTTTTTTTACTTTAAACTTAAATTTTTTTGGGTAAAACTTAATAAAAATAAATACATTTGTAACTTAATTTTTTGTCCCACTCTGGCACTTCAACTTTTGGGGGTCTGATTCCCTTTACAATGCATCACAATACTTCTGTATTGTGATGCATTAGGCTACTTTCACATTGGCAGTTTGATTTCCGTTTGTGAGATCCGTTTCAGGGCTCTCACAAGTGGTCCAAAACGGCTAAGTTTTGCCCTAATGCATTCTGAATGGATAAGGATCCATTCAGAATGCATCAGTTTGCCTCTGTTCCGCCTCCATTCCGCTCTTGCAGCGTTTTGGTGTCCGCCTGATGAAGCGGAGGCAACTGGATCCGTCCTGACACACAATGGAAGTCAATGGGGACGGATCCGTTTTCACTGACACAACATGGCACAATAGAAAACGGATCCGCCGCCCATTGCCTTTCAATGGTGTTCAAGACAGATCCGTTTTGGCAATGTTAAAGATAATACAAACCGATCCGTTCTGAACGGATGCATGCGGTTGTATTATCGGTGCGGATCCGTCTGTGCAGATCCATGACGGATCCGCACCAAACGCGAGTGTGAAAGTAGCCTTAGCTGTAAGTGTATTACAGACTGTAATACACTTACAGCCTGCTTCCTGTGAGATCCAGGGGGCTGGATCTCACAGGCTCTCACAGAAGGCAGCCACGATGTCTGAGTAAGGCATTGGGCTGCCTTCCCTGCCATCGGGTCCCTGTCACAGCAGCGCAGGGACCCGATGGAAGCTCTCTCCCTCTCCACACATTACACGTGCTGCGGTCAGCTCTGACTGCGGCACATCAAGGTTTATTGCGCCAGCATCGGTGGTTTCACCAATGCCGATGCATACAGCAGGGGTCCAGCTATCAGTGACTGCCGGACCCCGCCGCTGATCGGGCAGGCGCAGCTCTTGCTCCCGATCAGCGCGCCTTAATAGTGCTGCACTGGCCGGCAAGTCACATCCTGCTGCGCCGTACTATTACGGCACTAGTCGGGATGGGGTTAAATTAAATTATCTGGACTGACATTCTGCTGTTTGGCCACTAGATGACGCTGTTTCCTCAACACAGCAACAGACTGCATATAATTCCATATTTATGAGAGGTGGAGTTACATAGAGCCTGGAGAGGAAGAGAAAGGAAGCAGCCATCTTAGAGGAAGCTGAGACTGAGGAACTGTGTCAGCAAAGGATCCAACGGCATCCAGGTGCATACCTCAGTGACCAGAGCTGCAGCTAAGTAAAGCTGATCGTGTCCAAGACCCTGATCCTGACCAGAGGAACGAGGATTGCTTCCAGGAACACTGATGAAAGTTGAGGAGCAGAGCGACATACACTGCAGGACAGCGTGCTTGTTGGAGAGGCATTTGTTCTGTTCAGAGTCACCAGTAGAAGCGGAGAGGAGACCCGGGTCGGTAAGATTGTGCACGCACCTCATTAAAGTGTTGGCGCCTATAGACTAAGACCAGGCCTGTAGTTTGTTAGATAGGGTCACTGTTTGCTATTGTTCATTGCAAGGACTCCATAATTTATGCACACCCATACAGTTTAGTTGTGCCCACCAGTAGGTAAATTACCACGCTTTCTTCCTGCATCCATTTGAGGGTGCCGCACTGTGCAACACAAAGGTCTCAGCCTTAGGCCGAATGCACATGGCCGTTGTTCACGGCCGTGAGCGGTCCGTGGAACCGCGGCCTGGATTCCTGCTGAGTGCAGGAGAGCACGGCGTCATTGGTTGCTAGGACACCGTGCGCTCCCTCCCCAACGGCCGTGTGCATTCGGCCTTAAAGGGAATCTGTCACCTGCTTTTACCATTTTAAGCTGTCACCCTCCCTATGTTTACTAAAGTACCTTATTTCCAGCAGTCTTCTTTTTACTTTATTTCGTTTTGTCCTTATGATATAAAAGCGCTTTTTATGATATGCTAATGAGGCTCCAAGGTGCCCAGAGGGGCGTTTTTTTCCTTGTCCGGTGCCCAGTGATGCCCCCCTGCAGTGCCAAAAACGCCTCCTGATCCTCAAATAATCTCCCACAGCCCCGGCGAACGGTTCTGCCCCCTCCACACGTCATCGTCTACCTTCTAGAAATGCCCCGTCCTTCTTCCTGTCGGCGGCCAGAAAACTCATCAGGCTCCTGAGGGCAACAGCCTCAATAGTCTCACTGGGCATGCGCTGAGCCCAGTGATGTAACCTGAGCGCTGTTGCCCTGAGGAGGTTGATGATCGTGCAGGCCGCAGGCGATACTGCGCCTGCACGAGTTTTCTGGCCGCCGGCAGGAAGAAGGACGGGGCATTTCTAGAAGGTAGACTATGAAGTGGGGAGGTTATTTGAGGATCAGGAGGCGTTCTTGGGCACTGCAGGGGGGGGGGGGGGGGGCGTCACTGGGCACCAGAGAAGGAAATTAATTCCCCTCTCCTCATCAAGCCATTTATTATTGTAGAAAATAGAGAGAAAAAAATAGACGTATTAGGTATTGCCACATCTGTAACCACTGGCTGTGTGAAAAAAAAAAATCATATTATCTAACCTGCAAGGTAAAAGTCATAAAAATAAATAAAAACTATGCATTTTTTTGGTCACCTTGCCTCCCGAAAAATATAATATCAAGCGATCACAAAGTCTTATGTATCCCAAAATGGTATTAATGAAAACATCACCTCATCCCACAAAAAACACTTTCCCCCCACAAAAGACCATGGCAAAAAAAAAAAAAGATAAGGCTCTGAGAAAATGGAGACACAAAAACCTAATTTTTTTCCAAAAATACCATATTTTTGGAACTATAAGACACATTTTTTCCCCTAAGAGTGAGTGAAAAGTGGCAGTGCGTCTTATAGTCCGAAAGTTAATGATGACTGCTTCCATTATGAAAGCAGTCATCTGTATGCGGGAGGCGTGGGAAGTGGTGAGAAAGTGCTGCACTGGCGATACTCACTCTCCCTGGTCTTCTTCCAGGCCCCGCTCTGCACTGTGCCCAGATTGCATAAAGCGTCAGGACGTAGTGCACATAGGTGCCCACTGATGCTGTGCATTGTCAGGTCACGGTGCAATGTGGGCCAGAAGAACACCAGGGAGCAGTGGCAGCGTCATCTGGAGCAAACAAGGTAAGCTTTTGTTTTGTTTTTTATAACTTCTGATCTAAGGTCTCATGGGGGTCTGATCTGAGGCTGATGGGATCTGATCTGGGGTCTGATCCGAGGCTGATTGGTTGTGATATAAGGTTGATGGACGTCTGATCTGAGGCTGAAGGGGTCTGATCTGAGGCTAATGGAGTCTGATCTGAGGCTGATGGGGTCTGATCTGAGGCTGATGGAGGCTGGAGGAGCTGATAGGGGCCTGATCTGAGGCTGATGTAGGTTGGGAGGTCTGATCTGAGACTGATGGGGTTTGGGGGTCTCAGGGTCTGATCTGAATCGGGGGGTATGATTTTGGGGGACTGATGAGGATTGAGGATCCGATCTGAGGTCTGATGAAGAGTACTTTCAATTTTCACTTTGCACCATTTGCTGTAGGTTAATTTTTGCAAAACACCTGCGCGGTCAAAATGCTTACTACACCTCTTGGTAAATTTTGTGAGGGGTGTGGTTTCTAAAGTGGGTAATTTCTTTGGGGTTTCTTTTTTTACTTCACCAGCAAGCCTCTACAGTTGTTGGCCGAATCACCAAACTAGGCCTTGAATACACAGTTTGCTCATTCTCCTTTGAACCCTGCAGTGTGCCCAAACAGCAAATAATGACCATATAGGTGGTATTGTCGTACTCTGGAAAAATTATGTAACAACATTTGTGCTGCCTTTTCTCCTATTTTAACTTGTTAAAAAAAAATGGGGCTATAGCAACATTTCATTAGAAGAAATTAAATGTTTTATTTTCACAGCCAAGCTTTCAAAGCTCTCACTACACCCTTCGATAAATTCCTTCAGAGGTGTAGTTTCTAAAATGTGGTTACTTTTTAGGGGTTTACAATGTAGGGATTCCTCAGCATCTCTTCAAATATTACATGATGCCTGAAGCAAAATCTTCCCTCCAAAAATCATATGGCGCTCCGCTTCTACCCTTCTAAACCCTGCTGTGTGCCCATACAGCAGTTTATAACCACATACAGTATGGGGTGTTTCTGTAAACTCCAGAATCAGGATAATAAATATTGAGATTTGTTTGGCTGTTAACCCTTGCTGTGTTACAGGAAAAAATCTATTAAAATTGAAAATCTGAATAAAATAAAAAAAGAAAATTTCACTTCCATTTTGCTTTCATTACTGTGGAACTCCAAAAAGGTAAAAAAAAGTTTGTAAAATTGGTTTTTAATAATTTGAGCTTGTCATTTTTTAAAATGAGGTAATATACTGGTGGTTACTATTATGTAAGCCCCTCAAAGTGACTTCAAAACTGAATTGGCCCTTAGAAAAGTCGGGTTTGGAAATTTTCTTGAAAAATTGCTACTAAAAGTCTTCTAGCATCCTAAAAATAAAAAAAATGAATTTTTTTAAATGAGCCCAACAAAAAGTACACATATGGTAAATGTTATTTGATAAATTAACATTGTTTATAAAACATTTCTGAGGTGTCACTATCTGTCTTAGGGTGGGTTCACATCTGCGTTCTGGATTCTGTTATGTCTTTCTGTTATAATATGGTTATAACGGAAAATAACAGAATCAATAAGACAGAAGGACGGATCCGTTATGCTGCCCATAGACTTGTATTATGGAATCCATAAGATGTAAGTCAAAACAGAAGCCTGTAGAGCAGTGGTTCTCAACCTTTCTAAAGCCGTGACCCCTTAATACAGTTCCTCATGTTGTGGTGACCCCCAACCATTACATTTTTTTCCTTGCTACGTCATAACTAATTTTGCTACTGTTATGAATCTGATATGCAGGATGTATTTTTATTGCTACAAATTAAACATAATTAAAGCTGAGTAATTAATCACAAAGACAAAATGTTGGGTACCCCTCAAATAAATAAATCAGTGGTGCTTCAAGTCCCCCCCAAATAAATAAATTAGAAGTGCTCAGGGTCCCCCAAATAAATAAATCAGCGGGGCTTCAGGTCTCCCCCAAATAAATAAAACAGCGGTGCTCAGGGTACCCCCAAATAAATAAATCAGTGGTGCATCAGGTTTCTCCCAAATAAATAAATCAATGGTGCTCAGGGTCCCCCAAATAAATAAATCAGAAGTGCTCAGGGTCCCCCAAATAAATAAATCAGTGGTGCATCAGGTTTCTCCCAAATAAATAAATCAATGGTGCTCAGGGTCCCCCAAATAAATAAATCAGAAGTGCTCAGGGTCCCCCAAATAAATAAATCAGCGGTGCTTCATGTCCCCCCAAATAAATAAATCAGAAGTCCTCAGGGTCCCCCAAATAAATAAATCAGCGGTGCTTCAGGTCTGCTTAAAATTTAAAATTTAAGCAGACCTGAAGCACCACTGATTTATTTATTTGGGGGACCCTGAGCACTTCTGATTTATTTATTTGGGGGGACATGAAGCACCGCTGATTTATTTATTTGGGGGACCCTGAGCACTTCTGATTTATTTATTTAAGCCTTAAATAAATAAATCAGAAGTGCTCAGGGTCCCCCAAATAAATAAATCAGCGGTACTTCATGTCCCCCCAAATAAATGAAGCCTTGCTCAGCCAAATAATTAAAATAAAATTAGCCAGGCTCAATTAAATCATTGGTGGCAGTGGTGCTCAGAGGCGGTGTCATTAACGGAAAAACTCGGACCTCAGCAGACAGGCGGCCCGACTTACCCGTCCAGACGTCAGGCTCCTTCAAGCACAGGCAGTGATAGGACATCACTTCCTGTGCGCGAGTATAAGGGGCCGCTGCCGTTGTGCGGGCGACCCACAATAGGAAGCCTCAGACGACCCCCCGGAAAGGGCCGATCGACCCCCAGGTTGAGAACCACTGCTGTAGAGGCATTCCGTTTTGATCTGTCTTAATAGAAGAAGTCTATGGGAATCATAACAGATCCGTCTGGGTCCCGTTATGCACAACGGAAAACAAAGTCCTGTCGACAGGACTTTTCTCCGTTCTGCATAATGGAAACCAGACGGATCCGTTATACTTTTTAAAGGCTTCCGTTTTGCATTCCGTCTTATGGATTCCGTTATTTTAGGGTATAACCATGTTATAACGGAAAGCCATAACGGAATACAGAACGCAGATGTGAAACCACCCTTAGAAGCAGAGAAATTTAAATTTGGCAAATTGCCAAATTTTCTATAAAGCTTGGTTAATAATAAAATCAATGATACTGCGCTCTAACTAGTATGAATCGCAAGACCTAATATCCCCACCTC
This sequence comes from Bufo gargarizans, assembly GCF_014858855.1. Lineage (NCBI taxonomy): Eukaryota > Metazoa > Chordata > Amphibia > Anura > Bufonidae > Bufo > Bufo gargarizans. The sequence goes on along the minus strand of NC_058080.1, from coordinate 535,795,679 downwards.
CTAGTACAAGGGCACTCCACAAACTCAGTAAACTGTGCGTTACCTGGTGGATGGGCTTCATATAACACGGGGTGCGGTGGGTGATCCTTGGATCTTGCAGGCACAGGTCAGTGGCACGGCTCTTGAAACCCTACAGTGGTTCGCGCTCGCACGGGGCGAGAGTGACGTCACTACTATGACTACGGAGAGTCACAGGTACCACAAGACCTCTACGTGTTTCAGATAGATTCGCTATCCTTCGTCAGGAAAGATGGATGACTTTTGGTTTCTTTTTTTTATTTTTATAAAGTTCAAACATATCGACCAAAATGTACCACTAACATGAACTATGATGTGTCACGAAAAAACATCTCAGACTCGCTTGGATAAGTAGAAGCGTTCCAAAGTTATTACTATACAAAGTGACACTTGCCAGATTTGCTAATTTAGGCTTAGTCAGGAGGGTCAAAACTGATTTGGTCTGGAAGTGGTTAAAGAAATTTCCTGTGTCTGCAGTCATCACACATTACATGAGGGCCATCTCCCGATGCACACTTGGACCATTGGAGTCTTTTCGCCTCATCAACGAAATTAACATAACCGTGCTATGAAAAATGTTATGTAATATTAGAAGTAGCATCCACAAACAGACCAGGTATCTTCCATATCTACCAGTTACAATACCCACATAATGACATGGCACAGTTCCCATAATAATCTAGTATAATATGATCCTAATGCTGAGTGGTAACACCTGTGGTGTAACAAATAAATTATGTCAGCAAGACTTTTTTTTTTCATTATAAAATTTACTGCATATACATAGATACAATATACTTTTGTAGAGTATGGAAATATACGGTATATCCCATCTATTAAGACCCTACCATTCTAACCCAAAAAAATCCAGAGAGAGTTGGGTACAAAGTAGAAAGAAAAAGAATGGAGGAGAGAATACACAATAGATAAATAATGCCAGTGAGGCTTTATATGGTAGATTTCGTTGTTTTTTTATTTTAGCCATATTGTCTATAAAAATATTAACCACATCTGGTAAAGTTTTAAATCTCATATAATTAAGGAGAACAAATCTAATTTTAGTGGTTGAGGAAATTTTATACCTCTACTTTTGTAATGGTTTTCTTGTAGAAATATTTATATACCACAAGACTGAAAGATAAATTACAGCAGTTTCTATATCTGCCACTAGGAGTCAGAATTTCAGCCCAGTTTGACAGCTGACACAATGAATACACAATATGTTATCAGCAAATGATCATTCTGCCTCTTTCCTTTTTTTTTTGCACTTCTCACAATGAATTTCTTTCGTAACTGTACAAAAATTAAAATAAAATGATCTGGCCCCCTCTTTCATCACTTTTGTATACTGATGACATATCCTCAGGATAGATCATCAGTATCTGATCGATGTCAGACCCCCTGTTTGTGGAGAGCATGGCACTCCAATGAGCGTTGCTTTCTTCCTCCTCACAGCTTACCCAGCACAGCGCCCTACATTGTATAGAGGCTGTCCTTGGTATCGCAGCTCAGCCCCATTCACTTGAATGCGACTGAGCTACACCTAGGCCACGTAGCTGATGAACCTGACATCACTGGCCTAGGGCCACTTCCTAGGCCAGTGACATCACTGTACAGTGGTGGCCAAAAGTTTTGAGAATTACATAAATATTGGAAATTGGAAAAGTTGCTGCTTAAGTTTTTATAATAGCAATTTGCATATACTCCAGAATGTTATGAAGAGTGATCAGATGAATTGCATAGTCCTTCATTGCCATGAAAATTAACTTAATCCCAAAAAAACCTTTCCACTGCATTTCATTGCTATCATTAAAGGACCTGCTGAGATCATTTCAGTAATCGTCTCGTTAACTCAGGTGAGAATGTTGACGAGCACAAGGCTGGAGATCATTATGTCAGGCTGATTGGGTTAAAATGGCAGACATGACCTGTTAAAAGGAGGGTGATGCTTGAAATCATTGTTCTTCCATTGTTAACCATGGTGACCTGCAAAGAAACGCGTGCAGCCATCATTGCGTTGCATAAAATGGCTTCACAGGCAAGGATATTGTGGCTACTAAGATTGCACCTCAATCAACAATTTATAGGATCATCAAGAACTTCAAGGAAAGAGGTTCAATTCTTGTTAAGAAGGCTTCAGGGTGTCCAAGAAAGTCCAGCAAGCGCCAGGATAGTCTCCTAAAGAGGATTCAGCTGCGGGATCGGAGTGCCACCAGTGCAGAGCTTGCTCAGGAATGGCAGCAGGCAGGTGTGAGCGCATCTGCATGCACAGTGAGGCGAAGACTTTTGGAAGATGGCCTGTTGTCAAGAAGGGCAGCAAAGAAGCCACTTCTCTCCAAAAAAAAAACATCAGGGACAGATTGATCTTCTGCAGAAAATATGGTGAATGGACTGCTGACGACTGGGGCAAAGTCATATTCTCCGATGAAGCCTCTTTCCGATTGTTTGGGGCATCAGTAAAAAGGCTTGTCCGGAGAAGAAAAAGGTGAGCGCTACCATCAGTCATGTGTCATGCCAACAGTAAAGCATCCTGAGACCATTCATGTGTGGGGTTGCTTCTCATCCGAGGCTCACTCACAATTTTGCCCCAAAACACAGCCATGAATAAAGAATGGTACCAAAACACCCTCCAACAGCAACTTCTTCCAACAATCCAACAACAGTTTGGTGAAGAACAATGCATTTTCCAGCACGATGGAGCACCGTGCCATAAGGAAAAAGTGATAACTAAGTGGCTCGGGGACCAAAACATTGACATTTTGGGTCCATGGCCTGGAAACTCCCCAGATCTTAATCCCATTGAGAACTTGTGGTCAATCCTCAAGAGGCGGGTGGACAAATAAAACCCCACTAATTCTGACAAACTCCAAGAAGTGATTATGAAAGAATGGGTTGCTATCAGTCAGGAATTGGCCCAGAAGTTGATTGAGAGCATGCCCAGTTGAATTGCAGAGGTCCTGAAAAAGAAGGGCCGACACTGCAAATACTGACTCTTTGCATAAATGTCATGTAATTGTCGATAAAAGCCTTTGAAACGTATGAAGTGCATGTAATTATATTTCACTACATCACAGAAACAACTGAAACAAATATCTAAAAGCAGTTTAGCAGCAAACTTTGTGAAAACTAATATTTGTGTAATTCTCAAAACTTTTGGCCACGACTGTACACCGGTCACATGGCCTAGGCGCAGCTCAGCACCATTCAAGTCAATGGAGCTGAGCTGCAATACCAAGCACTGCCACTATATAATGTACGGTGATGTCCCTGGAAAGATGCCAGGAGCCTGCATCGCTCACTATAGCGTCGGTGAGCGCAGCGGCTTCATGAACAGCTGATCGGTGGAGGTGCTGGGACTTGGTCCCCCACTGATGTGATAACGATTACATATCCTGAGGATAAATCATCATTATATTTTCCAAGATAACCACTTTAAAGGGGTTTTCCAAATCTTTTATACTGATGACCTATCTTCAAGACAGGTATTCAGTATCTGATCAGTGGGGGGCCGACATCTGACCCCTGACGGTCAGATACTGATGACCTGTTCTGAGGATAGGTCATCAATATAAAAGACTTGGAAAACCCCTTTAAGGCCATTCACATCCGCTACAGATTAATAATCTTAAAATCCTTGAATTTCAAACTGTCATGTTGTCCACTATGGATTCCATGATGTACACAGAATTACAAGTTAGTAGTGCATTACATCTCTCAACAGAAGTTGATAGAAAGGCATGCATGTACACTCAAAATGGCACCGTACTGAAATCCTTATAGTCATCAGGAAAATGTGCAGATGAGGCAGAATCACACAGAGAGGTTGGTCATGAAAAGTAACAAATCTCACAAACAGGTGCAAATTGTGGTGTATGTTCTGCATACAGCCTGCAGTACTATTCTGTACATCAATAGCATTGCTGGTCGGTTACAGAATGATTGATCTAATAATATTTTTATTAAATTATATAGCGCCACCATATTCCGCAGTGCTTTACAAATTTAGAGGGTTTATGTACAAAACAAAAAGACATCACAACGTAACTAGCTAATATACAACTGAAACACTAGGAGTGAGGGCCCTGCTCGCAAGAGCTTACAATCTATGAGATGACAGGGAATCAATTGAGATATGGTATATTGTGCATATCTGAACACAGGAGGCAAGGGGAACAGTAACTGGGCCTGGAAACTAGGGCAGAAACAGGTCACCTCCTAGACAACCCTTATCCAGGCCCTAACTATCAATATGAATAGACCCTGAAGGTAGGAATATTCATATGCAGTATGCCTAGGCCTTTATATCCCTATTCGGCCCTGGAAAAGGTTAGGACCAGAGACAACCCATTCCTCTACAGATGGATGAATGGAGGTCTCTGTCTCAGGCCCAGATACAATGGAATATAGCAAACACAAACAAACGCAACACTTAACTTGTGTTGAGACGGACGAACAGGAACACCAGAGACAACCTCACACCAGCTCAGCCAAACCCAAATGAAGCTATCTACCACATAGTCAGAAGGGTGGTATCAGACTATAAAAGGGTAGAAGTGATGACCACCGAGCAACAGCTGAGAAAAGGGAAGTGGTCATTAACCCTATCAACACTGAATCTTAGAGAAATCAAAGAGGCTGTTAGAGTCCTCCATGCTCAGCCAATCTCCTTGATTTCTTGACATCAGTTGCCTGAGGGACCGTAACAGTGCCCCCTTCACAGTAGTTATGCCCATATTGTGCCCCCTTCACAGTAGTTATGTCCACATTTTGTCCCCTTCACAGTAGTAATGCTTACATGTGCCCCCTTCACGGTAGTTATGGCCAGATATGTGCCCCCTTCACAGTTGCTATGCCAAGATATGCTCCCTCATAGCAGCTATACCCAGATGTGCCACCTCACAGTAGTTATGCCCACATATGTTCCCCCTCACAATAGTTATGCCCAGATATGTGCCCTCTTACACTACTTATGCCCAAATATGTACCCCCTTAACAAGAAGTAAAAAACAAACAAACAGTGAATACTTACCTGGTTCCTCCCATGATCTGCGCTCCTAAGCAGCAGCAGACAGGATACTGTCACACATTGTGCTGCTGTGTAGGAAGAGCACAGGCTGATTCCCGGCTGGCATGTTCCTCCTACACAGACCAGCAATGCGAAGTGTGACAGTACATCGTCCAGCTGCTGGGGAGCATCGGGAGCTGAATGGTGAAGCGGGGAGACAACAGCTTCCTGCTTCACCATTACAATCAGCAGAGAATGGGACCTAACACGGGACAGCCACCGAAATCTGGGACTGTCCTGTTGGGAGGAATGCCACAGTGCAGCACAAAATACTGCCACCCTTGCTTGCTGCAGTATTCAACTTTGTTACCGTCCTGAGTACAGCAATATAGTAAAAATCTGAATTGCAGCTGAGGCAATCAGTCAGGTGCATAAGTACCTATTAATGCTGAGAGCATCAGATCCTTATTTACTCAACTGGCAGGTGTGAGGAGCGCTTGGGTAGCCCCTGGCAATCAGCCCACCGAGAAATTTGTCTGTAAGGTCTATGGCCAGTCCACCCATGGAGGTCAAACAAGGCAAACTAGGAAAATGGTAGTTTAAAGGGAACCTGTCACCTGGATTTTGTGTATAGAGCTGAGGACATGGGTTGCTAGATGGCCGCTAGCACTTCCGCAATACCCAGTCCTCATAGCTCTGTGTGCTTTTATTGTGTAAAAAAACGATTTGATACATATGCAAATTAACCTGAGATGAGTCCTGTCCCTGACTCATCTCACGTACAGAACTCATCTCAGGTTAATTTGCATATGTATCAATTCAGGTTTTTTACACAATAAAAGCACACAGCGCTATGAGGACTGGGTATTGCGGATGTGCTAGCAACCATCTAGCAGCCCATGTCCTCAGCTCTATACCCAAAATCCCGGTGACAGGTTCCCTTTAAGTCTATTTGTGTTTAAAAGCAAGGTGGAGATACTTCTCAGGGTGCACAGGTAAGTTGGCCTTAAAGGGAGTCTGTCACCACAATTTGCCCTTATAGACCACTTACATAGCACTATAGCATAACTAAAGATCAGTCAAATGGTACCTTTGTCTTTTTGTTTGGATGTTCACCAGGGGCAAAAACTGAGTTTTATTCATATGTAAATGAGGGCTCGCAAGTGCCCGGGGGTGGCGTTCGGGCTGTAAGTGCCCAGGCCACTCTTCCTTCTTCTTACATAATCCCTCCCCAGCCTGTTGCTTGGCCCGCCCTGTAAGCCTCTTACGTCATCCAGTGTACTGGCCGATATCCCGCCGGCGCATGCGCACTGCATGGAATAATGCTGCTTCCCACAATGGTCATCACAGTGCGCATGCGCCGGCGCGATATCGGCCAGTACACTGGATGACGTAAGAGGCTTACAGGGCGGGCCAAGCAACAGGCTGGGGAGGTTTTATGTGAGAAGGAAGAGCGGCCTGGGCACTTACAGCCTGAACGTCGCCCCTGGGCACTTGCGAGCCCTCATTTACATATGAATAAAACTCCGGTTTTGCCCCTGGTGAACATCCAAACAAAAAGACAAAGGTACCATTTGACTGATCTATAGTTATGCTACAGTGCTATGTAAGTGGTCTATAAGGGCAAATTGTGGTGACAGACTCCCTTTTAAGGAGTTGTGTCACTTCAGCAAATAGCATTTATTATTTAAAGATAGTTAATACAAGGCACTTACTAATGTATTGTGATTGTCCATAGTGCTTCCTTCGCTGGCTGGATTCATTTTTCCAACACAGTATACACTGCTCATTTCCATGGTTATGACCACCCTGCAATCCAGCAGCGGAGGCCATGCTTACACACTATAGAAAAAAGCACCAGCCTATGTGAGCTCCCACGATCCCGGCCTCCAGAGAGGCCGACCCTTTTTCTTATAGTGTCCAAGCACTGCCACTGCTGCTGGATTGCAGGGTGGTCGTAACCATGAAAACGAGCAGTGTATAATGTGATGGAAAAATGAATACAGCCAGCAAAGGAGGCAATATGGATAATAACAAGACATTAGTAAGTGGTTTGTATTAACTTTCACTACATGATAAATGCCACTTGCTAAAGTGACACAACCTCTTTAAGGGAGGAGTAGAAAAATTGAAAGTATGGAGAATTCCCATTGGCTCTCATCACAATGCCAGGAATGCATCTAGGATGAACAGGTGGAAAACGGAACTATGCATAGTAAGGCAAGCTCTTGGTGCATTCGGTTGTCCAAACATTCACTCTCTTAGTATAGGTGGTGATGGTCATGCATGTTTCCCTTACTTCATTCCCACCAGCATCTTTCATTGTTTTTATGGTAATAATTTCTATATTGTTATGTGCATATGTATGGGGGCGTGGGTGACTATTTTGACTGGCCCCAAAAAGGGATTTATAGGATGCACAATATGGCAGGGGGAGATCTGCATCTACACTATCTCACAAAAGCGAGTACACCCCTCACATTTTTGTAAATATTTTATTCTATCTTTTCATGGGACAACACTGAAGATAAGACACTTTGATACAATATAAAGTAGTCAGTCTACAGCTTGTATAATGGTGTACATTTGATGTGCCCTTGAAATAACACACAGCCATTAATGTCTGAACTACTGGCAACAAAATTGAGTACACCCCTAAGTGAAGATGACCAAATTGTGACCATTTAGCCATTTTCCCTCCCCGGTGTCATGTGACTCCTTGTGTTACAAAGTCTCAAGTGTGAATGGGGAGCAGGTGTGTTAAATTTGGTATTATTGCTCTCACACTGTCTCATACTGGTCACGGGAAGTTCAACATGGCACCGCATGGCAAGGAACTCTCTGAGCATCTGAAAAAAAGAATTGTTCTACATAAAGATGGCCCAGTGTTATACAAGCGGTTGTGGACCCACTGCACCACTGACTGGCTATACCCTGGAGGGGCGTGACTAAGTAAATACCTGGTATTCACTAGAGCCTCTGATGGTGAGGATAGGCTTGGGCCGTTAGGGTGCCACTTCAGAGCAGTCCCCGAGTCAGTGGCAGCTGACCAGGGGGTCAGAGAGACTGGTGCAAGCACCGAGTGGAGTGACACAGTCAGGAAGTCCGGAAGTCAGCAGCGATCAAGCAAAGTCCGTAAATGAAGTCCAAGGTCAGAGACAGGCGGCAAACAAGCAAAACGTTAACTCCAAAATCAGGGTCTGGTACACAGAAAAGCAGAAACTCCAACAACACCTTCACACTAGGAACTAGACAAGCTAGTGACCAAGATTGATCAGGAGCCTTCCTGGGGCAGGAAGCGCCCTTAACTACTTCCTGCAACTCAGCCATAGGCTGGGGAGATAGAAGGCGTGTACGTGCTGCCTCACAAGGGAGGAGAGACACTCCCGTGCATGCCCTAACAACAGTACAGGTCTCCAGCAGGAAGTAAACTCTGGCACGGAGCATAGATACAACATTTAAGCTACCTGCTGTCCACGCTTGTCAGCATGGTGTATGACAGTGATGGCGAACCTTTTACAGACCGAGTGCCCAAACTGCAACATAAGCCCACTTATTTATCGCAAAGTGCCAACACAGCAATTTACCTTGAATACTACAGTCCAATATAGAATATCTTCCATGTACTTTATCATTTATCTACAATAGCTGCCTACATTCCATGTGCTGCCTGTGCTGTTCATAGTGCGCCCTGCACTGCTGAATGGCAGGAGAAGTCTAAGGCATATTGGTACACCATAGACTTTTTCCAGGGTGTGGGTGCCCACAGAGAGGGCTCTGAGTGCCGCCTCTGGCACCCGTGCCATAGGTTCGCCATCACTGGTGTATGACATAAGAATGGAATGAGGGAGCCCGTGCCCACGTGTAAGGTTAGCAGCGCAGGCACGGAGCACTGAGCTAACACCTAGGCTATAAGAAGACTGCCAACACCCTGAAACTGAACTGCAGCATGGTGGCCAAGACAGGTTCCACCCAGAACAGGTCTCACCATGGTCGACCAGAGAAGTTGCTCAGATTTATATCCAGAGCTTGTCTTTTCAAAGTAGACATATGAGTGCTGCCAGCATTGCTGCAGAGGTTAAAGAGGTGGGGGTCAACCTGTCAGTGCTCAGACCATACTCCACACACTGCATCAAATTGGTCTGCATGTCTGTTGTCCCAGAAGGAAGTCTTTAAAGATGATGCACAATAAAGGCTGCAAACAGTTTTCTGAAGACAAGCAGACTAAGGGCATGGATTACTGGAACCATGTCCTGTGGTCTGATGAGACCAAGATAAACTTATTTGGTTTAGATGGTGTCAAACTTGTGTGCAACCAGGTGAGGAGTACAAAGACAAGTGTGTTTTTGCCTACAGTCAAGCATGGTGGTGGGAGTGTCATGGTTTCCCGCTGCATGAGTGCTTCCGGCTGTGGCGAGCTACAGTTCATTGAGCAAACTATGAACTTTGACATACTAAAGCAGAGCATGACCCCTCCCTTCGGAAACTGGGCAGCAGGGCAGTATTCCAACATGATAACGACCCCAAAACACACCTACAAGATGACCACCGCCTTGATAAAGAAACTGAAGGTAAAGGTGCTGGACTGGTCAAGCATGACTCCAGACCTAAACCCTATTGAGCATCTGTGGGGCATCCTCAAATAAAGGTGGAGGAGTGCAAGGTCTTTAATATCCACCAGCTATGTGATGTCGTCATGGAGGAGTGGAAGAGGATTCCAATGGCAACCTGTGAAGCTCTAGTGAACTCCATGCCCAAGAGTTAAGGCAGTGCTGGAAAATAATGGTGGCCACACAAAATATTGACACTTTGGCACAATTTGGCCATTTTCACTTAGGGGGTGTACTCACTTTTGTTGCCAGCGGTTTAGACATTAATGGCTGTGTGTTGAGTTATTTTGAAGACACACCAAATTTACACTGTTATACAAGCTGTGCACTGACTACTTCACATTGTATCAAAGTGTCATATCTTCAGTGTTGTTCTATGAAAAGTTATAATAAAATATTTACAAAAATGTGAGGCTATAATATGGCTCCCTGGTACGGGGCTAGATGGCTTCTGGAACTGCAGTACAGGTTCCATGGAGTGCTATATGTAGTAAGGTAGCATCTGCTGGAGCATGAAGCATCCATATAAATTTGGAATCATATGGAAGTTCAATGAAGTTCTGCAACTCCATACAAAAAACGAGCCATAATACTGCATGAGCAATAACTTGTCAAACATTAATGTAATTAATAAATGTTTGTATTAGAAATATATGTTGCGGTTTTTTCAAATAAAAAATCCTGGAATTTCCACTGTAGAAAACCGTATTGCAGTATTGTGTTTTAACACCACAATTTAATTATTTTTTCCTGTTTGTTTTTTGTTTTGGTACCAAAAACCCCAGGATGTCCTGGAAACAACGTGAATTCTTAGAGTGCAGTATGAATTGGACAAGATATTGCAGCCTGAGGTCAGGGTCACACATGATGGAAAATAATCCAGCGGAAAAAAGCCACACAAAAACGCAACAGAACAGCATGTATTACATGCGTTTTTTGCTCTGGAAAAGCCAGCAGATTTCACCCTTTCTATTGAGAAGGGTGAAATCCGCTGTATACATTGACATGCTGCAGATTTCGAATACGCAATACCGCGTTTTTTTTAACGCAGCATGTGAATGAGAATTCTGAAATTCTCATTTGCTGGTACCGTACAAATTTTTTGTCACTTAAAAATCCGCAACAGCAAATCGGCAGCCGATCAGTAACGCGTGACCCCGGTCACCCCGGCCTAATGGTGCCTGCATACGATGCGGATTAGGCTACTTTCACACTTGCGTTGTTGTTTTCCGGTATTGAGGTCCGGCAGAGGATCTCAATACTGGAAAAAAAAATCCATTTAGTCCCTATGCATTCTGAATGGAAAGAGATCCGTTCAGGAGGCATCAGGATGTCTTCCGTTCCGGCAGCATTCCGTTTTGTGACCGGACACAAAACCGCTGATGTCGGTAAAAAAAAAAGGATCCGTTATTGTAAACAATATAAGGGCTTGTTCACACGAACGTAAGGGTTCTGTGCCCGTGCTGTAGACCGCAAATTGCGGTCCGCAATGCACAGGCACCAACCATGGGCCAGCCGCATGCGGATCGCAGATCCATTCACTTGAATGGGGTCTGCGCAGACCCATTCACTTGAGTGGGGTTCGCTATCCGTCCATTCCGCAAAAAGATAGAGCAAGTTCTATCTTTGTGCAGTGCCGAGGCATGGAACAGAACCCCACGGAAGCACTCCTTAGTGCTTCCGTGGGGTTACATTCCGTGCTTCTGTTCCGCAGCGCATCTCTGGATTTGCGGACCCATTCAAGTGAAGGGGCAATGGCCATGTGAATGAGCCCTAAGTCAATGGTGACGGATCCATCTTTTAGGAGCCATGTGTTTTTTACATCACGAATTTAATGCAGAAAAACTGCAGCGTAATATAGTACCAGCAAAGTGTATGAGATTAAAGAAATCTCATGTACACTTTACTGTTTTATTTAGGTGCGGAAATTGACCTGTTGTGTGGATTTTGAAATTTGCATAATGTCAATTGTTTTTTTTTCGTTTTGTGATGCGGATTTCACCCTTTTTAGTGGAAGGCCTCATGCACACAACAGTTGTTTTTCTCGGCCTCCGTTCCGTTTTTTTTGCGGATAGGATGGGGACCTATTCATTTCAATGGGTCAGCAAAAAAATGCTGATAGCTCATACGTTTGTGTTCCGCGTCCGTTGTCTGTGTTTCCCTTCAGCAAAAAAAATAGTACATGTCCTACTTTTTTCACATTTGTGGACAAGGATAGGCATTTATTACAATGGATCTGTGGAAAAAAACTGTTCCACCCCAAAAAAAAAACGGATGCCGCATCAGTTTTTTTGGACGGACGCACAATTTGCGGACGCAAAAGACAACTGTCGTGTGCATGAGGCCGAAGTGTGAGATCTGTGGAAAAACAGCATCAAATCCACACCAGAAACTGCACTGAAAGGCCTCATGCACACGACCTTAGTTCGGGTCTGCATCCGAGCCGCAGTTTTGGCGGCTCGGGTGCGGACCCATTCACTTCAATGGGGCCGCAAAAGATGTAGACAGCACTCTGTGTGCTGTCCGCATCCATTGCTCCGTTCCGTGGCCCCACAAAAAAAATAGCATGTCCTATTCTTGTCCGTTTTGCAGACAAGAATAGGCATTTCTACAATGGGCCGCCCGTTCCGTTCCGCAAATTGCGGAAGGCACACGGGCGGCTTCCGTTTTTTGCAGATCCGCGATTCGCGGATCGCAAAAAAATGAACCGTCGTGTGCATGTAGCCAAAATGTGATGAATAGTGCAGATCTTTGTGCGTGTGTGAGATTTTGGTGCTGTTTCACAGGAGGGAGTCCATTGCGGGAATCCAGCTCCGTGTGTGAGTGTGATCCTCCGCTCTGGACTTGCAGGAGCGCACGGCATTATCATGATTTATAATGCTATGTGTCTCTGCATGGCCTTTTTTCCACAGAATCATACTGACATAAAGCTGTCAGTATGATCCTGTAGAAGTAAGGTCAAGCAGAGACACATAGCATTATAAATGATGATAATGCCGTGCGCTCCTGCAAGTCCAGAGCGGAGGATCACACTCACGGAGCGGGATTCCCACAATTGACGCGCTCGTGTGAAACAGCCCTTAGGCTATGAAATATGTCACATTTCAGGAACTCTTGGGTTAATACTCATGGCTGAATGGGTCACTTCTTTTGTAATTAGAAGGTCATAGGAAGGGGCTACATTAGTGGTGCAGGGAGGGGGGACTAAAGTGCAGTGCAGTTTGTGAAAAGAAAACTTGAAGGATTCACTTTGTGTTCCCTATACCTGCTAACACCACTATAGAGCACACAGTATTGTCTAGGTCAGTACATATATTTCTTAACTTATACTGGCAGAGACCATTCGTTTTACATCTATATGAAAATACAAACAAATCCGTAGTCCATCATTACGATGTGAGCGAGATTTGTTACCTGGGAAGTTTTATCATCATTGTCATTTGTGTTATGGCTCCTAGATCATTTAGCCTCTGTTCACACTGAGCAGATGCAGAAAGTTCTGTGACTGACATCCTGCTCTATATATGTTAATAGGGTTTCTGCAGCATGTGCATGGATATTTACAAACCCCATACATTCGTTGCAGAGATTTTTGTAAAATTTATCTACGAAGTGTGAGACTATGGCCCCTTTCACATGGGGGCGAGTATTCCGCGCGGGTGCAATGCGTGAGTTGAACGCATTGCACCCGCACTGAATCCTGACCCATTCATTTCTATGGGGCTGTGCACATGAGCTGTGATATTTTGACGCATCACTTGCGCGTTGCGTGAAAATCGCAGCAAGCTCTATATTCTGCGTTTTTCACGCAACGCAGGCCCCATAGAAGTAAATGGGGCCGCGTGAAAATCGCAAGCATCCGCAAGCAAGTGCGGATGCGGTGCGATTTTCACGCATGGTTGCTAGGTGACGATCGGGCTGGGAACCTGATCTGTATTATTTTCCCTTATAACATGGTTATAAGGGAAAATAATAGCATTCTGAATACAGAATGCAAAGTAAAATATGGCTGGAAGGGTTAAAAATAAAAATAAATTAACTCACCGAGTCCACTTGATCGCGTAGTTGCGGATCTCTGTCTTCTTCTGTAATGTTGAGCTGCCAGCTAAGGACCTGTGGTGACGTCACATCACATGATCCAATCCCATGGTCCCTCACCATGGTGATAAACCATGTGATTGGACCATGTGATGAGCACAGTGACGTCATCAAAGGTCCTATTCCTGTGCACAGCAAAGAAGAAGACAGAAGAGATGCCGGCTGAACGATCAAGTTGATTAAGGTGAGTTAAAAATTGTTTTATTTTTTTTTAAACCCCTCCAGCCCTATTGTACTATGCATTCTGTATTCATCATGCTATTATATAACCATGTTATAAGGGAAAATAATACAATCTACAGAACACCGATCCCAAGCCCGAACTTCTGTGAAGAAGTTAGGGTTTGGGTACCAAACATGAAGATTTTTCTCACGCGCATGCAAAACGCATTACAATGTTTTGCACCCGCAGGGAAAAATCGCGCATGTTCCCGCAACGCACCCGCACCTTTTCCCGCAACGCCTGTGTGAAAGAGGCCTAAGGCCTCCTGCACACGAACGTGTGCTTCCCGTTGCCGTATTGCGGACCGCATTCACTTCAATGGGTCTGCAAATCCAGAGATGTGGAATGGTGCGGAACGGAAGCACAGAACGGAACCCTACGGGAACACTACGGAGTGCTTCCGTGGGATTTCGTCCCGTACTTCCGTTCCACAAAAAGATAGAACATGTCCTATCTTTTTGTAGAACGGCCGGATAGCAGACCCATTAAAGTGAATGCCCCACGGACGGTGTTCGTGCATTGCGGCCGCATTTCGTGTGCAGGAGGCCTAACTTTGGATTGTAAGCTCATATGAGCAGGGATCTTGGTTTATTTATGTCTCAGTGTTTGAAAATAATAATGTAGGCCATCAATGTATGATCTGTGATAATGAAGTGATACTGACCTCCATGATAGCATGACAGCAAAAAGAAGAGGTTGCTCTTGTTAGCTCAGTTTCTTCTTCGTTGTTTACATGGTGCTGATAGACCCTCAGTAGGCAACCAGTGCTATAGTGCTGGAGGAGTTTGCGATTTTCTGTTTTTGCGTTTTTGTTTTCTACTCCTTGCCTTCTCAGAGAACGTTTTTATTTTTAGGCCAAAAGGAAGGACAGGTGCACGAAACGTCTGTCGCCTTTCACTTGCCCCGCGTCCTGTACCACTATCGTGTTTTTATTTACGGCAACTTTGGGATAAAGGAAGACATTTTTATGTGGTGAGTGCTGCGATTTCTTTTTTGTTGTTCGTTTTTATTTTTCTGTTGACATAGCTGTATACGGGCTTTTTATTTTTTTGCGGGACAACTTTCTAATTGCATAGGAAGCTGGAAAAACATTCTCAAAAAGAAGGAATTGGAAAAAAAACGCAATTCCCCACAGTTTTATAAGTTTAATAACTGACCTGTTAGTTACCTTCATTCTCCAGGTCAGTATGATTATGACGATACCATATTTATATAGTTTATCTTGTGTTTTAATACTTAAAAAAAAAATATGGAAAAAAAAAATTCTTTGCTTCACCATATTCTGACCCCCATAACTTTTTCTATAGTTTTTATTTTTATTCAATTTTTTTGTCAGGTTAAGCAACAAGAAAACGGAATTGCCCATTTTTCTTATTATTACAGCGTTCACCATACAGGATAAATACAATTATATTTTAAAAGTATGGGTGTTTTGGTACCCAGTGGTGCAAATGATCATTGTTTGTTTTGTTTATTTACTTTTATTTTTAATATGGGAAAAGGGTGTGATTAGATTTTTTTTTCAATACTTTAACATAAAAAATAAATAAAAATCTTCACTAGGTCCCCCTAGGAGACTTTAATATGCAAAAATTTGATTGCTTCTCCCATAGACTACATTTAATTAAAGGGGTTCTGCCGTTTTTTAAACTGATGATCTATCCTCTGGATAGATTATTAGCATCTGATCGGCGGGGGTCCGACACCTGGCGCTGGCAGTAGAGCCGCGGCCTTCTCGCTGTTTACCGCAGGCCCAGTGACGTCACGACTGGTATCACTGGCCTGGGCGGGGCTAAGCTCCATTCAAGTGAACAGAGCTTAGCCCCGCCCAGGCCATTGATACTAGTCATGACGTCACTGGGCCTGAGGGAAACAGCGAGAAGGCCACAGCTCTACTGCCAGCTCCGCTGCCTTCTCAAACAGCTGATCGGCAGAGGTTTCGGGTGTCAGACCCCCGCCGATCAGATGCTGATGATCTATCCAGAGGATAGATCATCAGTTTAAAAAAACTGCATAGCCCCTTTAAGAATGTAGCCTATGGGAGATTCAATATATTCTAATGTAGTACTGCCAGCTGCAGGCCTCCATAGAAATATGGCTGAGGTAAGCATGATAGCCTCCTGCAGGCTCCAGACTACCACCACCAATAAATGGCTTCCCTGATCTCAGCATGTGGAAGCCGTTCGGGCCATAGGAATGCAGTACTCCCGAAGAAAGCCGCCTCAGCTGCCCTGGTCATAAAGGATCACGGAATTTAGGCTGTTAAATGTCTGTGCTTAAGTATCTATTAAAGGGGTTTTCTGAGATTCTAATTTTGATGACCTATCCTCAGGATAGGTCATCAATATCAGATTGGTGGGGAGTCCGACACCCAGCACCCTCGCTGATCAGCTATTTGGCTGCTCTGCAATACCTAGCAAGGCCACTATCCAATAGACAATCCAATGAAGTGCTGCGACCTCCTCAAACAGCTGATCGGCAGGTGTCCCGGGTGTCAAGTCATCAATGTCGGAATCTAGGAAAAACCCTTTAAAGAGGACCTTTCACCGATTATTACAATGTGAACTAAGTATACAGACATGTATAGCGGGGCCCGGGGATCTCCATGCACTTACTATTATCCCCGGGCGCCACTCCGTTCTCCCGCTATGCCCTCCGGTATTTCCGCTCACTAAGTTATAGTAGGTGGAGATTTCAGTCACTAAGTTATGGTAGGCGGAGTCTGCCCTTGTTCTGCTCTAGCACTGGCCAATCGCAGCGCAGAGCTCACAGCCTGGGAGGTTATTTTCTCCCAGGCTGTGAGCTCTGCAATGCGATTGGCCAGCGCTACAGAAGAACAAGGGCAGACTCTGCCTACTATAACTTAGTGAGCGGAGATACCAGAGGGCACAGCAGAAGAACAGGGCGGTGCCCGGGGGTAATAGTAAGTGCAGTGAGATCCCCGGGCGCGGCTCTACATGTCTGTATACTTAGTTCACAGTGTAATAATCGGTGAAAGGTCCTCTTTAAGCATTCCTATAGCCTATCTTAAACCCTATATATTACACACCTGGTATTAGTAGTTATAGTCCCTGTTACGCACTCCATCTATCAAATGTAGACAGTGCCCATGCTTATGATATAAATCTTTTTCCAAACGCGCTTACATGACCTCTTTTAAGTTGGCTTCTACCCAACATCTTCGGGGAAAGTGACCCAGCAACCCAACAGCACCCCAGCTGACAGGCTAAGCCCCCTTGCCTCTGGGCCACAGCACCCTACAGGCATGACATTGTAAGGATGTGGGGCAAAGGACCTTAAATGTATTACTCTGCATGTGTAAATTGTATAATTACTGCAATGTCTCACTTTGGTCAGTAGATGGCAGCAAAGGATAACATGCTAAAAGTCTACATGGAGTAATATTAATAACTTGTTTTGTTTGCAAAGTTGGTAATTAGCTAATTTATGGGCTGTTTTTGACCACTACAAGTGTGATAGCAGACTGTATATGCAGGTTTGACACTGCACTTAGCAAATGACTTATTGCATTACACTCTCTCTGTGAAGGGGAGGAGGGGCCTGGAGGAGCAGGAAGTGAGGAGACCGAGGCTGTGCTTGGTGCTGCTGGAGACCAGAAGAGATCTTCTCTGCAGATTCTGGAAAGGAATGGACCGGCTCACAGTGGAGACTGGCAACAGCACGAAGGGGAGGTTTGCAGCGACGACCCCAAGAGTGTCGTGTCTGTAGAATCCAGTTCTGGAGTGGACCAGGAAATACGATAAAGCACGAAGAACCTGCTCAAGGAACTGTAAGTGCGGCTCTGCCGCGTCACATTGCATCACACTGGTAAAGTGGCATTTGGTCAGACAATAACACTCCAAGTACAGTTGCATTGCAGTGTAGGGACTGCAAGCTAATGGAAAGTCCTAAAGGACTCATTCGCTGACACCTTCCTATGTCACTGGCTGCTCATAGGGTGTTATATACTGGGAACTGGAGTAAGGATTTTAGCTGCAATCAAAGGGACAGAAATAATTTACCTGTGGATTACAAATAGCAAAGTCTGATTTAAAGAGACAGACATTTACCTGTGGATTACAAATAGTATTGCGCAATACTTAGGGTACACCCCAAAGAGGAACTCGTCCAGGGACATACAAGTGCAGCTATGCTGCTTAATGGACTTTGGGGAAACATCACATTTACTGGTTTATTGTTAAGCTGTGTTAAATTCACTGTTGGTTTATTTTCTGTGTACCAATTTGTTTTATATATTCTCAAGAACCGTTGTCTGTTTGGCATCGTGTACAGGGGCGTAGCTAATGGCTCATGGGCCCTGGTGCAAGAGTTCAGCTTGGCCCCCCCTTCCCTCAAACCTTCGTGCTGCATGAGGCAAAAATTGAAACTGCACCCTTCCTCCTCCATACCAAATTCTTAACCTAACCCCTTCTGTCCAGACAGAGGTGTAACTTGCATACACTTTCTATAATACCAGTGTCTTCTTATGTGGCTCAAGGGTCTTTGGGCCCCTCAGGCTCCTGGGCCCGGTAGCGACTGCTACCTCTGCACCCCCTATAGCTACGCCCCTGATCGTGTACCCTCTGTACCTGTGGGCCCAGCCCTTGGTTTTTTTTCAACATCACAGAAACAATAGTCACAACTGCACTGCACCATGTGAACAGATCACAAAAGTATACCTTTCCCTGAGGTCTCATATAGTGGACTCAGAACAAATAGCAGTCTCCTGCTAATCAAAAACACTTGTATAGCAAGGAAACGCAGCACACTGAGATGCTCTTGAAATAAAGTTTTAGCATGAAAGTAGTACCACTTTCATACTCTTTAGCGCCACATAACAGGTTCCCATTCCACAAGGCTGCATAGGATAAGTGATGATTGGAAGGTTACATAACCAAAACTGTTAACCACTTATTTTGGAGTATCCTATGTCTTGAATTAAAAATTCATCCTAAGTGTATCTGAGTGTGCTGAGTTTCCTTGCTATATCGATTGGGTTGGTAACCTGCTTCAAGCACCTCACAATACTCCTGAGGGCCATCATTTTCCAGTAAATTAAAAATGTCTGGGGCTAGATCAAAAAAGCTGTCACCATCATCATAGATTTTTTTACTGTAAGAGCAGTGAGCCTATGGACTCATGTTGACATTTGATGTCCTGATTGTTGATTTATTTATTGAATAAGTTCAAGAGGTGCTTAGATGTCTTGAATGATATGATAGTAGTAGTTCTGAAGATGGGTTGTTGATCCAGGGATTTATTTTTGATACCTTATTTGGAGCTGGGGAGGAATTTTTACCTTAAATTAGGCATTTGGTGTCTGCCTTTGGACCAACTCTATAGGATTATACTTGGTTAGATTTGACGGACCTGTGTCTTTTTTCAAACTTATTAACTATTTAACTGTGTAACCTATAGAACAAAATATACAGACTGTCTATGTATACCTACTAAAGCATTTCTGTTACATATTAAAGATTATTTCCCAAGAACCCACGAAGAATAGGAGGGTAGATATTCATCAACATTCTATGGAAAAAATAGATAATTTGAACTGAATCAGGGACATGTAATAAATCAGCGTTTTATGGATTTTTATGTTTCTACAAAAACGTTTCTACATTTTATGAAGATTATCCTTTTGCTTTTGGTCTAATAAATCAGTGCATCATTAAAACAGAGTAACTGGACACTAAATTATTGATTGGGCAAATGGATCACCAGATACAAATGACCACAATGCTACTAAGACTAACAGGGGATGGGTGCACACACTGCTATTGATACAATGCTATTGGGTCCCCAAGTGTTGTATAATGTATAATTTGCCTCACTAATGATATATTGTAATAGAGCATAAGATGGAAAATACTAAATGGTGCTTGTTAGCTCGCTGCTGTGTTCACGTTCCTGGTGGCACAGACCCGCCTCCTGTTCTCCACTTCTGCCTGGCCACCAAGGTAGCTCTGTCCTTCCATGTAGGCTGTGGCCTACATGGAAGGCCTCTCCTCTCCATCCAGCTCTTTAAGAGCTTGCGTGCACAAACCCTAGTTAACACCAGCCAATGGCTGGCAACCTTTGGGTACATTAGGCACCTTCCCCTATGGGAGGGTATCTGAGCAATAAGTTGTCTAGCTTGCTAGTTCAACGCAAAGGTGCGCCAGAGTTCTGTTTCCTGTGTACATACTCCTGCCCATTTTCTGGATTTGACACTGAGCTGCCTGACCTGACCCTGAACTGTTTATTGGATCTCACATACTCTGCCTGTCCCTGATTACGGTTTTGCCTGATCCCTCAGATCTGAGTGCCTGTGTCTGTTGACCCCTGTGCATCAGCTGTAGACCAAACAGAGACTAGTCCAGCAGGTATCGGCCTGGTGGTTCCCCTGCAGCAAGGTCCAGATCCTTGTATGGGGTTCAACAGGTGAAAACCAGGGGACTGACAGTATAACAGCCTTAGGAGTAGCCCTAAGTGAAATCTGGTCGATTGACACAGTGGTTCCACACCCACTGCATAACATAGAGTAAGACATTGGATGGTGATATGTATAGGCAATCGTATAAGACCCTTTTTGAGTGATCCAGAATCAGTATTGATGGGTTAGATATTGTACTACTCACAGTCATGGCATTAGTCAGAAGCGATCTGTTGGCAGCCAAGGCATTTTCCTTTGTTTAGCTACTCCTATCTTCCCGCCTAATCAATATATCTCAAACTGATCCTATAGCCAGTTAATTCAAATCCACCTCTCCCTTTTAACGTTACCCCCCAGTAAATAGACGTTATGATATTGCAATCACAGATCAAAATCATAAAGTATTCTTTGCTATTTTAACATTCAAGTTTTTTTTTCACTATTTAGATAATGATATCCTCAGGATAGGTGATCAATATCAGATCGGTGGAGGTCCAACAGCCAACACCTCCAATGATCAGCTGTTTGTGGCAGCTACCGAGTATGGAAATATAACAGTGGATGGAGCCAGAAGCAAAAATCTCCATTCACTGTGTGGTGGCTGGGCCAGCATATTGTGGCTCAGCTCCCATTCAACCAGTCTGATATTCATGACTTATCTAGAGGATGTCATTGATATCCAAAAATAGGAAAGACCTTTAATGGTATATGCTGCAATACCTGGCACAGCCACTCATATTGGTTAGTCAGTAGGCATAGACCATCAATATATTGCCCCTTTAATGATTATTGTTGCTTTTTCAGTACCCAATCAATTTCAAATGTATTCTAAATCTTTGATATTTTTGACTGCTCACTGTTATTGTGTACCTGTACAGGTTATTTGGAAAAAATGCTTGTGCTTATTGACAAAATTGGATCTGTGGTAGTGCCAAGTTTTCAATTTATATTGTATCCACAGGATCAAGGATAACTAACTGATCGGTGGAGGTCCGAGCCCTGTGGCCCCTACTCATCCTAAGAACAGGGGTCCTGCTTCCCCATGTGATGGAGCTGTGGATAAGGGATAACTTGAAAACTTGATACAACCACTTTAACTATGACTTGTTTTTAGATGTCTCATGTGCAATAGCTTTTATCTGCACTATGATGTGGCTGTGAATTATGATGTATGTGAATATCAGCTGTCTACTATGTGATAATTACATAGCATTCCTTCATTCACTATCATTAACGAGTTTGCTTTTAACCATGTCATTGTCCGAGCACTGACCTTAGACCAAAGAACTCTTATTCAGGAAATATCACCAGTGAATTTTAAATTTTTGGCAACCTTATTGGGGGTCAGAACCAAATAGTTGGGGTAGTAGTTGTTTTTACTCACGGTTAGCAGAGCCTCCCTGGGTTGGCAGTGCAGTGGATGGGAAGACAGCACTAAATCCTCCGGGGCACTCTCTATTGCAGGGAACACCAGTCAGATGGAAGTTGCGGTGCCCTTGATGGTGTAGGTGTTTAAGGTGCTTTGGTGGCTGGGCCCCTGTGTTCGTGACGCCAGCCCCGTAAGTTGAAAATGTTGAGTGTAGTAGTAGAAATGATGAGGAGTTGGTTGTAATCAAACAGTTGAACATTTACTGAATCAATTGTCTTCAGGTAGTCAGTACAGACACAGTTCATTTGTATGGCATGAGTGATGACTCAGAAATAGGTTCAATAGTATTCCTTTTATCAGGTTTAGGCCCCATGCACACGGCCGTGTTTCACGGCCGTGTGCGGGCCGTGGAACCGCGGCCTGGATCCCTCCTGAGAGCAGGAGCGCACGGCGTCACTGGTTGCTATGACGCCGTGCGCTCCCTGCTGCCGCCGCAATACAGTAATACACTGGTATGATCTATACCAGTGTATTACTGTACTGCGCCGGCAGCAGGGAGCGCACGGCGTCATAGCAACCAGTGAAGCCATGCGCTCCTGCTCTCAGGAGGGATCCAGGCCGCGGTTCCGAGGCCCGCACACGGCCGTGAAACACGGCCGTGTGCATGGGGCCTTAGGCAATTGTCAGTTGAGGAGTTCTCTTTAAGGCTGACACTTTACAGTCAAGACTTCTGTAATTATTCTAAGTCCAAACTATAGCACTCTGGTACTAAATATACTGTTTTCTACTTATCTTGAGCTATTCAATAAGGGGCGTTTCTCCTTCGTGGCAGGCAAACTCTCTGCAACATTATTTGCAGGATGCTCTCCTGAAGTATTCAGGTTCACTATATCCCGGAAGACTTCTAGTGAATAAGGATAATTATGGCCTTTAATCATCCAGTCGTGTCCAGGAACTTTTACTCTTGGCCACTTGTGCTTGTGACTTCCATAGGCCAGACTCAGCTCTAACCTTCACTAGGCTTACTTCATATTTAGACATAGACTTACTGTCTGGTGCTTGGCTGCTGTAACTACTAGTTTGTCCTCTCCAGGATTGATCAGGTCCCAGAGGAAAGAAATTGCAGCTACATAGTGGATAAGGCCTGTTTCTGTCCTACATACACTTGCTTTCCTCCGCTTACTACACTCTGAACTAACTAAATTCACTGTTAACTAACTTTATTAGAAAACCCCTGGCCATACATATGTGGGACGCTGCATACACCACTGCTAAAAGATAAGTCGTCTTCAACGTTTGCAGTGATTCAAGCTGTGGATCTCTATGCCATCACCTGAAATACACCAAATACACTCCACACACAAAAATATGCATATATTCATTGCAATGTACTATTATGACACTTCAATAACCTCCTGTAATAAAAAGGGTTATGCACAACAATACAGATTAGGCAATTTATCACATATACATTTTGCATAGTTCACATATTCAAGTTAATTCAGGTGCATAAAGGTATTGCATATTATTGCACAAGTTAGCAAAAAGGAATAATGGGCGTTGTTCTTCTTCTTTACTTGACGGGGACAAAATGGGCTGTGATCTCACATTTGGGGCAATGCAGTCTATGACATAGTCCTGAGACAAAGTCCTTCCCTGATTTGGGGTATACATCATTTTTAATCCAAAGGGTTAAAGTGCAAAAGTTTCTGATTTATAAGAGGCTGTGCATTGCATAGGATAAGGTACAGAAAAGTATTTTTGGGTACAGTTCTTGAATGTTGCAAGTTAAAGTCTCAGACAACCTGAGAAGGGAGTAAAAAGGGAAATAAAAGGCACAAAAACAAGGTGCAACTGGGAATTTTCTTCTGAAATGACATTGGAGTCCATAATAGAGTCTTTAGAAGGTGAAAGGGCTTCATAGTGGCTTGGGGGAACTGCCACCACAACTGCAAACATTAGAGTCCCTTCAGCAACAGTGTGTCTTGCTCAATTTTAATATTGACCATTCGGTCTGAGTTGTAGCCTGATCCGGACCGGACCTTTCGGCTTGAGTAGTGACATAAGCAGGGGTTGAGGATGGCTGACCTGTAACATTGATGTTGGCGGACGGCCTAGGCGGAGGGTCTATGCCTCTCTCTCGCCAGTAGCGCTCCTGTATCTCTCAGATTCAGGCCTGCAGCTCCTCATCTTCCTGGGCCGCACTGAAGACCGGCCTGACAACTACGAGGGGGGAGGTGAGTGGCTCTTGTCTTGCTCTCTCGATCGCGGCCTCTGGTGTCAGGTCCGCGCTTCCCTCCAGTGTTCGCGTGGCGTCTTTCCCGGCCATATCGGTAGCGTTGCTCCGCTCAGCCATGCTGCTCGCTTCTTTTTCAGCATACTCTCGCGTTACTTCAACGTGCGCACGCACGTCACGCTCTGACCTGACTGTCCCGCCCCCTAGGTCCGTTTGCATAGGGGAGGCGTCGGCATTGTTGGAACAATACAACAGAGGTGGGAGGCACATTATTAATTACTTTGCATAAAAGGGTGGCACACTAGATTTCCCGCTCGGAAAGGGGGGGTACCTCAATTTTCCCCCTGCCCCCCCGCTAGCGATTTTTCCTCTTTTGACACCGATTTAACAGCAGGTGACTTGTATAGTATGCCCATGTAATTTTCAAGCAATTTAAACAATTCTCCAGTTCAATAAAGACATTTAAAGTTTCCACTGTGTCAAAGCACATACAAAGTCTCTCAATTAGACAAATGGGGCTTATTTTCATAAGGCACAGAGGAGTTTATATCCTGTTCGCATAAGGCGCAAGGGATTTTGTATCCTGTTCGTATGAGGCGCATGGGATTTTGTATCCTGTTCATGACGCCAATTCTAATGCAGCGAGCTGGACCGCAGGGGAAACACGTGAGGCTCACGGTGGGCAGATGGGGGTAGTAGTTGTTTGTAGTCACGATTAGCAGAGCCTCCCTGGGCTGGCTATGCAGTGGATGGGAAGACCGCACTAAATCCTCCGAGGCACTCTCTATTGCAGGGAACACCAGCAAGATGGAAGTTGAGGTGCCCTTGATGGTGTGTTTAAGGTGCTTTGGTGGCTGGGCCCCTGTATTTGTGACGCCAGCCCCGTAAGGTGCAAATGTTAACTGTTGTAGTAGAAATGATTGGAGTCGGTTGTAATCAAACAGTTGAAGATTTACTGAATCAATTGTCTTCAGGTAGTCAGTACTGATACAGTTCATTTGTATGGCATGAGTGATGACTCAGAAATAGGTTCGATAGTATTCCTTTTATCAGGTTTAGGCAATTGTCAGTTGAGGAGTTCTCTTTAAGGCTGACACTTTACAGGCAAGACTTCTGTAATTATTCGAAGTCCAAACTATAGCACTCTGGTACTAAATATACTGTTTTCTACTTATATATTGGATGCGTGGCGATCTCCATGCAGTCATGCACACCTGACCAGTTAGTCTGCCCTGGAGGCTGGTTTTAAAGTCAGTATAAAACTGAGTCTGCTTATATAGCGCCTACCAGTAGAAGTATATAGTGGGCTCAGCATGCATGTTGGTACTTGTATCTGTCACGAGGGTGTCAAGAGCCACGTCTGACTCCGTTATACCCGGGGTCAGGAAGTCGCAGCGGGTGGCTGCGCGCTCTATGTCTAAAGATCACGGTGTTTCTTAGTGTTTGTTTTCTGTGTTTGCCTTGCTATCCTTTTTGTCTCACTCAGGGATCCGTAGCTTCTCCTCCTCAGCTGTTTCTTGTCTGCCACTCCCAAACTCCTTATATTCTCCTCTCACACTTCTCTTGTTGCCAGTTATAGAGCTTCCTGCCTGGACATCTATGCTGACCCACTGGAGCTGAGAATCTGGTTGTTGTTCCAGAGTGCTACCCTCCGGATCCCTGTTGGGCTTTTGTTGTCTCCTGTTGTTGCCCTCCTGGGATTATATGTTTAGTTTGTATTGTCTGTCCTCCCCTTGGTGTTTTCCTTTAGAGCTAGTGGTGCGGACTAGTGTTCCCACCGCCCTGTTCACTATCTAGGGCTCATCCTAGGGAAAGCCAGGGTTTTAGGCACGTGATCGGCGTACGGGTGAGGAACCCGTCTAGGGACGACAGGGCAGCCAGGCGCCAGTCGCAAGGTGAGTCAGGGGTCACCACCTTCCCTCTCACTAGGGCAGGGCCTCCCTCTTTTCCTCCCTCCGTGTCACGTATGTGACAGTTACGCCGATCGTGATATTATAACTGGCCCTTATTTTTTTTTTTGAGAAAAAATAAAATAAAAATATATAATTTTTTTTTTTTTCTCTACTTAGAATCCAATATGGATCCTATTGCTGCTTTGGCAAAACAGCTTCAAGGCCTGTCTTTGGAGGTGGCAGGATTGAAGGCGTCTGTCCTCCAACAACAGCAGCAAATGCAGCAGACCGCAAGCCCAGCGGTTGCTATGGGTAACCAGGTTGTTACAGAACCCAAGGTTGTTCTTCCTGACAGATTCTCTGGGGGAAGGGACAAACTTGTGTTGTTCCGTGAGGCCTGCAAATTATATTTTAAGCTGCGCCCTTACTCCTCAGGTAATGAAGAACAGCGGGTGGGGATTGTTATTTCCCTGCTTCAGGGGGACCCGCAATCCTGGGCGTTCTCGTTACCCCCTGGTTCCCAGGCTCTCCGGTCAGTGGAGGGATTTTTTGGGGCTTTGGGTCTCATATATGATGACCCTGACCGTGTCGCCCTGGCTGAGTCGAAGTTACGGAGACTCCTACAGGGAGATCGGCCAGCAGAGGAATATTGCTCAGAGTTCCGCAGGTGGGCTACGGATACTCAGTGGAACGACCCGGCTCTCAGGAGTCAGTTCTGCTCTGGGTTATCTGAAAGGGTTAAGGATGCGCTGGCGCTGTATGAGACCCCCCTTTCCCTTGATGCTGTTATGTCCCTCTCTATCAGGATAGATAGACGTCTTAGGGAGAGATCGAAAATTCCTGAGCAATCGGTAACCTCTCCCAAGCAGCAGTTAGTCTGTACTGACTTGGATGAGCCTATGCAGCTAGGAGGAACTTCTCGTCAGGTCCGTCCTCCTGAGGTTCGCCGTAGGTGGGGGGCTTGTTTTTTCTGTGGGGGGAAGGGTCATTTCATTAATGTCTGTCCCTCCTTTTCCCAAAAACAAAAGACCGTCGGAAAACTACTAACCCCAGGCTGTGCGGAGGATGTCAGCCGGGGGGTATACGTTTCCTCCATACGAACATCTCAATTTGTGTTGCCAGCGGTTATTGTTTTTGGTGATAAGACAGAGTACTATTTCTTTTTTTCTAGACAGTGGTGCAGGGGTAAATTTGATAGATGCCCATTTTGCCCGCACTATGGGTTTGTCTCTCTGTACGCTGCAGAGACCCATTCCCATATTCGCTATTGACTCTGCTCCTCTGTCTCAGAGAAACCTCACTCACGTTGTCCATAACTTACATCTTCGGGTAGGGGACCACCATAAGGAGCGTCTTTCATGTTACGTTCTGGAGGGCCTTCCCTCTCCTGTGGTATTGGGTCTTCCCTGGTTGGTAGCGCACAATCCAGTGGTGGATTGGCAGGCCAGGGAGATATTGGAGTGGAGTGAGCATTGCAGAGAGAATTGCTTAAATAACAATTGCTTAATCGCCTCCATAGCTTCCCTACCTACATTTATTTCGGACTTTGAGGACGTTTTTTCTGAAAAGGGTTGTCAGAGGCTACCACCTCATCGTCCTTATGATTGCCCGGTTAACCTGATTCCCGGTGCAAAATTACCCAAGTCCAAGTTGTATAATCTTTCGGGTCCCGAGAGACAAGCCATGAAAGATTATATCTCCGAGAGTCTGGCCAAGGGACACATCAGACCCTCTTCTTCACCCGTGGCTGCAGGGTTTTTCTTTGTTAAAAAGAAAGATGGGGGCCTGCGTCCTTGCCTAGATTTCCGTGAGCTAAACCGGATAACCGTCCGAGACCCATACCCTCTTCCTCTCATTCCTGACCTTTTTAATCAGATTGCGGGTGCTAGGTGGTTCTCCAAACTTGATCTTAGGGGGGCCTACAATCTGATTCGTATCAAGGAAGGGGATGAGTGGAAGACAGCTTTTAACACCCCTGAGGGGCATTATGAAAATTTAGTCATGCCTTTCGGTCTGACCAATGCCCCTGCTGTCTTCCAACATTTTGTTAATGATATTTTTAGTCATCTCATCGGCAGGTTTGTAGTCATATACCTAGATGATATCTTAATTTATTCGGCTGATCTGAAAACACATGAAGTACATGTCAGGCAAGTACTGCAGGTCCTACGGACGAATAAATTATATGCGAAAATTGAAAAATGTGTCTTCGCCGTTCAGGAAATACAATTCCTGGGATATCTATTATCTGCTTCAGGTTTCCGTATGGATCCTGGGAAGGTCCAGGCAATTTTAGATTGGGATCTTCCTGAGACCCTTAAAGCTCTACAACGGTTTTTGGGTTTCGCAAATTTCTACAGAAAGTTTATTAAAAATTATTCAGTGATCGTTAAACCCCTTACTGACATGACTAGGAAGGGGACTGATTTTTCTAAATGGTCTGACGCCGCTAAAATTGCATTTTCCTCTCTAAAAGAGAGATTTACCTCGGCACCTGTCCTAATTCAACCTGATGTCTCCCAGCCTTTTATTGTTGAAGTTGATGCGTCGGAGGTGGGAGTGGGGGCTGTATTGTCTCAGGGTCCGTCTCCTGGCAAATGGCGTCCTTGCGCTTTCTTTTCCAAAAAATTATCTGCAGCAGAAAAGAACTATGATATTGGAAATAGGGAACTGTTGGCGATTAAACTGGCGTTTGAAGAGTGGCGTCACTTCTTAGAGGGAGCAATCCACCCCGTCGCGGTAATTACGGATCACAAAAACCTTCTGTACCTAGAATCGGCTAAGCGTCTCACCCCTAGACAAGCTAGGTGGTCGCTATTCTTTACCAGATTTAACTTTGTAATCACCTATCGTCCTGGGGCAAAAAATACCAAGGCAGACGCATTGTCTCGTAGTTTCCCTGGAGGGGGTAATGTTAGTGATCCGGTACCTATTTTACAAAGAGGAGTGGTTGTCTCTGCTGTACACTCTGTTCTAGAGGGAAAGGTGTTAGAGGCCCAGGGGGACGCCCCGGCCTCTTGCCCCTCAGAGAAATTGTTTGTACCGTTAAACCTGCGTCTTGAGTTATTGAAGGAACATCATAATTCGGCACTTGCTGGGCACCCGGGTAGTAAAGCAACCTTGGAGCTATTGTCTCATTGTTTTTGGTGGCCAAGGTTGCGTCAGGATGTAATAGATTTCGTGTCTACTTGTTCTACTTGTGCACGCGCGAAAGTCTCTCATACACGTCCAGCAGGGTCTTTATTGCCACTTTTCATCCCCAATAGACCATGGACACATCTATCAATGGATTTCATCACTGACTTACCTTTGTCTGCAGGTAAAACAGTTATCTTGGTAGTAGTAGACAGGTTTAGCAAAATGGTACACTTTATTGCGCTACCCGCACTTCCTAATGCTAAGACTCTTGCTCAGGTGTTTATCAGTGAAATCGTGAAGCTTCACGGGGTCCCTTCCGATGTGGTTTCGGATCGGGGAACCCAGTTTATTTCTAAGTTTTGGAAAGCTTTTTGTACCCGTTTAGGGGTACACTTATCCTTTTCCTCAGCTTTCCATCCTCAGTCGAATGGACAGACTGAGCGTACCAACCAAAACCTAGAAACATATTTAAGGTGTTTTGCGTCTGAAAACCAAGAGGTGTGGTCATCATATTTACCGTTAGCCGAGTTTGCCATAAATAATCGCCGTCAGGAATCCACTGGCAAGTCACCATTTCTTGGTGCATACGGTTTTCATCCCCAATTTTGTACTTTCAAAGAGGGGGGTCTTCTGGGGTTCCCGAAGAGGAACGGTTTTCTTCATCTCTTTCATCGGTATGGCAGAAGGTGCAAGCTAACTTGAAAAATATGAGTGGTAAATACAAATGCATGGCCGATAAGAAACGGTCGCCAGGTCCGGACCTAGGAGTGAATGACTATGTGTGGTTGTCTACTAGGAATATTAAGTTGAAGGTTCCCTCTTGGAAACTGGGTCCTAGGTTCATTGGTCCTTATAAAATTGTAGCCGTCATTAACCCTGTGGCTTTTCGCCTGGAGCTACCTCAGACTTTTAAGATCCATAACGTCTTCCATAAGTCGCTGCTCAAGAAGTATGTTCCACCTCTAGAACCATCACCGCTGCCACCTCCTCCTGTTGTTGTGGATAGTAATCTGGAGTTTCAAATATCCAGAATTGTTGAGTCTCGTCGGGTCCGCCGCTCTCTTCAGTATCTGGTGCATTGGAGGGGTTACGGTCCCGAGGAAAGAATGTGGGTTCCAGCGTCAGAGGTAAACGCCAACAGGTTGATTCAGGCTTTCCATGTCTCTCATCCGGAGAGACCTGGTCCTGAGTGTCCGGAGGCCCCTCGTGAAAGGGGGGGTACTGTCACGAGGGTGTCAAGAGCCACGTCTGACTCCGTTATACCCGGGGTCAGGAAGTCGCAGCGGGTGGCTGCGCGCTCTATGTCTAAAGATCACGGTGTTTCTTAGTGTTTGTTTTCTGTGTTTGCCTTGCTATCCTTTTTGTCTCACTCAGGGATCCGTAGCTTCTCCTCCTCAGCTGTTTCTTGTCTGCCACTCCCAAACTCCTTATATTCTCCTCTCACACTTCTCTTGTTGCCAGTTATAGAGCTTCCTGCCTGGACATCTATACTGACCCACTGGAGCTGTGAATCCTGGTTGTTGTTCCAGAGTGCTACCCTCCAGATCCCTGTTGGGCTTTTGTTGTCTCCTGTTGTTGCCCTCCTGGGATTATATGTTTAGTTTGTATTGTCTGTCCTCCCCTTGGTGTTTTCCTTTAGAGCTAGTGGTGCGGACTAGTGTTCCCACCGCCCTGTTCACTATCTAGGCCTCATCCTAGGGAAAGCCAGGGTTTTAGGCACGTGATCGGCGTACGGGTGAGGAACCCGTCTAGGGACGACAGGGCAGCCAGGCGCCAGTCGCAAGGTGAGTCAGGGGTCACCACCTTCCCTCTCACTAGGGCAGGGCCTCCCTCTTTTCCTCCCTCCGTGTCACGTATGTGACAGTTACGCCGATCGTGATAGTATCCCTGGATCCGATGGAAGCTGTGATGGCACCGGACGGGTTTAAAAGCAGAGTGTGCCTGGTGTGCATGCTGTTCCTGCGCTCCCTGGACTTTGTGTGGCTGTCATGGCCCATAACAGGTAGGAACTAGTGTTAGGGACCACTCATAGAGGCGACCTTGACAAGGTGAGTGGCTTATTATGCTTTGGCCAAAATGTACTCTAATGCCTCATTCAACATCCAGCATAGAGGCAGGGCAGAGTGCTGATTGCAGAGTGCTATTGCATTTGTGTTTTTTTTTTTGTTTTCTACTTATCTTGAGCTATCCAATAAGGGCGTTTCTCCCTCGTGGCAGTCAAACTCTCTGCGATTATTTGCAGGATTCTCTCCTGAAGTATTCAGGTTCACTATATCTCGGAAGGCTTCTAGTGAATAAGGATAATTATGGCCTTTGATCATCCAGTCATATCCAGGAACTTGGAAAGTTACTCTTGGTCACTTGTGCTTGTGAAGTCCATAGGCCAGACTCAGCTCTAACCTTCACTAGGCTTACTAGTTTGTTCTCTCCAGGATTGATCAGGTCCCGGAGGAAAGAAATTGCAGCTACATAGTGGATAAGGCCTGTTTCTCTCCTACATACACTTGGTTTCCTCTTCTTACTACACTCTGAACTAACTGAATTCACTTGCTGTTAACTAACTTTATTAGCAAACCCCTGGCCATACAAATTATGTGGTGCGAGCACTACCTAGGGGCGAATGGGTGTAATGACATTGCCAGCCTGATAAATAGGAAATAACATACAATGCAAATACATTAAATAGGCAGATGTTTAAAGTGTCCCTTTCACACACATATGTGGGACACTGCATTTACCCTTATTGAGCTTTCTACAATACAACTTAGTAGAAATACTGTTCACACAACAGCTGTTCATTCAGACCCCACATTTACACTCGGGAGAGGAGAATGAGCCCCTGACAGACACCTGAAGCTTACCACCACTGAGAATAAAAATGTCACACATTCTGAAATCCAATATCTGCTATTAGGGGAGATTTGACACCCCATTCACATTAGATGGTTGGCCAGTCTGGCCAAAATAGTTGTGTTAAATGGACAATCA
The DNA here is from genome assembly GCF_014858855.1 of Bufo gargarizans. NCBI lineage: Eukaryota > Metazoa > Chordata > Amphibia > Anura > Bufonidae > Bufo > Bufo gargarizans. The sequence goes on along the minus strand of NC_058080.1, from coordinate 535,763,687 downwards.
TCTAATGTTTATGGCCACTTTAAAGGGGTTCTGCACTTTGCTTAAACTGATGATCTATCCTCTGGATAGATCATCAGCATCTGATCGGCGGGGGTCTGACACCCGGGATCCCCGCCGATCAGCTGTTGGAGAAGGCAGCGGCGCTCCAGCAGCGCTGCAGCCTTCTCACTGTTTACCGCTGGCTCAGTGACGTCACAACTTGTATCAACTTGCCTGGGCGCGGCTAAGCTCTGTTCACTTAAATGTAGCTTAGCCCCGCCCAGGCAAGTAGATACTAGTCGTGACGTCACTGGGCCGGTGGTAAACAGTGAGAAGGCCGCGGCGCTGCTGGAGCGCCGCTGCCTTCTCAAACAGCTGATCGGCGGGACCCCCGCCGATCAGATGCTGATGATCTATCCAGAGGATAGATCATCAGTTTAAACAAAGTGCAGAACCCCTTTAAAAGGGGCATCCAAATCATTTCTAACAGGTGCTGGCAGCCTGCCTCCCCCTACTGAAAGAATCATACTTGCCTTTCTCCTTGCGGTTCTGGTCCTCCGCGCTAGCTCCCACATCTCCATCTTTTGGTCTGGCATGGGCATGGTCACCTAATTCTTTTCAGTCAACCAACAGCTTCAGTGGTGACATGTCTCTTGTGGAAGAGGATCAGGTGACCATACCCATGCCGGGGATGAAGAAAACAAACCCCGGACTGGAAGATGGAGACGCAGGCTTACTTTTAGGGCTCCTTGTTCTTTAGGCTGAAAATAATGAAAATAGCCATACATTGGCTATATGCTTGAGGACGTTGTCCTGCTTAAGAATACACTTAAATTTAAACTATTAACACTTCTATTTTTTAAAGCATTCTTACTTTGCAGCATTTTCTCCACACCTTTCTCTAAAACTTTTGCACAGTACTGTACATACAATAAAAATGCAACCCCACCACTGTGCGCCTGCTCCCTCTAAACCGATGTCACGCATTGCTTGATAGAAAAGTACTATCAGTGCCGTTCATAGATGTAAAGGACAAACTTCCATAATTTTTCAGAGCTATGGATCATTTTGCTGTGCACTGAATTTCCTATTGCATTTCCGATTTCCGAATTTAGAAAGTATTTTGTTCTCTGTTAGGGTGCTGCCATGCGTTCAGGTTTTATGATGCAGTTTCGGAATCCAAAACCAGGAGTGAATTAAAAGAAAAGTGGAGAAGTAGTATCTGTCCTAATCACTTTTTCTCTTTTTATGATCCTTTCCTGTTTTTGGCTTCAAAAACTGCATAAAAAAACCTGAACGTGTGGCAGCACCCTTAATGAGCTGACAGATTAACTGGTTTGTCATGTGGAAGGCAACGCATCAAACATGTTCTAACTTGTCTTTCCTGTACTGTTCATGCATGACAGTCCATATAAACACATCCAAACAATATAAATATTTCTCAAAATATGCACACGACTGTATTTGTGCACCACATCCGATCCACAGTTTTTGTAGTCCGGACGTTCTTTCCATTCATTTCTATGGGTCCACAAAAAACCAGACAGGACATTGATGTCATCCATATATTGTCTGCATCCGTATGTCTGATCGGCAAATTACAGAACATCTTATTCATGGCGGCATACTGCGGCCCGTGCGCCCATTCAAGTCAATAGGTATGAGAAAACCACGGATGGCACACGGAAACCATCTGTGTGCCACCCGCGATTAGTGGAGGGGTTGCTTGTAAACACCTAGGAAATCCTTTCTGAGCCACGCTGCACACAGCAGAGCCAAGCCCTAGAAGAACTACAGAGCACAGATAGGTCTCATACCTTGCAAAGTCCACAATGCTACGACTGGACATTGCGAGATAGATTACTCTGGTCGAGGAATATTTTGCTGTCTCCTACAACAGTCGTATCTGTAAATATGCAGGGTGGAAGGAGTTTGTAAAGGAGCAAATACCCATGCAGTGGGAGACTGAAAGCTGGGGCCTGCCTCAAAAATGGGTAAGTGCTTCCACTGGCATACATAAAAGTATGCAAACTCCCCACTTTGTCACAATTGTGTTGCTTATGCATTTAAAAAGGGTTCTGTCATTAGATATGTTTTAATAAAAGTCTCACCTAAAACGTGCGCTTGAAGGGTAAACATCATGGCCTTGGTCCCATCTTCCTAGGTGCCCACATTCTTGAGAAAATTGATGTTTTATAATATGCAAAAGAACTCCTAGGAGCAAAGAAGGAGGTGCCATTACACCTCATTGCTCCCAGAGGCTCGGCTCACTGTCCTTCATACCTTGACCCCACCACTAAGTGACAGGGCCAGGCAGTGAAGACATTCTCACGCCTGGACCTGAAGTCTCGTGAGGGGTCATTCAGCACATGAACTGTACAGGGATGGGGTGTGGTTTATCAGTTTGATCACGGTGGTGATCAACATGTTTATGGTACCCACAAACCCCTTTGAGCTATACCATTTTGTGGAGCAATGCTGGTGGCATTTGGCATGTCCAGGATAATCTAGCCAAGCCCCAATTACTGTATTTTTCGCTTTATAAGACCCAGTGCCTCTTATAAAGAGAATAATAGTGAGGGCTTCCATTTTGAAAGCGCTCACTAGTCTGCAGGAGGACTGAAGCGCTGTCAGCATTCAACTCTCCCTGCTTGATCTTCTCCGGATGTAGCACTAAACTGTCCTGACTGCATATAGTTTCAGGACAGAGAATGAATGCAAGGTAGACTGTCTGACCTGGAGGGGAGCAGTGGAGCAGGAGAGGTAAGTAATTTTATTTATTTTAAGGTCTGATCTGAGGTCTGATACTTGGGGGCTCTGACATGGAGGTATAATGGGGGTCTGATCTGAGGTCTGATATGGGGGGAAGGGGTCTGACATGGAGTCGTGATCTGAGGTCTGAAGCGGGGGTCTGACATGGAGGTCTTAAGGGGTTCTGATCTGAGGTCTGAAATTAGGGTCTCACATGGAGGTCTAAAGGTGGTCTGATCTAAGGTCTGATATGGGGGGTTTGACATGGAGGTATATTCCTTTGATGCTACAGAAAACTTGAATTTGGAATGTAAATGTAGATATAGGCCAAAGATATTAGGTATATGGCTATTGATGAACTATCCTCTTGAAACGTCATCAATCTGCCATTACTGTGATTACCTGTCACCCCTATCCCACATATCTTTTTTTTTTTTTAAGTTCCACGTAGCACTTTGTCCACTTCATTGTTTTTTTTGCACGTCTTCATCATTTGCAAGTAATCATGCAAGAGGACAGAGCTCTTACACAAGCTCCATCCACACAGAGTTAGCTTTCATAATACAAGTATAAAGACCTGGTTATTATCAGACTATTTCCTGGGGCATCATATTGTGTCTTAATATGAACATGCATCCTTTGTCTGCATGTCCAGTTGTGTATGTGTCAACAGGATAACAGGATGTAGGTCAGATTAGGGTAGGTCATCACTACTTGTTTAGCTGTGGACTGAAACCTCTCTCACACACCTATCTGCTCCATGCAGTGCCATCCAATGTATGGTTGTTGTATCTCCTTACCACAGCACTGCTCCCATTGAAAGGACCGGAGCAGCACTGCACTTAGGAGCTACAACGACTGCATGTTGGACTGAGCTTTATGCTTCTGTTGTGTTGTTTTGGACCACAGCTCATCATGTTGTGTCTGTGTAAAAAGTTATGTTATCAAATTCTACCTTGGGCTGTATTATCACTGTCTCTGAGTCGCTGCCAGATGACTTTGAAAGTCAGTAGCATAATCTGAGAAATGGTAGAGGTCCCCAGCAGGAACTCAAAATGTAAAGTTGCAAAAAAGTTCCTGGTTGCCAGGAACATGGAAATAAAACCTGAAAAGTACTTGAGTCACATGAAAAAATTGCAAACATGATGACCTGGCAGCAAAAGGGTGATTATGGGTTCTTATCTCACGGTGACAATAAACAATTTCTCTGGAGATATGCTGCGCCTCATGTTGGTGTCCTGGAAGGTCAGGCCAGCACGCCGGTCACCAGCAGGTGGTCAAAAGGCATTCAAGCAGAGCAGTCTAACAGAGCTCTCTACACTGTGAAAGCAACAGAGAATGGCACTAAAGTGATCCCCTGACCATTCTACGTGTGCGCCCCGTGGCCGTGCTGCGGGCCGCAATGCACGAACATCAACCATGGTATTGCCGACCCATTCACTTTAATGGATCCGTGATCCGCCCCTTCCGCAAAAAGATAGGACATGTTCTATCTTTTTGTGGAACGGAAGTACGGGACGAAACCCCACGGAAGCACTCTGTGGTGCTTCCGTTCGGTTCCGTTCCGCACCATTCAGCATATCTTGAATGGGTCCGTATCCATGATGCGGAATGCCCACGGAACGGCGCCCGTGTATTGCGGATCCGCAAATGCGGTCCGCAATACGGCCACGGAGCGCATACGTTTATGTGAAAGAGGTCTTAAATAGTGACAATTTCTTTATTCCATTTCTTTTTTAGGTCTGCAAAAACGGATGACAAATGGAAACAACATGGCTATAAGATAGGGTCTTGCGGGACGGATGGTATGAGCAGAACAGAAGCACAAGGGTCATAAATGTAGACTCACAAATCTGTTGTTTGTGTGCCGTTCTACAGGAACGGTCATGTGCATGAGGCCTTAGGCTAAGTTCACATCTGCGTTGACTTTTCCATTATTCTGTTCCATCAGAGGAACAGAAAATAATAAAATAAATTAAAAAAGATTAAATGATACAATCAGAACACCTTCCGTTTCTATCCATCATCCATTGACTTATTGTTTACAAAAAAAAACAAAAAAAAACAGAAAGCTCCATTCCAACCTGGATCCATCATTTTAGGGTAAAGGAAAATCCCGCAGACAGTTTTTTTTCCTTCTACATAAAAGAAGAAGAAAATCCCTTTATTATCCCTTAGTGGGGAAATTTTGGCATAACAGCAGCAATCACATTCACAACAAGAGTATATTCACAAAATAAAAGTAATTAGAAATAAAAGAGTAAAAATATAAGAAAAACATAACACAGAATTTACTGGGAACAGTGGTGGTTATAAATCCTAACCGCTGCTGGGAGAAAGGACCTCCGATAACGTTCCTTCATGCACCTAGGATGCAGCGGTCTGTTACTAAAGGAGCTCTCCAGCTCCACAACAGCTTCATGCATGGGGTGGGAGACATTGTCTAACAGTGATGTTAATTCTGCTAGAGTAAGGGTACAACCTAGGACAGAGCTGGCCTTCTTAATGAGCTTATCTAATTTCTGTCTCTCAGCCACAGATTAGCTGCTCCCCCAACAAACCACACTATAGAATATGGGTTGATGCCACCACGGAGTCAAAGAAGGTCTTTAGGAGCGTCCCCTGCACTCCAAAGGACCTCAGTCTCCTCAACAGATAGAGTCTGCTCTGACCCTTTTTCAAAAGAGCATCAGTGTTTTGGCTCCAGTCCAGTTTGTTGTTTAGGTGAACACCCAGGTACTTATAAGAGTCCAGCACCTCAATGTCTGTTCCCTGTATGTTCACCGGAACCAAAGCAGGGGGCCCGTGTCTGTGGCAGCTCCTTGGTTTTGCCCACATCGATCTGGAGCTGGTTCCGCAGACACCAGTCCACAAAATCCTGTGTCCCCTGTCTGTACTCTGAGTCGTCCTCACCTGTGATAAGGCCGACTATGGCAGAGTCATCAGAGAACTTCTGTAGGTGGTAGCCTGGGGAGTTGATGGAGAAGTCTGCAGTGTAGAGGGTGAAGAGGAACAGTGCCAGCACAGTTCGCTGTGGTGCCCCCGTACTGCAGATCAGCTTGTCAGAGACACAACCCTGAGATTTAACAAACTGTGGGAGTTCTGTGAGGTAGTCAAATATCCAATGTGACATGTGGTGGTCCACTCCTGCCACCTCCAGCTTGTCCCTCAGAAGTCCAGGTTGGATGGTGTTAAAATCACTGGAGAAATTAAAAAAACACGATCCTCACAGTGCTTCCAGGACTCTCCAGGTGAGTTAGAGCTCGGTGTAAGAGGGAGATGATGGCATCATCCACCCTGATGCCAGGCTGGTAGGCAAACTGCAGTGGATCCAATGAAGACCTCATCAGGGGGCGAAGATTGTTGAGAACCAGCCTCTCGAGGGTCTTCATCAAGTGTGAGGTCAGTGCTACCGGCCTGTAGCTGCTTCGGGTGTGAGGTCTTTGGCACTGGTACCACATAGGAGATCTTCCACAGCTGTGGAACCTTCCCCAGCCTCATGCTCATGTTGACCATGTGACCCATAATGCCACACAGTTGGTCTGAGCAGCACTTCAGGAGCTTTACTCACCTTGATTTTCTGTAGTTCCTTCCTCACCTGGAGGAACATATAGTTACATAGTTAATGCGGTAGAAAAAAGACATAAGTCCATCAAGTGCGGCCCATCATAAGTCCATCAAGTACGGATACCAGACGTGCGCATTTTGTATTTTGCGGAACTGAACAGCTGTCCCCTAATAGAACAGTCCTAGCCTTGTTCATAATGCAGACAATAATAGGATCATATTTTTTTCTGTGTCTGTTAAATTTTTTTTTTTGCAGCAACTATGCAGAACCATTTGCTTTAATAGGGCCAGAAAAAACGCAAATAACTCCATGTGCATTCTGTTTCCATATGTCCGCATGGCCGTTCCGCAAAACAATAGAACATGTCCTATTATTGTCTGCATTATGGACAAGGATAGGACTGTTCTATTAGTGGACAGCTGTTCAGTTCTGCAAAATACGGAATGCGCACGGCCGGTATCCGTGTTTTGTGGACCTGTAATTTGCAGAACGCATAACAACAGCGGTCCTGTGCATGAGCCCTAAGGCGTATTTACACAAGCTGAGGATCGAGGCAATCATCGGAAACGAGAATTCATATAAATTCTTGTTCATGATAATTGTCCCATGTAAAGGTGCTGGTAATCAGCCGCCTGATGGTCAGCTGATCACATTTGCCAGCAGCACATTGTCCTGTGTAAACAGGGATCTGCTGCCGGCAAACAGTGAATCTGCATGGGGACCAGTGATCGTAGTAAAAGTCAGTTGTTCCCATACAGAGGGGAGGATTGCTGCATGTAATACTTCTTTCACTATATATGTGCTACAAACACACGTCCACATTTTTGGTCTGCATCCGATATGTATTTTTTACAGCTAGCACACAGACCTATTAATTTCTATGGGTCGGCAAAAAATATGGTCCATGTGCTGTATGCATCTATGTGGATGTTCTACAGAATATAGAACATGTCCTATTCTTGTCCATTTTGCAGACAAGAATAACCAGTTCTAGCGAAGGGAGTGAGAAAATTGTGGCACGCAAACGGACAGTATCCATATTTTTCACATATGTGGTTTGTGGACCGCAAAACGGATACGAATGTGCACGTGTACTGTTGCCTAACTAGAACAGAATAACGTTGGAATTTTTACTGAGATGAGTGCTGGATAAGAGTAACATTTTTATGGATATTGATGTATTCATATTGACACTACTTGGAAGCAGTATACAAGTATCTCTCCTAAGGCCTCATGCACACGGCCGTTGTTTTGGTCCGCATCCGAGCCGCAGTTTTGGAGGCTCGGATGTGGACTCACTTCCACGAGGCCGCAAAAGATGCGGACAGCACTCCGTGTACTGTCCACATCCGTTGCTCCGTTCTGTGGCCTGCAAAAAAAATATAACCTGTCCTATTCTTGTCTGCGCTTTGCCGACAAAAATAGGCAGTTATAGTAAAGGATGCCCGTGCTGTTCTGCAAATTGCGGAACACGCACGGACGCCATCCGTGTTTTGCAGATTCGCGATTTGTGGACCACAAAACACACCACGGTCCTGTGCATGAGGCCTAATGCAAATTAAAAGGAGTTGCATTATTGCAACTTAAAATTACAATATTGGGTAAAAGGTTTAATGTTCTAGGCTCAAAGTGTCACAGCTAATTAATCCATACCCCCTGAGCAAAGGGGACCTCAAAATTGTGACTTTGGGGATTGATAAGCCATAATCATCCAAATTATAACAAATAAAGGCTTGAAATATCTCGCTTTGCATGTAATGAGTCTCTCATATGTTAGTTTCACCTTTTAAATTGTATTACTGAAATAAATGAACTTTGCGCAATATTCTAATTTCTCAAGTTTCACCTGTACACTCATGTAGTTGCTTAAAGGGGACCTGTCACCGGGATTTGATGTATAGAGCTGAGGACAAAGTTGCTAGATGGCCGCTAGCACATCCGCAATACCCAGTCCCCATAGCTCTGTGTCCTTTTATTGTGTAAAAAAAACAATTTGCTCCATATGCAAATTACCCTGAGATGAGTCCTGTCCCTGAGATGAGTCCAGCGTTCTCTGACTCTGAGCCCAGCCATGCCTATTGTGAAGGAGCCCAGCACTGCCCCGCATCCTCCGAATCTCCTCCTTGCTCCCCGACATCAGACAGCCAGAGCGCCGTAATCTCGCAATGTAATCTTAAACACTGGCAGCGATGACTGGCCGGTTGTATAAGGACACACGTCATTGACAAGGGGAATGTTAACACCCAGATGTCAATTTATCAATTTATACACTCCCAGGAGGAATAATTGAGGAACAGCACAATGCAGAATTATAAGAGAAGATGCGTCTGCATTATTCTTTCCTATATATTTTAGTATTTACTTAAAAGGAGAGCTAAAAGGTCCTCTTAGAAAAGAATAGAGGACTAGACTTCTCAATGGCTGAATGTATGCCAAAAAAGCACGGACACTGCGACCAGTACGTTCAATGTACCTCACAGTAAAATACAGTTACAAATACAATTTATTTTTTTCCCATGTCTTTTTTTTTTATTTTTTTGGGGCAGCTTGTATGCCGAACCATTCACTTTAATGGGGCCACAAAAAAACGGAAATTACTCCGTGTGCATTCCGTGTCCATACGTCCATATATCTGTTCCACAAAAGAATAGAACGTCCTATTATTGCCCGCATTACGGATAAGGATAGGACTGTTCTATTAGGACCCAGCTGTTCCTATTATTATGATTATACCTTTAATTGCACATTGTGGTTTTATGTATTTACTCCATGAATAGGGTACCTCCATTCATTGGTTTTATAATAAATTAATTGTTAATTTCAATATCCGAGAGTGCCCAGTTCTTCTTTTTGTATCCTTCTCAACCAGTGATTGGCTGAGCTGCCATCTTCAGGAACTTCCTGCATGTCAAGAGCAGACCAGGAAGGTTAGACCTGCTGGGACCTGCTAAGGCTACTTTCACACTAGCGTTTTCAATTCCACTATTGAAATCCGTCATAGGATCTCAATAGTGGAAGAAAACACTTCAATTTTGTCCCCATTGATTGTCAATGGGGAGAAAAACTGAACTGAATGAAACAGTGTGCACCAAAATGAATTCCGTTCCGTTTGGTTGCACTCCCATTGCGGACATAAGGTGTTGGATGCAGCGGCTGCTGATCAACTCTCTCTCATCCTGCATGTCGATTGGCTCATTCCTTCTGACCCAATTCAGGAAATTGAATAAAAAATGGAGAACTCCGATGAGAAACTCTAGTTTCCTGGCCAAGAAATCAACCATCATGACACAGGCCAGGAGCTTCTTCAGGTCAGTTGCTTTAAGACGTAAAAACTACGTCATCCGCCATAACACATCTGAGAAGACACCAACCAATTTTATTGCTGATCCAAAAGTTGCACATGAGGGGCCCCTAATACCACAATGCATGTCCCTGGGAGAAAAAAATGAAAGTGGGGAACCCCCACATAAAAGACCTCGGGATGCTGATGCTGTGGAGCCATTCCTTGTCCACAAAGCACCACCTGCAAAAAAAAAATACCAAAGAGCTGTAAGCAACGATGTAATAGAAAGACTCAGCAAAAACAAAACACAGCGGCTGAGTCTGCTGAAGACCTTTTGAAGGCATCTCATGAAGCTTCCAAAGCCAGTCTTAAAAGGAAAGTACCAACCTCCAATGACAGTCCGGGACATTTCCACCTACGAAAAGAGCTGTGGCAGAAAACATTACTGCTCCATCTACCAAAGATGTAGGAAGCCCAGAGCAAGTGGTGATGGCCTATACCTGGAGAGCACCGAGCAACTTGTCTTCAGAGCACTTATACATCCTGAAGAGCAGCGGCCAGAGAGGCATGCTGGATGATGACATAATTAACAAGGCCCAGAATCCCCTGCAGAATCAGTTTGGGGCCTTTGATGACCTGCAGCCCGCCGCTGCTATTCTCTTTCTAGGGTACAGTGTGCTAAAGAAGGCCGTAAAAATCCACTACGACAAGGACAGGGTGCATTGGCTGACCAGCTGCTTCCAAAATGGCTACATCCTAGTGGCCGACAGCATCAAGACCAGCAATTTACCTCTATCTGTTTGCGAGCAGATTACTAACAGCTACAGTGTAGTGGTCAATGAGCCCCTGAAACATATTACATTTCTCAACGTGCATCAGCAGAGAAACACCTATGACTGTGGGGTGTTCACCATAGCATTTGCCTTTGAGTTCCTCTCAGATGACGGTGAACCCACGCCGATCTTTCAGCACAATGTGATGAGAGACCATCTAATATCCTGCCTGCAGAATGGCAGGATCATAGGCTTTCCCAAAAAGGTCAATTAGCGACTCCATGTCTTTCATGACATGTCGAGTCTATGATGGGCCAGACTAATTTAGGGTTTAGCGCAGTGGCCATTCGTGCAAAATCATCTAAATCGCCTGAAACATGGCATATAAGTATGATAAAATTCTAACTGCCTGCAGTCAACACTAGGGGAGCTCCCGTTGACCTTGATATGTAGATCACCTTGAGCAATAAGTCCCAGTATTTTAACTATAGAAGTGTGTAGGAAAGCAGGGGTTTGGTGATTTGTATAAGGAAAACTGAGCTCCAAACCCTATAAAGATATATGAAAATAAATCAGCCCACAATTATAAGGTGTATTCTGTTCATGTTGGATATAGCAGTGGGTCAAAGAACAAGAATAACAGTCAATGACAATGATATGCATTGGTATCGCTGTTAGAAACATGGGCCTGAGTTTAATACAGTTAAAGGGATTACAATGACCCACACTGACCGGGAGTAAATTGTGTGTCACTTACATGTAATTTTGTGCTGCTCCATGTTCGGTCATAATTAGTAATATTTTTTTGCATCTGCAGATTAGGCTACTTTCACACTAGCGGCAGGGCGGATCCGACAGGCTGTTCACCCTCTCGGATCCGTCCTGACGCTATTTCGCTGTGCCACTGGACCGCTGCTTCGTCCTCATTGACTATAATGGGGTCGGAGCTACGCCGCAGTATGGCAGTGCATGGCGAAAGGCCGCCGGACTAAAAAAAGTACTGCATGTCTGACTTTTTAGTCCAGCGGCCTCTCACCGCGCACTGCCGCGCTGTGCCGGTGCTCGGCCCCCGTCCCCATTATAGTCATAGGGGTCGGAACGGCGGCACAGCGAAATAGCGGCAGGATGGATACGACAGAGTGGACAGCCTGTCGGATCCGTCCTGCGGCTAGTGTGAAAGTAGCCTTACTGTACCAGAGCGGGAGTCTCACTGTGTCCCGGCAATGAATATGGGATAAAGCTGGAGGCGATGACTCTACCACATGTCAACGACATGGTGGCCACCGTGTCAGGATCAGATGACCTGTGCTTCAGCAAGAGGCAGATTCTGGGCTCGGTCTCTGCACTCACCCACCGGGCTTTCTGCAGTCAGGCGTATTCACTAAAGAAGTGAGTTTCCTGCTACATCAAAGGCAGATTCCAGGCTTGGTCTCTGCAATAACCACTTGACTTGACATTCACCGGACTTTCCGCAGTCAGATGTATTTACCGAAGAAGTGAGTTTCCTGCTGCATCAAAAGGCAGATTCCAGGCTTGGTCTCTGCAGCAGTCAATGCCCTTGACATTCACCATCGATTCAAGGAAAAATCTACCATCCTTGTCACGTGCCATTGTTTTACTCAACCGCCTTGGGGAAGGGCAGTCGTTCAGTCATTGTTCCCTAGAAGTTTCCTCCACCTGGGTTTTTTCCTCTCCTGAGTGCTGAAGGACAGACTCTTCATGAGTCAAATGCCAATAATCAACAGGGCCACAAGACCAGTGCCCTGACTTCTAATGAGAGCATCTACTGTATATTTGATACCTTGCATGTTAATAAAGAAGTCAGTGTATATTAAGTAGTGGAATGTCTTAGCTTTTTTCTGAATCTTCATAGTCAACTGGATGGGGGTGCAGGGTGTCAGACCCTTGCTGATCAGCTAGTGATGGCTTTTCTTGGTTTTACAGCTCAGCATAGGGGATAAGTATCTGATTGGTGGGGATGATCCCACATGATCATGAGAACAGGGATCCTGTGTCCCCAAAGAAATAGAATGGTAGGTCAACCATGTTCCCTTCTGCTTCATTCAATGTCTATGGTACTTCTGGAAATATCTGAGCATTGTACTTGGCTATCTCCACAATCCCATAGAGAGTGAACAGAATAGCTATGTGCACGTTTGACCTGCCACTTCATTCATAAAGGGACACAGGATCCAGTTCTCGTGACCAGTAGTGGTTCTAGATATTCTGTCGATAAGGGAAAGTTTTGTATTGACAGAAATCATCTCCGGAACACATATCCATTGAAGTCAACTTGTGGCAGGTGCAGCACTATGAAGTGCCTTTTGCGCTGTGGCATTAGATGAATTTTAATATCTCTGACTTTTATTAATAGTATTAATAAACTTAATACAGTTCCTATGTTTGTGTGTTAAAGACAAAAGCAGAGTTATTTACAGTGACTTCATGTTTGGATGTCATATAACTGTTATATATATTGTGTTCACTGTAGCAGAAAAGATAATATGCCTTTAAGATTCATTATATGGATGTGAGGTAAGATCAATGACACAGGAGAAACAACAGAAAACATAGAGTTAAACTGTTGTTGCTGGGCAGGAGTCTAGACCAATCACAACCAGCCTCACACACAGCAGGAGTCTTGGCCAATCACAGCGAGCCTCACACACAGCTTGTGTAGGAAATTCCCCTAGCAGGAGCTGCTGGAATTATTATTCACCAGAGAGAGAGGCTGAACAGACATTCACTCTACTACTAAGAGCTGTGTTTTATGGAAGCAGAGAGAATGTTACAACCATTGACCACAGAGAACAGTCCTAGCTAGACTTCCCGTTCCGGAACCTACTGTATTTTCAGGAGATGTACTAAAGTTCATAGAGTGGAAGGCAAGCTTTGAAATGATCATTGGGCATCATTGCTTCAGTCCAGTCAACAAGTTATTCTACCTTTTTTAGAGATATGTTGGTAGAGAAGCCAAGGAAGTTCTTAAAGGTAACTTCTATAGAAGAGACGAAGAAGCCTACAAGCAAGCTTGGGAAAAATTGAATGCAAGATACTGTCATCCTTTCTTTGTACAAAGAGCCTTAGAGAGATACTGAATAATTGGCCTAAAATAGGTCCTAAAGAACACTTTAGACCTCAAAAGTATGGTGACTTCCTGAGAGCATGCAGCAATGCCATCCCACATGTTCAAGGACTAGAAGTATTGAACGATTATCTAGAAAACCATAGGATGCTAGCCAAGCTACCTGAAGAAGTGGCTTCTAGATGGAATAGCTATGTCACTGAACAGTTAGATCTAAGCAAGAACTTCCCAAGTTTAAAAGAGTTCTCTGAGTTCGTCAATGAGGAAGCACGGATAGCATATAATCCAGTAACATCATCTTCCGTCTTAAAATACTTAAAAGAAAGGCCTGCAAGAGAGATAAGACATGCCAGAGCAACTAGCTTTGCAACCAATACAGCAGCTAAAGGTCCAGATACCTACGAGACCAAGTTCAAAGTTACTGCTGGGATAAGTAGAGAGACAGAAGCGACAAATCTTCAGACTTCCTTCAAATGTATGTTCTGTGCAGAGAACCACTCCATACACAAGTGCCAACAATTGAAGGAGAAATCCCCAGAAGAAAACAAAAAATTTGTACTGGATAATCAGCTGTGTTTCGGATGTCTAAGAAAAGGCCATGTTACTAAGGAGTGTAAGAAAAAGTCCATATGCAGCGTTTGCAAAGGACACCATCCTACACCACTACATGAAGAACATCCAAAGAAAGATAAATCCTTAATACTTAAAGATACTGAGGAAGGAAAGAAAGTATCAGTATTCTCTTGCATAGAGAGGAAAGGAGAAAGCAATGGCACATCAATGGTTGTACCGGTGTGCATTTCAAATCCTAAAAGGAGAAACAAGAAGGTATGCGAATATGCGCTACTGGATGCACAGAGTGATGTCACCTTCATTGATCAATAAATCTGCACGAAATTACAAGTGGCTACAGAACCAGTGAAGCTCAAACTCGCCACAATGACGGGGAGAGACACAGTAGTGAACAGTCAAAGGGTCAAAGGACTGAGAGTTAGATGACTTCATTCAAACTTCACATTAGATCTACCTTCAGCTTATACAAAAGACGATATACCTCTAGATCGAGATCGCATACCTACCTGTGAAACCGCTAATAAATGGGAACACCTATCTGTCCTATCTCATGAAATGTCCCCGCTTAAGGAGTTTGGTGTTGGACTGTTGATAGGCTATGATTGTCCCGAAGCTTTGGTACCACAAAAGGTAATCACAGGAGTAAAGGGTGAACCCTACGCTGTTCAAACTGATCTAGGATGGGGTGTTGTTGGAGGAAAACAGCAGTTCGCAAACTCAAGACAGATGACAGGATTGTGTTATCAAATATCTGTCCAAGAGTTACCAACTGTAAGTCCAGCAAAAGTAATCAAGATCCTTGAATCCGACTTTGCAGACATAAGTTCTAAAGAAAAGAGTATCCCAAGAAGACATAAAGTTTGTACACACTCTAGGATGAAGTATTCAGCAGAATCAACAAGGTCATCTTGAAATGCCCTTACCTTTTAGAGAACGACCTCGTCTGCCAAATAACAGAAATCTTGCCCTAGCAAGATTGAAATGTTTGAAGAAAAGGATGGTAAGAGATCCCAAACTGAAGAATGATTCTTTGAAATTCATGGAAGGCATCCTTGAAGAAGGACATGCAGAGAAAGTTAATAACCAACCTAAAGAAGGAGAAGTGTGGTATATCCCACAAGGTGTCTACCACTCAAAGAAACCAGATAAGATTAGAGTGGTATTTGATTGGCTTCTATATATGATCCATTGGGATTCTTGGCACCAGTAATCCTCAGAGCAAAATAAATACTACAAGAATTATGCAGACAGAAGTTAGGATGTGACGAGTCCATATCTGAAAATTTGAGGCTAAAGTTCTAGAAGTTCAAAAGGATGAAGAGAAAATAGTAAGAAGAGTGTTGTTACAAATAGGAGACTCAAAACTTGACAAAAAAGGAAAAACGTCTCACTACGCCACTCACGTTTGAGCGCCCTTTACAGAAGTTAGTTGTTCTACTTGAGAGTGATAAAAGACACTTTAGAGTTAAGAACATGATGGAGAATTCCTCAAATTCATGTTTAAGTCCTACCACTAAGAACATAGAATTATAGGTAATTTTGGTGGGAGTGTAGCTGGCCAGCTAAGACCTGTCCTAGGGTACTAATACAGCTTATATGTGTATACAGCTAGACCTGCCAATAACCTTAATACAGTTTCTATGTTTATATGTTAGAGACAGAAAGCAGAGTAATTTACAGTGACTTCATGTTTGGATGTCATATAACTGTTATATATTGGGTTCACAGAAGCAGAAAAATATAATATGCCTTTAAGATTCATTATATGAATGTAAGGTAAGCTCAATGATACAACAGAAACAACAGAACGCATAGAGTTAAACTGTTGTTGCTGGGCAGGAGTCTAGACCAATCACAGCCAGCCTTACACACAGCAGGAGTTTGGCCAATCACAACCAGCCTCACACACAGCTTGTGTGGGAAATTCCTGTAGCAGAAGCTGCTGGAATTATTATTCACCAGAGAGAGAGGCTCAACAGACATTCACTCCACTAAGAGCTGTGTTTTATGGAAGCAGAGAGGCCAAAATAGGTATTTAAAACATTTATATAATGTTCCTACTGTTAATATAGTGATTAGAACTGTATACTGAACCAGTTATATGTGTGTTTACTTACAGTTCCACCAAATTCAATAGCAAACTACAAAGTTCACAATCCAAATTCAAATTCCATATTGCAATCCAAATTGCATACAACCATACCAGATCATACTCAACCAATCTGCAAATAGTTACTGCTAACTGTATATTGCAAATTGTGACCAAATTCAGCAAGTGAACTATTACTTAGACCTCAGATATATCTCTCGGAGAGATCATAAAGTGCTTAAATAACTTAAAGTGAGAGTACAGATAACCAAGAGAGATATATATCCACCA
Source organism: Bufo gargarizans (assembly GCF_014858855.1). Classification (NCBI taxonomy): domain Eukaryota; kingdom Metazoa; phylum Chordata; class Amphibia; order Anura; family Bufonidae; genus Bufo; species Bufo gargarizans. The sequence continues at coordinate 535,747,295 of NC_058080.1, read as the reverse complement.
TTTTATGTTGAATGACAAGATTGAACAGATGAACCACCATCTTATGCATACCGCCATTTTGTGATATCTTTTCAACACGTGTTATGTACATGGACTATCTGCAGCGGAGGCGGCAGTGTTATATATGAAGAAAAGTTGAAGTTAATAAAGAAGTTATTTCAAGCATTTGGTGTGCTTTTTAAACCTACTGTTTCCATAGAATGGCGCTAGAGGAATTACAGAGTAATAAACAGTCTGGTTAGACTGAAAAGTCAGAGATATCAGAATTCTTCTAATGCCACATCGCAAAAGGCACTTCATAGTGCTGCGCCCAGGGCCGGCCTTAGGCCTTTAGGCGCCCTGTGCGAGAAAGCTTTACAACACCCCATAGTGACCACGCCCCTCAGTAACCACGCCCTTTCAGGGGTCACACCCACAGTGTAGAGGTATACTGTGTGGCACAGTGTAGAGGTATACTGTGTGGCACAGTGTAGAGGTATACTGTGTGGCACAGTGTAGAGGTATACTGTGTGGCACAGTGTAGAGGTATACTGTACATTGTGTGGCACAGTGTAGAGTTATACTGTATATTGTGTGGCACAGTGTAGCGGTATACTGTATATTGTGGGGCACAGTGTATGTTATATGTGTATAACATAAACATATTTCACATGAAAACTTACAGTTACTTGGCCCTTGGGGATCTCGGACGCCACTTCCACACTTTGGCTGGGGGGCTCAGCGGAACTGATGTTGTGCTTTATCCTAATGAGAAAGATTTCATAATAAGGATTTGGAAAAGGGGCAGAGGGATAGCAGAGCAGGGAGAGGCTGGTGCTGCTGCTAGGGGGTCATACCATGGGGGGTAATAAAGCCCACCATTATGCCCCCCAGTAGAAATAATTCTCCTTATAATGTGACAATGCAAAAAATACCCCCTTATGCCCCCAGTTGAGCTCATGTCCACCATAATGTGCCAGTATAAAATACCCCTATATAGTGCCCCCAGTAAATGCCCCCATAGTGCTCCTCTCCCCCTTCCTCCTAGTGCCCCCCATAATGCACCAGTATAAAATGCCCCAGTAGATGCCCTCAGTGTCCCCCATAATTTGCAAGTATAAATTACCCCTTCTTAGTGCCCCCGTAGATGACTCCATAGTACTCCTCTCCCCCCTTCCCCATAGTACCCACCATAATGTGTCCCAGTATAAAATGCTACTGTACAGAGCCCCCCATATAAAACACCCCTTCTTTGTGTTGCCTCAGTAGATGCCCCTATAGTGCCCACCAATAATGTGCCAGTAATAAGCCCCCATTACGTGCCAGTAATAAGCCCCCATTACGTGCCAGTAATAAGCCCCCCATTACGTGCCAGTAATAAGCCCCCCATTACGTGCCAGTAATAAGCCCCCCATTACGTGCCCGTAATAAGCCCCCCATTACGTGCCAGTAATAAGACCCCCCATTACGTGCCAGTAATAAGACCCCCATCATGTGTCAGTATTAAGCCCCCCCATCATGTGCCAGTATTAAGGCCCCCCCATCATGTGCCAGTATTAAGTAAGTCCCCCCCCATGATGTGCCATTATTAAGTAAGTCCCCCCCCATCATGTGCCATTATTAAGTAAGTCCCCCCCCCATCATGTGCCATTATTAAGTAAGTTCCCCCCATCATGTGCCATTATTAAGGAAGTCCCCCCATCATGTGCCATTATTAAGTAAGTCCCCCCCATCATGTGTCATTAATAAGTAAGTCCCCCCATCATGTGCCATTATTAAGTAAGTTCCCCCCCATCATGTGCCATTATAAAGTAAGTCCCCCCCCATCATGTGCCATTATTAAGTAAGTCCCCCCCATCATGTGCCATTATTAAGTAAGTTCCCCCCCATCATGTGCCATTATTAAGTAAGTCCCCCCATCATGTGCCATTATTAAGTAAGTTCCCCCCCATCATGTGCCATTATTAAGTAAGTCCCCCCCATCATGTGCCATTATTAAGTAAGTCCCCCCCATCATGTGCCATTATTAAGTAAGCCCCCCATCATGTGCCATTATTAAGTAAGTTCCCCCCATCATGTGCCATTATTAAGTAAGTTCCCCCCCATCATGTGCCATTATTAAGTAAGTCCCCCCCCCCATCATGTGCCATTATTAAGTAAGTCCCCCCCCCCCATCATGTGCCATTATTAAGTAAGTCGTCCCCCCGTATCACTATTGTTAAAAAAAAACAAAAACACTTATACTTACCTCCATGTCAGCGATGCGATGCAGGCCTCTTCTGGCCTGTGTCCCACGCTGTATGGCTGAGGCGGCGCGATGACGTCATCGCGCCGGCCTCCGATAGGCTGCCGGCCTAGTGCCTGCAGCCTATCAGAGCAAGGGGAAGGGACACGCCTCTCCCTCCCCTGCACCGCCGCTGGCACAGGCAGATTACTAAGGAGATGAGCGCAATGGAAGCGCTCATCTCCCTGTGCCCGGCGGCGGCGGATCACTTGGGGGGGGAAGGGGGCGCATTTTAGTTGGGGCACATGAAGTAGACTGACTTCACTTAGAGTTCGGCGGGCTGTGTCGGCCGCCCGGCGCCCCTGTTGCTATGGCGCCCTGTGCGGCCGCACAGCTCGCACACCCCAAAGGCCGGCCCTGGCTGCGCCTGCCACAATGCCCAACATGTGGCCCTCTAGCTGTGGCAAAACTACAACTCCCAGCATGCCCTGAAAGCCTACAGCAGGGCATGATGAGAGTTGTAGTTTTACAACAGTTGGAGAGCCGTAGGTTGAGCATCCCTGCCGTATAGGATGATGAGAGTGACTTCTGCTGAAACAATGACTTTAAGGTGAGAAGTGACTGTGTGTTCAGTAATATGTATTTTGAGTGAGAAGTGAACCCCTCATTTTCAGTGCTGTATCCCCATTTCTGATGCAGAGTTCTACTCTCTCAGCTGTGCAGATGAACCTGAATCTTCACCCTCTCAGTCACCGACACAGTGTAACGCCGCCAACCACTGCTCTGTGCACTCAGGTACAGTAAGTGTTTTTGTGTCAGCTTCATGCACTGATGTAGAGACACATTGTTTGTCCTGCTTTACACTGCAGCTTAGTTCCGTAAAGGCATTACTATGATCGAACTGGGGTGCCTAGGGCCCACCAGTAAAATTTATTTTGGGGGCCCACCGTACGGATACATTCGAAAATTACCTGCTCACACAGCAGCAAGATGCTACCAGATGATTGAATATGGGGGTCCCTGCAGGAACTTTGAGGAGGTAGGTCCTGGGGAAAAGAGCACACTGGCTAGCTTTCCTCTATACCTAGAAGTCACTCAGCATGTGACCGTGTCTATAGTAATAAACTGGGGAGTTTCTTTAATATTCTATCAAGTTTTTTGCATGAACGTAGGCTGGTTGAGGTGCTGTACATTGAACATATGTATGTAGTGCAGTAGGTCTACTGTGTTGTGTGCCACTTGTGCAGGGGATTGGAAACTAGGGACCCATCTTGCTCAGGTACCCACAGGGTGATTCACCTGTACCCTTGTGGGCCAGTCCGAGCCTGAGCGCCAACATATTCTGCAGTGCTTTGGATCAGTGAAGAAAAGTGTCCCTTTTATTTTTTTAATTCTGTTCCTTTCTAAAGAAGTTTCCCCCCCCCCCCCTTGTCGACCCCTTTGACCCTATGCTGAGCTACAGCGTTTGTCAGCTTTCTAATAACAGTCCTACTCCTGTTGCTACTGCTATTCTTTACTAACCCTAAGCTATTCAGAGACTCCATTACAGATTCCGTAATCATTGCTGTAAAAGACAGTCCAGCATTTATTAAGTCATTGGGTCCATTGGGTGTCATTGATATCTCTGCTATGATGGATCCAGCTCTTGGAGATTACAGCAGAGATGTGAACAGAGCCTAAGTAGTGGATACACATAGTGCTATATATATACACGTAAGGCTTTGTTCCACTGTGCCTCCACTGTGGATCCATACATTTCAATGAAGCTGTACATGTATTAACATTCTATTTTAATTAGCGATAACCTACAGTTTATTGCTGATGATTCGGGTTTTTCCACTGGGCAATTATTATTAAAATCAGAACCATCATCGGTATGTGTTCTACCTATTTGTTGTTTCATGCAGCTGTCACATTTGTTTGTTTGTTAGTTTTTAGTTGTCCGTATTTTTTTATTGCTTTTAGTTGTCTATAATTGTCCTGCTCTTGTAGTCTGTGCTCTGCAGCTGAGGCAGATTACGTTCACCTTTATGTGTTTGTCCCCTTACTGTTATCTGCACCTGCCTGCATCTTTCACTCATTGCTCTGCAATCTGGTTCTTCAGGTACCTGCCTCCTGCTGCCTTGTCACCTGCACCTGCCTGCCCGTCACCCTCTCATTATGTTTACCTCTCAATGTCCCTCTGTTACTGTTGTCTCTACAATTGTCACTGTATTTGTCCACGCATAAACTATCCCTTATGGTTCTGCATGTTTCCTGTGCTGTGATCATCAGATTTACACTGTTTCCTCTGTTGCTGTCCTCTAAAAAAAAAGTTTACAATACCATTTTTTAAAATTCATTGCAAACTTTTTATTTCTGCCAATTTGTACAAGCTTTTGAAATCGTGTACGATGAGAAATGGGTGCATGTTCTGGCTGTCATAGGGCAGCCCTTTGCCTTCTTAGCCACATCTGGGTGCAGTGCCCATGGGGATCCCCTGGCTCACATGGAGCTGGCATCTAACAGATGGGCGCTTGGATCTGCTTTCCAAATCCTGAATAATTTATTAGGAACAAAATAGTTGAGTCTGTGAACAGGTCCCTCCTTCCTCTACTCTTTGTCTCTATAAAGTGCCATTGAGTGGCAGAGTTTCTAATTACAGGTCAGACAGGACAGGCCCTCCTCCCCGTCACAGGGAGTTATTTATACACCTGAATTACAGTGACGTAGCTTCTGTTGGAAGAAGCAGATTTATTTCACCTTTTAGAAAAGCCTGTATTCACTGAAACCTCATGACCCAGTTTAGCTACAGAGAGAGCCAGACCTATGGGGAGGAGCAACACTGGGGGGGAAAGGACAGAAACTAAGGGGGAGGTTTGTGTTCGGGTAGAACTCTACTGTACTTCATATGAAAGCAATATTAGTTAGGTATTGATCCATCAGTGCATTATGCCCAAATTGTCTTTTGGAAACACTGTAGTTAGTATATATATATATATATATATATATATATATATATACTAATCCAGTAATAAATGTAAGGCATCAGGATATGTAGAAGTGTCAGTGTAAATATTGCAACCATTACTGGTATATGTTACTGAATAGGATGCAAGTGTTTCCGACTTAGTATCACCCCTGGAGGTTGGGTGTAAGATTTGGACAAGCTGGGTTATAAGAGTTCCCTGGAAGTGGCCTCTGCAGTTTGTACCCAGTGAGTGATAGATGGGAGGCGCTGGACTATGCCTGTGGGTCTCTTTCCCAGCTCCTGTTTGCTCTCCGCTCCCATTGATCAGGCATGTGGAAACATTCCGCCTCCTGTACTCCTATTGTCAGAATCATGTTGCCAAGCCGCAGCTGCCCTCAATAACTTCACCACAACCCCCACCTCTCGGGCACCAACCTGTGCCTTTTAGCCACTGTCCAGTTGCAGACATGCTAGAATCTTTAGAAGGCAAAGCATAAGAAAATCAGTCCATGACAATATCATACGTGTCACCTCTTATAAAAGATGAAATATGGGGGGAAAAATACATTCAAGTTGTACAGGGCAGTTATGCTGACAACGCTGATGTGGGTCTCTCTTTTAGAGTTCCTGCTAAGATTGGGGGTCTTTGTGGGGCAGGCTTTCTGGGGGGCTCCAACATGTTCCCTGAGCTTGAAGGACACTGGAAGTGCTGAGCTCAGCTGATTAGCATAACAATCCCTGCAGATCCTCTTCATCCTGCACTAACGCTGGGCTTTTCAATCCAATTTCCAGCCTCCTTCTTTAGCTGATTACATCAACTGGGAGGAGGGGACTGACCTTAAATCGATGCAGCATCTCCACAAACAGAGTATATAGGTCACCGTGAGATGGATGGAAACAGCTTGTAACAGAGGGGACCAAGAACAGCACATAGTGATACACAGATACAGTGTGAGGGGGAGGACAATGTAGGAGGGAAGTAGGAAGTGGCAGAACCTCAGTGCTTGACCAGGTGATCTTGCAGGTGGAAACTCCTTAGTCCTTGAGCTAGCACTTATATATGCAGACCTCACATTGCACATAGAAATCCACATTATTCATCGGTGAAACGGATCATAGGCCATGGCTAAAATACAAAACTCTGATGTCCTACAGAATTTATATCATTTCCAACAGGCCACTTCAAAATGGATTTCCTAAGAGTGTAAGTTTTGTTGGTTCATGAGAAAAGCCTAAATCCTGATACTTTAGACCCAGATCCCCCACCTGTGAGTCAATGAATTCTTATGAATGCGCCTCTGCTTCCCACATGAGCTCACAAAGCCCTCCCTTCTCTTGTTGTGTGGAATAAAAGCTTCTATTGAGGCCCTCCCTGTAATCTCGGCAGGTCCCTCTTACCCTCTGGAATTCTTATGCGAGGCACGAGTTAATTTCAGTTTGCTAAGCTGAGAGGGAACTGGGAAGGGACCTGTTAGCAGGACACATAGTAAAGTGTGCATCTGTCCAACCATAATGTCCCAGCACATAGACATCTGTGTGCAATAGGAGGATAAGACTCCCTCTAAGAGGGCAGGTGACATAGACTCTCTATGACCTTTTAAGTATTCCATTCAATATGGCAACGGTAAAACGGTGTAGATAAAACCTCCAAAATCATTGTATGTCAAACCAGTCCACTTGGGTTTCTTGTAGACATTGACCGCACATATTTTTATTTCTTCGTCATAACATTACACTTGTCTGATAGTATACACTTCTATTCATTTTATATATGGGGAGTTATGAATAATCTGCCGTATGGACAGGCTTTATTGAACACATAAGAAGAAACCTGAATTGAGCTAGGCCTGAAGGGCCATAAATGACAGCAGTGTGCTGCCTTATCATATATTTTCTCCTTTTGTTTTAGCAATTTGTATCTTGAGACTAGAAAAAAAAAACACTCAAAGAGGGAGATTCGCTGTTCAGATTTAGCTGATGGTTATTTCTGGTTTTATTTCACCCTTAGAGATTCATTACTTTTTACCTGCTGAAATAATCTGCAATATACTTTAATGGCTTAGCAAGGCTTGTTCAGTTAACTGTGAGGTACCTAAAGCCAATCAATGGAAACAGCCAGAAAAGCTTTTGTGTAGTTTAATTTGGGGGAAATAGTGTTCTAGGTAATAGCACACAATAATATTTTAAAAACACTTTTACATCTCAATTACTATACCAGTAAAAGTAATGTACATAAACTGCCTTTATTTCATGGTCATTATGTTTCATATAGTAATTTAATAAAATATCAGTATCCATCTATCTATCTATCTATCTATCTATCTATCTGCCTGTCTGTCTATCATCTATCTATCGCTATTTGTCTGTTGTCCTCAATCCAGCCAGCTTCTTTCAATCTAAAGTTGCTTTTTGTAAAAGGATCATTCATTTAGAAATATATGCAATTATCTGGATAACTTTCCTTAAAGAAGACCTATCACCATGATATGCAATGCTATAGAGCAGGAGGAGCTAAGCAGATTGCTACATGGTTTTGTGGGAAAAGATTCTGTAAAACATGTATGGCAGCATGACTGACAGCTATCTTTGTATACACAATTACACAGAGAATGTTATCAATCACTGATAACACCTCCCCTGTGTACAACTATCAGTGACTGACAGCTATGTGTACACACTTACACAGATAATGCTATTAATCACTGATAATACCTCCCCTGTGTACAACGATCATTGACTGGCAGCTATCTATGTATACACAGTTACACAGAGAATGCTATCAATCACTAATAAAACCCTCTATGTACAACTACCAGTGACTGACATCTATCAATCACTAATAACACCTCCCCCACTAGCCATCCTCCGCACCAGACATTCCTTGCATCCAGTCCGTGAACAAGGTCTCGGGATGAGACCGAAACGTTGGCCTTAGCTTATTTTTCTGGATGGATAAATAAATAAACAACTATTTACTTAACTCGAGTGCCGCGGTTCTATATATTATACACTGATTGACACTACCGCTGAGCACCGGAACTAAGTTACGGAGTGCCGTCCAAACAACCTTTAAATATGTACAAGCAATTACACAGGAAATGCTATCAATCACTAATAACACCTCCCCCGTGTACAACTATCAGTGACTGACAGCTATCTCTGTATACACACTTACACAGAGAATACTATCGATCACTGATAACACCTCCTCATGTACCACTATTAGTGACTGACAGCTATCTATGTATACACAGTTACACAGAGAATACTATCAGTCACTGATAACACCTCACCCGTGTACAACTATCAGTGACTGACAGCTATCTATGTATACACACTTACACAGAGAATACTATCAGTCACTGATAACACCTCCTCTGTGTACAGATATCAGTGACTGACAGCTATCTCTGTATACACACTTACACAGAGAATACTATCAGTCACTGATAACACCTCCTCTGTGTACAGAGATCAGTGACTGACAGCTATCTATGTATACACACTTACACAGAGAATGCTATCAATCACTGATAACACCTCCTAAATGAACAAATTAAGTCAGAAAAAGCAGTGACATAAAAGTATCATCGGATGATCTGTGGCATATTTACAAGGGCAGGTTTTTGGGAACGAACGTTCCTATGAATTTGCCCGACACTTGGGCAGTCTAAACTCACCTTAAAGAGAAACTGTCACCCCAAAATGCAATGTAATCTGAAAGCATTATGTTCTAGAGCAGGAGAAGCCAAGCAAATTAATAAATATTTTTGTGGGAAAAGATTCAGTAAAACCTGCAATTTATACATTTATATCCCTACTTTTTCAACCACATGTGAAGAACTATCGGTACAGGGAGGAGGTGTCATCAGTGACTGACAGCAATCTCTGTATACACACTTATACACACAATGCTATCAGTCACTGATAACACCGTCCTCCTGTACTGATAGTTGTTTACAGAGCTGCAAGAAAAGCAGAGATATAAATTACAAGTTTTACTGAATCTTCCCATAAAACTATATATCAATCTGCTCAGCTCCCCCTGCTCTATGATATTCTGCCTGCAGATTGCACTGCATTTCTGATGACAGGTCCTCTTTAAGGAAAATGGCTTAGAAAGGATCATGAAGTATATGTCGGTCTTTAAAGGGGTCATCGACAATGGCGTTATATTGCTAGGATATGCCTTCAATGTCTTATAGGTGCGGGTCCCACGGCTGGGACCCTCACCTATATAGAGAACGGAGCCCCGCAAGTGAAGGATGGCGCACTGTGCATGCGTAACCGCCCTCCATTCATTTTCTAGAGGGCCGGCAAAAATAGCTAAGTGCTATTTCCATCGGCCTCATAGAAATGAATGGGAGCGGGGGCCACGCATGCGCAGTACACTTCCATTCACTTCTATGGGGAGCCGGCTTGGTGGTGGCTCGACCAAAGTCCTCCAGCCACCACCTTGCAGGGCTCCGTTATCGATATCGGTGCGGGTCCCAGCGGTGGGACCCGCACCTATAAGACAATGGGGGCATATCCTAGCGATATGCCCCCATTGTCCATGATGAGACCACCCTTATAAACATATAACCGTAAGCAGCATCATGGATTTATATATGCTTTATCCCTTACCTTGCATTATATTGTGTGCAAAGATTGCATTGTGTTCAATGGGATTTTTTAAACTATAGCTAAACGAGTGCTTTTTGGGCATGCTGGTACATTTTGTCACATGTTTGCTGCAGTTGATCCTCATTGACATTTAATAGCATTGAAAAACGAATGCAAAAACCATGAAACATTTCCTAGAACTGCTGTTTTGAGTAAAATGCCACCTGCGGTGAGGCCAAAATATGATTGCTGTAGTGACACAGTGACACTAACATGGTACATGTAAAAGTCCCCTTGTTTTACAGCTGCAAGATCTATTACTTTCTGCTTCATTATCTGGTCCTCAAAGTGGCATCTCGATACTACAGCTGTGTGCAGGGCACATTTTGGATGGCCCCTGTTTCCTAGGAGCCACCCTACCACATCAACCCCTATGGTTAACTAAAGCCACCTGCTCCTATTGGTAGTATTATTTGGTATTAACTGTTGATTATGTGCAAACTGTAGGAGAGTATAATGTAGACTCTTGAGGGGTCATTTGCTGCTTATTATATAGGTACTATATGGCAGTATTATATATAAGGGCTCAAATTATAAATCAGTCCATAACTGGAAAGTGGGGGGTCCAATTTTGCTTGTTGACCTGGGCTCTATTTTATGTAAAACCAAACCAGACTGCATGCTCATGTATGTTCATTTACACGTGAACATCCTTATACCACGTACATATACAAGAATGTTCAGGCCCACCATTAATTTTTGCATTTTGATATGGTTTTGCTCTTTTTTCTCTCCCCCCCCCCCCCCCTTTTTTTCTTGCTTCCCCGCTCTTTTATTTCAGATTTACATGAAATGGTTAAGTTCTGTCAGAATCAGCTGGTTTTATCCGGTCTCACCTGAACCTTAGATGACAAGCAAGGATCTTCTGATTGGTGCAGATGGTTGCTGAGGGAGATTTCCAGACAGCTGATTGGTGTGGATGCCAGGGGCGGGAAATTATGGTCCTTAAAAGCGGCGCTTCTGGGCCAGTTTTATCAAGACCGGATCGGCACCCCGCCCTCCCTCCCTATTCTTATTCTTTATGTCGCTTTGCTTTATTAGAGGGGCTGCATCACTCAGCTATTGCTGAGTGGATTTTCGGTAATTATTGGAATTTGTTATGGTTATTTATTTAATGAATTTGAAGTTTTCATTATTTATTCATTTATTTACCCATAATAAAGCATTTCAGCCATTTTGATTCCAACCCAAGGTGCCATGTCATTATTAATTACTATGGTTCAGTTATTAGGTCTGAAAGGGGTCATTTTGCCTCCATGTACGGTAACTATATTTCTATCGACTTCTGTTTCTGTATATGAATAATTGCCCGCAGTATCTTCCGCCTAATCACATTCAGGTCTCACATCCCAGCACCTAGTCTACACCTATTCTAATTATATTTGTGGAGGTAGAACTTAGTTGGGGGGTTCAAACCAATACAACAGACATAAATTGGAATGATGGATGTATTCCCGAGGGATTAGAGCTGGGGACAGTAACGATGAGTCAGTTGCAGAGATAGATGTAGGTTATATATGTATTTCTGGTGGGGGGGGGGATTGGGTTTAAAGAAGACAGTTTTTTTTCTTTTAATCACAAAGCATTGGTGACGAGAACCTCTGTTAATATCCACCAGAACTCCCACCCTTATATGTATTTTCCATCAGGATTTGCATCTTCCTAATGGTTTGCAAGCTCTTGCTACTCATGAAAAGGTGTATGGAAAGCTACAGCTTCTGTCACTACTGTTGTAAATAGCAATTCTCTCGAGGGGCTTAGCCTAGTGATGGAATAAGGGATTTGGTTTAACATTCTATTGAAAGCAACGTGTTATTATAAAAATCAGACCATGGTCATTTTAGATGTGATTCAGGCACATGGTGAACAAAAAGTGAAATTAGAAGAATTACAAAGTGCTACTGCTGCCATATTGTTATTGCAAAGCAGCATTGTGCACGAACACGAGATGTCTGAATGTCTGGGTTGTCAGCATTTGGGGGTTCTGAATTTTATGATAGCCCCTCAAAAAACTTTTAGTTTAAGAATCCTATACATCCTATGCATCCTCTGGCTGGAGATGGGTGTCCCCAGATCTACTCTCAAGGCAGAATATAGTATATGACAAGCTTTGAGCTCATCTTTTGGTGACTTCAGTTCAGTTTAAAGGGAACCTACCACTACAAAATGCAGTGCAATCTGCAGGCAACATGTTATAGAGCAGGAGGAGCTGAGCAGATTGATATATAGTTTTAAGGTCCCTTTAGACAGGACAATTTAGGAGATGATTGTTGAGAAGGAAGTGTTCGTTCCCAGCAATCGCCTGCTCGTCGGTGGAGGAGTCTGATGCATTTACCTACAGCAATCTCCTCCACAGTATGGGCAGCAGAGATCACTAATATCATCGCTCTTCCCCGTAAAGACTTGTATTTGGCCGGCAGCAGAGTGCGTGATTAAACTGCAAGATCTGCTGCCAGCAAACAACAATTTAGGTGCCTACACAAACTATTCAATTACCCGATGAAGGAGCATTTCGCTCATTCATTGGTCGTTGGCACCTTTACGCTGCCAGATAATGCTTGTTAGCTATCATCTGGCGGATTCTCGATAGGGAGGGGCACAATAAAAGTCTGCCGGAATTGCTTTGTAAAATGATTGGATGGTGTGTCTGAGGAGGTGATAGTACTGTAGGTCCCAGGGTCCGGGAACACTTCCCTTTAAATATATTGGTGTGGGCACAAAATCGACTGTGGTGGGGGTGTAATTCTGAAAACCTCTGGCTTGGGCTTCAAAATCGTTCTCCCTGCTTCTTACATGTATCTATGATAATCAGAAGATCATTTTTCCTGGACGTCCCTTTATGAAACTCTAAAACTGCCTTTACACAAGCCAATAATCAGCCATAATCTGCCCATGTTAATGTGTCGCCGATCACCCAATGAACAAGCGAAACACTAGTTCATCGGTTGATCCCCATGCAGGCACCACTGATCATGGCTTCTGGGCAGCAGATTGTGTGGTGTCTAAACAGCGATCTGCCACTTAGAAACACTGAATCTGTATGAGGACTTGGAATCCCAATAGCGATCCCTCGTCCTTATACAGTGAAGGAGATTGTTGCATGTAAATGCAGGGGTCTCCATTACTGAATGAGCAGCCGACTGTAAGGAAGGAACGCTTCCTTCATCACAATCGGCTGCAGAATCGTCCCGTCTAAATCCACCTTGTGTCACTTCAGAAAATAGCATTTATCATGTAGAGAAAGTTAATACAAGGCACTTACTAATGTATTGTGATTGTCCATATTGCTTCCTTTGCTGGCTAGATTCATTTTTCCATCACATTATACACTGCTCGTTTCCATGGTTACAACCATCCTGTAATCCAGCAGCAGTGGTCGTGCTTGCACACTATAGGAAAAAGCAATAGCCTATGCCCGTTGCCATGGTCCCGGCCACCATTTTGAGGGCAAGAAGAGGCATTGTTACAATGGGTCCGCAAAAAAAAAAAAAAAAACAGATGCAACACGGATGTCACATGGACATCATTCATATTTTTGTTTTTTGCAGGCAGCAAAATACATGCGGCCTCGTGTATGCACCCTAAATGTGCCACCTAAAATCCTAGTTGATTAGCAGCACATTGCCCTATGTGAATAGGGACGTGGAAAAGAGGAAACCGTACGAGGACAGGATCGTTCATCCTCAGACGTCCCCAATCATTGCTGCATGTAAATGCAAGCAAATGTTCCTATGACTGTTCGTTCCCAATTATTGCCCGCTCTATCCACCCATAAAAAGGCCCTAAGGCCTCTTTCACACTTGCGTTGTCCGGATCCGGCGTGTACTCCACTTGCCGGAATTACACGCCGGATCCGGAAAACGCAAGTGAACTGAAAGCATTTGAAGACGGATCCGGCAGCCATGGTAACCATTCAGAAAAAGCTAAACGTCGGATCCGGCAATGCGCCGAAACGACGTTTAGCTTAAGGCCGGATCCGGATCAATGCCTTTCAATGGGCATTCATTCCGGATCCGGCCTTGCGGCAAGTCTTCAGGATTTTTGGCCGGAGCAAAAAGCGCAGCATGCTGCGGTATTTTCTCCGGCCAAAAAACGTTCCGTTCCGGAACTGAAGGCATCCTGATGCATCCTGAACGGATTTCTCTCCATTCAGAATGCATTAGGATAAAACTGATCAGGATTCTTTCGGCATAGAGCCCCGACGACGGAACTCTATGCCGGAAGAAAAGAACGCAGGTGTGAAAGAGCCCTAAGGCGTGGGCTGTATGGATGATTATTTTATATCACAATTTATAAAATGGAGTAATATTGAGTTTTAGTAATTGAGTAATATTTTTTAGGATGGATCACGTGCGATCGTTATGTGATTGTAAGACAATTTATTTATTTATTTTTTTACTGGTAAACTTTACTATGTAAAGTAGTTGAACAGTTAATCAAGTTCTCCATGATACAGTATAGGCAAAAAACTAACAAGAACTACTAGTTTGTGATCAGTTTGGGACACTGATCAGCTCTTGGTGATCAATAGCTTAAATATAGAAAGTCACATAAGCACAAATTAGGTATTTATTTAATAAATAATCTTTTATGTAACGTAGGCCTATTTAATTAATAGAACTTTGCATTCGGCTACAGTCACACGGACACCGGCCCATGTGCGTTCCGCAATTTGCGGACCGCACATGCCGCGGCTGTCATAGTAATTGCGGACACGTTCTATTTTTTTTTGCGGGGCCTTGGCACGGAGCAACCGATGCAGACAGCACACTGTGTGCTGTCCGCATCTTTTTTGGCCCCATAGAAATGACTGGGTCCGCACCAGTTCCGCAAAAAATTGCGGAGCGGATGCGGACTCATTCATACGGTCGTGTTTATCCTTAAGGGCCCGGTCACACGTTCAGGTTTCTTGATTCAGTTTTGGAAGCCAAAATCAGGAGTGGATCATAAACGCAGAGAGGTGTTGTTTATCTTTTTCTTCAGACCCACTAGACCCGTGGTGGCAATCATACTACTCTGATCCCCGCTGATGGGTTCCGACTCCATCGCTCCCCCACCGGCCCTGCCATTCCTAGGTCTCCCCGTGTCAACATCCTTTTTTTGACGTGGGTCGCCTGATCGCTGCAGCTACTGATTGACCATAGTGGTGGTGTGTCACCCACATGGGCACATGACATGCCACACAGGTGACACATCACTGCTGCCGCGGTCACATGACCAAAGATGATGTTGCCATGGGACCTGTGAAGCTGGTGCGGAAGCGATGGAGCTGGAACCCAGCAGCAGGGATGAGGTAAGTACGATTGGAAGAAAAAGTCACCAGATATGAACAACCCCTTTAAGGACTGATACCACTTTTCTTCTTTGAATTCACTTCTGGTTTTGGCTTCAAAAAATGCATCACGTGGCCGTAGCCTAAATGGGGAAAGAAATGTTCTTATGTAAAAACCAGTATGTGGTGTAGCTGGTGCTGCCAGGCTGGACACCTGCTGCCCCTCTCCAGGATCCGCACATACATGGTATATGGCAGGTGTGATGTCCTGGCTGTGCCCTGCGCAGGATGAGCATCATTTTATTAGAAAAGTTTGGCCAGCCTTACAATGGCGCCCATTAGAATGCACTGGTGATGCCAGCACAGCCGGGCAGGGCATGGTGACAGGTTACTGGAAGCCCCTTTTTCTAGGGCTTGTGATTCATAGTTAATGCTTCATATGAAGTCCGGGAGGAATGTCATCCCCACCCCCACCGCATTTCCAGTGGCTTTAGGGACAGTCAGTGGCAAGCTGGCTCAGTAAGGGGGGGTGGGGGCAGGTGTCTGGGAGGGCTCCAGGACGAGGGGCGGGGCGCATCGTAGCGTGAGGGCGTGGTCTAATAGAGGGGGGCGTTTCCTTTTCGGATAAACCGCTATGTTCTGTCCCAAAGGGGGGTGTGGTAGGGTTTAATGGGCGGGGCCGCCACGCCTCCTTCCATCCTCTTGTCCCGGGAGCTGCCTCCGTTCTCAGGAGCCGCCAGAGACCGAATGGAGACAGAAGCGCCCCAGCCCGGACTGTCGCCCCCGGACTCTGCGCACGATCCTTGGTAAGGAGCTCAGCCCATCCGTATGCCCGGTGCCGCCGTCTTTCCACTGGGATCTGTGCCGTACTGGCCTCAGAAGGGCATCTTACGTGGGGAGGTACCTGGATACATGGGGACCTTATGTGCAGGGTCTGGGACGTGAGTAAAAAGAGGCCACAGCGGCGATCGTTCTCCTGGGCCATTGGTGCTGACCCCCTGGAGCGATGCAGAAGGAGTGATGTCCAGGGCAGCACTTGTGACTATGGCTGCCAGCTCTCTGGAGTCTCTGGTTCAGCTAAAGTTAAGTGGCACTTTGATTATTGCCCCTGACACTGGCATGTATTCAGTGTGCCAGCTTCTAAATGTAATATTCCATCATCCTGATTATTTCTGTGACTGTGATGTTCCCCCATCATGGGGCTGTACCCTAATCCCTGGTGCTGATCATGCAGGGCATCACTCCTGCTCTACCTTCCTGATAAGTTTCTGGTCCACACTTCTGCTGGTGTAGGTTATAGCTTATGGCCCCTAGCAGTGTCTTCTGTAAAGTCACAAAGCTGTGGAAAATGTCATAGTCACCCAGTGATCGCTCTGATGGAGGGATACAGAGAGGAAGGGGTGGGGGGGGGGGGGGGGGGGGGGGATCATGTGCCTCTCAAGTTTCCTGGTGGTCCCACAAGTCAGAATCTGTACTAGTTTCTGAAGTCGTCTGATTATCTTTGCTTTATGACTCAATAATTGAATATCTATCTCATGTCTATATATCATATCTATCTATCTCCTCATATCTATCTATCATCTATCTCATGTCTATCTATCTATCTCCTCATATCTATCTATATATTATCTATCTATCTCCTTATATCTATCTATCTCCTCATATCTATCTATCTCCTCATATCTATCTATCTATCTCCTCATATCTGTCTGTCTATCTATCTATCTCCTCATATCTATCTATCTATCTATCTATCTATCTCCTCATATCTGTCTATCTATCTATCTCCTCATATCTATCTATCTATCTCCTCATCTGTCTATCTATCTATCTCCTCATATCTATCTATCTATCTCCTCATATCTATCTATCTATCTCCTCATATCTGTCTATCTATCTATCTCCTCATATCTATCTCCTCATATCTATCTATCTATCTATCTCCTCATATCTGTCTATCTATCTATCTCCTCATATCTGTCTATCTATCTATCTCCTAATATCTATCTATCTCCTCATATCTATCTATCTATCTATCTATCTATCTATCTATCTATCTATCTATCTATCTATCTCCTCATATCTATCTATCTCCTAATATCTATCTATCTATCTCCTCATATCTGTCTATCTATCTATCTCCTAATATCTATCTATCTCCTCATATCTATCTATCTATCTATCTCCTCATATCTATCTATCTCCTAATATCTATCTATCTATCTATCTCCTCATATCTATGTCCTCATATCTATCTATCTCCTCATATCTATCTATCTACTGAAGTGTGGCAGTCATTAATGGATTTAAGAAAAGTCTATAGGAGATTGAAGCCCTTTTAGAAAATAGCCCAGATTGATAAACTTTGGGCAGGTTTCCTTGTCCATGCCTCCTCCTCTCTCTCCCCTAATGTAATATCCTTCACGATATACCATATTACAATATGCTCATTTCAGTCGGTTGGCGCGGCAGTAGCTCTGAGGCCCTCTCGTCATCTGCCGCTCTTGCCCCAGGTTTTCATCCAGGTATTTTCCCGGTGCCCTGACATTTCTCCTGAAGACGACTGTTCACGTCGCGTTATATACACCTTCACACAGATAAGTTATGACTTAGCGTTTGCCTTTTGTTTGTCTTTCCTGACGCTTCTTCTTGTTCCTTTTTGTCCTTCCAGCAAAATGTTCATCGGGGGACTGAGCTGGCAGACTACACAAGGTGAGCAGGGGATCATAGCACCGAGTGGGGTGGGCAGAAGGCGCGGGTTCTGAATTGTTCGCACCCCTGTACTTTTTCACCCCTATTTTCTTCCTTGTGTTCTCCACCCTTTTCTTTCTTTCTCCCTCATATGTGCACCCTCCCTCCATCGCGTTCTCTCCCTCTCCCCTTTGCTTGGACACGATGTGATTGGATTTTCTGGTGCATTCTGGGATCCGTCTGCCTCGCTTGGTTGTGATAGGCTGCTCTTGTGTTTCTAGAGGGCCTGCGGGAGTATTTCAGTCAATTCGGGGACGTGAAGGAGTGTCTTGTCATGAGAGATCCATTGACCAAGAGATCCAGGTGAGGTCCGGTGTAAACTATGGATTTGATGTTCTGGGTCCTAGGCGTACGCAGCTCAAGGGTCTTTTTTCTTTGCTCTTCATTAGGGGATTTGGATTTGTCACTTTTATGGACCAGGCCGGAGTGGATAAAGTCCTTGCTCAGTCAAGACATGAACTGGACTCAAAGACGGTATGGAGACCCTTTCTTCACTGAACTGTTGTCATATGGAGTCTGTGTGGAAGGATACATGTGTTTTACGTAGAATGTTGCAGAGTTTGTCCTTACGAATTATCTGTTGTATAGACGATGGCGTTGGAGTTGTGGACAATATTTCACAATGTGACAGTGGATCATCACTGAGGCCTACGGTCTTCTACCCAACGTGATTCTTTAGAAGTTTGGGTACAGACAATGGTTCACACTTGCGCCGACTGTAGCTGAATTACAGCCAGTGCAAGGTTCATAGGTGATCTTCAGCTTTAGTGGCGCGGTGGCGTCAACTGCTGCAGATAATACGGACTTGCTCGTCATTTGTGTGAAAAGTAAAGTATCTTTTTTATTTAGCAGGCAAGCAATTTAGACAGCATGTGGGGGAAAGCAGGTATGATACTGTGTTGTATAGGTTGTGTCATTCCCATTAGTGATGCCACATACTAGATCACTAAAAAGAACCTAGCTAGACTGCTGTGTTCAGTACTGGAGACCAGATCTTAGAAGGTCGTCAGTTCGTACAACTGCTTTCTTGTCACATACCCATTAATGTCTCTTAGCTTTTTAGTTATTTATTCTATCATTTATTTTTCTTCTAAGATTTCTATGTTTGTGTGTTCGCCTTATGACCGTGTGACCTTGTTATGACTTCAAATCAATAGTTTATTCTAAATCGTTAGTTATCAGTAGTGGTTTACTACAGTGTTTTGTTGTTTTTACCTGTTTTCTATACCGTGAGCAGCTGTAGATCCTACACTACACGAATGACTTTCTGGGTATCCGTTTTTTTTTCTTTTCGTGATTCTCCATCAGTTCCTTTTACTTGAACGTTTACCATATAAATAGACTGGCTAACTTCAACTCCCATGATACCTAGCAGTATTCCGAGGATGCGGCAGACCTGTCATAAGACAATACCTGATGGGACACCAGAGACTTGTGTAATTATTGGCAGGTGAACAACAAAATAACGCAATTTCCAGAAAATTTCAGATCTATTCCATTTATACGGTGAAAATACTAATGTGGGGCTGATCTCGGCATAGACCACGGAGGTGAGCAAGGTTAGAATCGCATCCATTAAGTCTCAGGGAAGAATAGACCGTGCAATTCTTACGAAACATTTCAGGTGGCAGGAGGAGCTTTCGTCAGGTTGTCAGGATCATTAGAACTTCCCCCTAGAGGATTTACAATAGGCAGAGATCTGTGCACAGGGATCAGTAGGCTTTTGTCAATATCAGTATATGCGTTACAGTTTTCTGTAGACAGTCATTTATTTATTTTTTTACATTTTTATTTATCCAGCAACTTCTATACCATTATAGTTCCAACATATTCTGCAGCACTGTACAAAGATTGTATTCTCGTGATACCACTGTAAAAAAATACACTTGTTATTGATATATATATATATATATATATTTTCTATATATCTAGATGGTTGTGGATAGATCAGATTTTTTATGATTTCCTTTTTTTGTCTCTTATTATTATTGTTTGGAGCCATGTAACTTGTGCAGCCATTCGGGTAACTCCCTGGCACTTTCCATTCAGTGCGTCCCAGTCGGTGGGCTCTTGTTTATCACGAGAGCTGTGTGGCACTGGGGACTGTGTCTCTGCAGACACAGGGGGAGGGGGAGCGGTGCAGCTCATGCTGCTGTCCCCAGCTCCTTGGATGGGAAGTTTCTTTTGTTACCTGGGAGGGGACAAGTGTGTGTTTCATACAAAGAACAGTGGGAAACAGAAGAGATGCAAATGTAGACACTTTATAATTTACCCGCGGTTGGAGGGTCTGGTTCGAGCTCTAGAGGGTTAAGTTAGCAAAACTGGGGGAGGCCCACCATTTTAAATGATGCCTTGACATGGACTGTGATGGAAAAGTTTTCATTGTCAATTAATTGGGGTCTGGCAGCTCCCGACTACTTGACTTGGCTACTGTTTGAAGTATATGAGGGAGTTTTTATTGTACTCTATCAGTTATGGTAAATTCCATGAATCAGTCATCAGTGTGTTGAACGAACCATAATCACGTTTTTCATCTTAGTGTGTATTTTACAAAGCTTATTTACTTTCACACTTGCGGCAGAGTATTCCGGCAGGGAGTTCTGTCGCCGGAACTGCCTGCCGGATCCATCAAAACGTATGCAAAATGATGGCATCTGTCATCCTGATCCATCTGACAAATGCATTGAAATCCGTCTCTCCGATGTCATCTGGAAAAACTTTTCAAAATTTTTTGCGGTCTGAGCATGCGCAGACCGCAAAAACTGATCAGTTTTGACGGAACACTCAGGGCCGGATCCGGCATTAATGCATGTCAATGGAAAAAAAAAGCCGGATCCGGCATTCTGGCAAGTGTTCCGGAATTTTGGACGGAGATAAAAGGCAAAAAGACTGAACTGAAGACATCCTGATGCATCCTGAACAGATTGCTCTCCATTCAGAATGCATGGGGATAAAACTGATCAGTTCTTTTCCAGTATTGAGCCCCTAGGACGGAACTCGATACCGGACAAGAATAACGCTAGTGTGAAAGTATAATCTTCTCCTGATCAGAATGTATTATGAAACTTTTTAATGTTATTGGTTTTCAGAATACATATATTGTGCAATTTAGTATATATATATATATATATATATATATATATATGTACCAAAAACACAGGAACAGCCAACATGATTCTTTAACCATTTCCCACCCTGTCACCCTGCAGTTTAAAAAAATAAATACAAACACTTTAAGGCTTTTTTGTATCTGTAGTGTATATAATGCGCCTATACTTTTACTAACAGTGGACTTCTACCAGTATAAGGCATGTTTTACTAGGGGTTTAACCAAGATAGTTTTAGGCTCTCTCTTTACGTGTATACCTGTATCACTGAGGGCTTCCATACAGTGTTGAGTGTGCACAACATGGCCGATTCTGCCGTAATTATCTCTGGATTCGATGCTGCTGGACGGGTGTTATCTGGAGGCTGCTGCTTTGGTGAATTGTACTTTTGATATTTTTTTTTTAAGTCGCATGTAGATCACTACCTTCTATGTGCATGTAACAGGACCCATGTGGGAATGACGTTTTTTTTTTTTTTCTTAAGTCCAGAATGCCCTCTCACGCTGTCTCTGTCTGTCTGTACCCTTCCTGTCTCTTCTCCGGCTACTGAATGCTACAGGTGTCTGTGCCATTTACCTGTAACAATAGTGACTTGTGTTTAGGGATGTGAAATTGGTGCATTCCCTCCTGCTCTGAGCGGCCGCTTTCTCCGCTAATAGCATCTTCCTGGCCTTTGCTGACATAGCACAGAGGAATGTCATGACAAAGGGGTATTGTTGGGATATTCTATCTCCTGTTTTGATTTCTCTCCCTTGATGCCCAGAAGCACAAACATTCCCCAGTCCATGGCGAGTCGGTGAGGTCTGCCAGTCCTGACCCTGGTGTCCAGGTAGCAACCACCATATCTTACAAGCATCCATAAAAACTCCTCATGTAACTTGTCATTAAAACGAAACTTTGGGAAAGACATGTAAACTGGCCCATAAATTTACTCTCAGCAAGTAATTGCAGTGATCCGACATGAAAAGCTGTTTTCCGTATGAAATGAGCAGCGCTCCTGGAGTGAATGTTTACAGTAACCATGGCGATGAGGGTGTCACCGGGCTGATATAGGATCCGTACAGGCACATATATTTTGCTACAGCGTCCACTGATGTCATGAATCCATCTGATGAACAGTTTGTAATTAGTTTTGACAACTCCTTTGCGTTATGTGATTGTCTAATTTACATAAATAGCTTGAATTCTTATTGCAAAAACATAATTGATTCATCATTTAGTAAAAAAGGCAAACCCTGGTGTGAGCTGTCTGTCATCCATGAAAAGGGTATTCCCATCTCGTATACGGAATATACACCGGATAAGCTAGGAATGTCTAAGATGGCAGTGCCCCTTTAGCTACATCAGATGTTCAAAAATCCATGTGCTGTTTAGATGCATTTTTTATATATTTTAGTAGAATCCTGATATGAAATATTCTAGAGGCAGCACTAGATTTTCTTCTGTTGGTGAATTTATGTTTTCAGAGTTTTTATAAAGGGTAATCTTACTTGGAAGGGGGTGAGTCCAACCGCGAAACGCATTGTATCCACACCAATAAAGCTCACTTCTGGAGTTACATCGGCTGTACTCGGCAGCGCTAGTTTTTATTCTGTTTTGTAAATTATTGGTGAATTTAAAAGTTTCCAGAGTTTTTATGATGGGCCTATGTGGTCTTGGGTGGTAGTTAGCATCATTTTTTAATGTATAGGGAGTCATGTTAATCACCAGATAATAAAACCAAATTAATAGACATTGGCGCAGATTCACTGATGTACCCGTGCCAAAAATCTCTCTAAAAGAGTGGTGCAATTTGGCGCATGTAAGGTTTTTGCTCCCCCCCCCCCCCCCCGACATGCTTGAAAAAGGGGTGGACTTAGAAAGTGGGCAGGACTTAGTGGGGAAACTGGGCGGGCTTAAGCTGCACCATTTTACACCAAAATTTCAGCACAATTCTGGTCTTAAAATAAGCCAACCAATAGTTGGGACAGAGTCAGAAAGACGTGTCTCTCCCTGCACCAGATTTATCCTCCAGCCGGAGCCCCTGTGATAAATCTGGTGCAGGTCTAGGCAGTCTGTCTAAGGCCTCATGCACACAAACGTATTTTCTTTCCGTGTCCGTTCTGTTTTTTTTTGTGGACCGTATACAGAACCATTCATTTCAACGGGTCCGCAAAAAAAACTGAAGTTACTCCGTGTACATTTTGTTTCCGTATGTCCGTATTTCCGTTCCGCAAAAAAATAGAACATGTCCTATTATTGTCCATATTACGGACAAGGATAGTACTGTTCTATCAGGGGCCAGCTGTTCTGTTCCTCAAAATACTGAATGCACTCTGATGTCATCTGCTTTTTGCGGACCGCAAAGTACATACGGTCGTGTGCATGACGCCTAAGGCCTCTTTCACATGGGCTTCGCGGGTGAGGGCCGGATGCGTTCAGGGTGCATTTCGGGAAACCCGCGCGAGTAGGCACGCAATTGCAGTCAGGTCTGCGATTGCGTTCCGATGTTCAGTTTTTTCCGCGTGAGTGCAATGCCTTTTGCACGCGTGTGAAAAAAAACTGAATGTGGTACCCAGACCTTCACTGAAGTTCGGGTTTGGATTCGGTGTTCTGTAGATTTTATTATTTTTCATTATAACCTGGTTATAATGGAAAATAGCATTTTTAATACAGAATGCAAAGTTAAATGTCAAATGAGGGTTAAAAAATAATAAAAACATAACTCACCTCATCCACTTGTTCGCGCAGCCGGCATCGTCTTCTTGCTTCTTCTTTCAGGACCTGCAAAAGTACCTTTGAAGACGTAATCGCGCTGACCACGTGGTGAGCGCGGTGACTTCAGCGCAGGTCCTTCTGAATGAAGATAGAAGATCCTTTTATCTTCATTCAGCAGGACCTGCGCTGACGTCACCACGCTCACCACGTGGTCAGCGCGATTACGTCTTCAAAGGTACTTTTGCAGGTCCTGAAAGAAGAAGAGAGAAGACTATGCCGGCTGCTCAATCAAGTGGATAAGGGGAGTTCATTTTATTTTATTTTTTAACCCCTCAAGGCACATTTTACTAAGCATTCTGTATTAAGAATGCTATTGTTATAAGGGGAAATGATATAGTGAATAGACTTTAACGGGGTCCGGGATTGCTCATCCCTATCATGTCCTTAGCAACCATGCGTGAAAATCGCACCGCATCCGCACTTGCTTCCGGATGCTTGCGATTTTCACACAGCCCCATTCATTTCTATGGGGCCTGAGTTGCGTGAAAAACGCAGAATATAGAACATGCTGCGAATTCACGCAACGAACAAGTGATGCGTGAAAATCACCGCTCATCTGCACAGCCCCATTAAAGTGAATGTGTCCGGATTCAGTGCAGGTGTAATGCGCTCACCTCACACATAGCACCCGCACGGAATTCTCCCCCGTGTGAAAGGGGCCTAAGGTCTCTTGTACACGACCGTATGGGTCCGCAAAAAATACGAATGACGTCCGTGTGCATTACATTTTTTGTGGAACGGAATAGCTGGCCGCTGATAGAACAGTACTATCCTTGTCCGTTATGCGAACAATAATAGGACATTTTCTATCATTGAACGGAATGGAAATACAAAAACGGACGGCATACGGAGTACCTTCCGTTTTTTTGCGGATCCATTGAAATGAATGGTTCCATATACGGAACGCAAAAATCGGAAACTGAAAAAAGAGGCCTGCTGTGTTCACACTTCAGTCAGTTATTTCCATCAGTTATTGTGAGATAAAACCAGGTTTGGGTCAAAAACACAGAACAGGAGCAGATCTTTCCATTATACCTTATCTCTGAGTAGGCTTCACTACTGGTTTTGGCTCACAATAACTGATGGAAATAACTGAGGTGTGAACTCAGCCTAATCTTACGCCATCTACAGGATTAGTAAATCTGGCCAATTTTAACCATTGACTTTCAGTTTGATTTTTTTTTTAAAAGACCCATATGTAAAAAGATGAAAATAAAATAAAAAGATGCTGGTTTCTTGTTCAGCTCCTACAGTATCTAAGCACACAGGTCATGTAGTCTAGTTTACGATACTATGAACTTTGGGCTGTCTACAGCACAGAACTGTACATTATATAATACGATCATTAGCTGGGCCCGGAGGTTTTTGTGATGTTTGCACATAAAATACCGCAGTTATTTTAATAATTCATGATACATTTTATAATGTATGTTGTGTAAATCTGTGTAGGGGGCAAATCCTAGGTTGCTGTATATGTGCACAGTATTTTTCCTGGTATGGTCAGCACTACTTTTTTTTACGGCATTACTTATTTTGTCATTGTATAGATGTTTAGGGAAGCGCCTGCAGAGTACGGCTAAGTTATTGCTTACCTCTCTGCATATAGCCACAATTTTTTTAAGATGCGATTTCGGTGGGGACCCACATGTCTGTTGTGTTTCTAATTGGTCACTAGTCAACGGGGTTGACAATTCCTTTTATGTTACTCAGTAGGTTTTACTGTCTTTGTCTCTCGCTCTACAGTTTTCTAGGCATTAGTCACGTTTATATATTACATCTCAGTAGGCCTTTGTTCTTTGTAGTTCTTTCAGTTGTCCCAAAAAAAGTTTCAAATCTCCATATTTTCATTTTCAGATTGACCCAAAAGTGGCTTTTCCGCGCAGAGCTCAGCCCAAGGTGAGTTCAGTATTCTCAGTATGTAGCTTTCCATTGGCAGATATTACTAAGGACGGGAAAATTGGTTTATTTCAGAATTCCTGGAAGCAGCGCGGTGGAGTTAGTTGGGGACAGTCGGTTAGAGCAGCAGGGGAGAGGGCTAGGAGGGAGCTGTAACTATTGGAAGGAAATCGGCTTACGTCCAATAACTAGCAGGTGGATCAGAATTGGGCCCTGCAAACACCGGCAGAACTGGGTTAATTCCCTTAAGTAGTTTGTTGACAGACGGCATCTTGGTGTCAGAGCCAGGAAGCTTAGCACCAGGGTAATTAGGGGCAGCTGGGAGACCCTCAAACAAGGCTCATTTTATTACTTGCTCTGATTGTTTTTGTCTTATGGTTTTATGTGATGTATGTCTTTATATAGTCGCTGGATTCATTTCCCTCTGCTCTCCCTATAGCAAAGACTGAGATTTTCACAAGAACTAGAATACTTTTCTGCACACTCCATAACCTTCCAGGGATCTAGGAAAAATCTGTCATGCCTGACTCCTGTCCTCTGGTCAGTCTCTTGCCCGCACACGTCATCTAACTACTCTTAATTGTTACAGATGGTGACAAGGACAAAGAAGATCTTTGTGGGCGGACTGTCAGTGAATACGACTGTTGAGGATGTAAAACAATATTTTGAGCAGTTTGGAAAGGTGAGTCGGTATTGTGGGAAGGGGGGTGGCCATGTTTTATGTCAAGCAGATCCCAAACTTCCAGGGCGCAAATTATTGACAGAGCCGTTTAGTAATTAGCCGAAAATCCATCATCGCGATAATGGCGGCCTGTGGTCTCTATGACAGCTGGGGAGGCATTCTTACCCGCGTCAGTAAGTCGCTGGTCAGCACGTGGGGAGATTTGGCCTGTAGATTTGGGGATTAGGTGAATAAAGCAATAGACGTTGTTGTTGAAAAGAATTGGTATATACAACAGGCATATTAAAAGTTGCAGTTCTGCAGCGATAATCAGATTATTGCAAAGTATGGCTTCTCTTCTCTGACCATGACACCTGAGGATAGCCCTCCCCCATTCTAAACCCCTCATAGACACTGACGAACAAGCCTTGTTATAAGGCGATTAGGTCCCCATTTAATTAGGAGGTTGGAGGGATCATTGGATGACTCGGATTTCTCTCCCATCGGCTGCAGATTATCTACCACAGTGTAGTGAGGGAGGGGTGGGGGGGTCGTTGTGCATTACACACGTATGACAGGAGCACGCTTTATTGCTACAAGTATTTCTAGACTGTGATTGTGTGGTTCACCTGTGCGCACACACTGGTTGCAGAATAAAGTACCGTACGGCATCACTTGTATTCATGTAGTGTGTTTTGTCATTTCATTCTTGCTGCTTTTATTTTTCTTGCCCACTTTTGTCTTTGTTTCTTCTTTCTACATCTCTGTCTCTCCTTGCATCTCCTACTCCCTCTCCCCCTGATATCTGGTGGGGCCCTCCCCCCTCCCCCCATCTTTTCAGTTGCACACAAAAGCTTTTGCCTCTTTCCCTCTCCCCTGCGGCTCAGGACATACTAAGCTGCAGTCATAGTAACAGGACAGGGCTCCCAGAGCCTCTGATTCTCCAGGGAACCAAACGGTTTTCTTTGAAAGGCAAGAAACTGTTTGACCTGATGAGTAAATAAATATCTGCGAGATCTTAGAGCCTGGAACTAGCAGGACACACAGAATTCCCAGAACAGCGGTGTTTCTCGGAGCTCCATTTTCTCCCTGTGCACCTCATGCTCTTCTGTTCTCTGTGTTCCCCCTCATTCTGAAGTCCCTGTGTGGCCTCCTGCTCCTTCTTTTCTCTGCTTGCTCCCTGCCCTTCTCTGTAGGCCTCCTTACCCCCTATTCTTTGCACAATGCCCCCCCCCTTCCCCTTCTCCTGCATGCTTCCTCTATGGGATCCACCTGTGTCATTTTCAATCGACTGAAGTGTAATCGTTCAATTTTAACCCCTTTTTCACGCCTAGGCCGATACATTTACATTGGACTGATTGCCCCCCTCTCCCCGTTCTCTCGTACAGGTTGATGACGCTATGTTAATGTTTGATAAAACAACAAACAGGCACAGAGGTAAGTCTCCTTGCCTTTAGACATGGAACAGCAATGTGTCCACCCAGATCTGCTTCTTGTGATGTGATAATCCTCTTTGCAGAGGCTTGTGTGTGTATAAAAATGGTAAAGTTCCTGGGGATGAGCGTTCAGCATGTGGTCCGTGCTGAGCTGGACACAGCCTCATTGTTCTCCCCCTTCCTGACTCTGAATACCTGTCCATCCTCTTTCTGCTGCCTGCAGCCTCTCCTGATATCCAGTCTCCGATTTTCTGGGTACACTAGGGCGGTGCGGTTAACTCGTGCTGACAGAGCATAGATAGATCCACTGGTTGAGGCCAGTTTATACAGATCTTTATCTGATCAGTCACATGGTAAGGTCATCAGGCAGGCATCGCATTTACAGGCTCCCCTTAGGGCAGAGGATGAATTATTGGGTACTAATGCAGCTAACGTGCAATACGTAAAACCACAGATTGGACAATGAGGTATCTCCACTATTGTCCATAATACTCTTTATACATTTCTGCATATTCTTCATTAATTTGATTTCTGGCCTTATACTTACAACCGTATTTTTATCAGTGTGCTACCCACATTTTTAGCGGATGGCATACGTACCTGTTCATTTCTGCAAAAAAATAAAAAGAATACTGTACAGATGTCATCCGCGTGCTGTCTCCACCCGTTCACAAATGATAGAACATGTCCTATTCTGGTCCGTTTTGCGGAAAAGAATAGTCATTATTAGTGATGGGAGAGCGGAAAAACGCGGATTGCTGTCAGAACATATCTGTATTGTGCAGATCCGTGGTTTGCGGACCGCAATACGGACACGGTCGTGTGCATGAGGCCTTCAACTGGTCTTCGGTGTCTAAATGATCTTTTAGTTGCTACATTGAGATCAGTCCTCACTAGTGTCACAGAGATTTTGGTTTCTCTTGTGTTTTTTTTGGCCATTAAAAATGGGATCAGATCCCAGAAGAGAAAACAAGAGAAACCATTTGTAAATGAAAGGTTTGGGAACGTTTTCCCATGTTAACTTGTTAACTGTTCTGAGATGCATTCCTCTGTTTCTGGTGAGAAAAGACTTGAAACGATAAAGTAGGACAAACATACATGCATTTGTACAAGTACATAAGCGCAGACTAATAAATATGTATATCAGCGTGTCGGCTGTTGGACAGTCATGTCAGTCACTGTCTCTAATTGGAAAAGACAGCTTTGTGACATCCGTCATACCTTGCTGTAACGTGTTAGTATTCCAGAAGATGACGGCACACAGGTTAGTAAACGCTGCTGGATATCACGTGTTTTCGACATGTTCCAGCCTGTTCAGTAATGACCAGTTCAATTTAAAAGCATCATTTTCTGTTGTTCTGAGCTCACACATGCTGTGATATCGGACACTTGCCCAGAACTGACTGTGATAGAGCAACATGTACACGCATCTTAAAGATCTTGAAGGCCTGTGTCAGGAGAACATCCCTGTTCTTATGCCCTATGGACATCATAGAAGGGGGGGTTTCTCCAGGAGAAATGTTTAGGTTGCTACAATTTTGCCCATCAAAATCATCTGTTTGCCAGGATTACCCGATTGCCACCAGTCTGAAATGGGTTCTTCTGCCATCTACATGCCATCAACCTTCTATATCTTCTATTAAAAATTATTTAGACCCTGTTTCTCTTATTCATGTGTCATTATGGGGTCATTTATGAAGCTGATTTACGCCTATTTCAGGCGCAGATTGCAGTGCACATCTCATTTACCGTTTTCTACGCGTGTTTCAGGGTAATCAGTGGCACATTTACACAGACCAGTTTGTTGGAATGTTTGCTTGTTAATTGGACTGATCCTTGGCCCCGTGTAAAAGGGCCCTAAATGAGAAAGGTGGTTCTGTCATTTGTAAGCAATATCTGTTACTAGGCTGAAGATCAGATGTGACAATCAGGCTCTTAAGGGGGGAAATTGTATATTGGCCTATTACTGTTCTTACATGAGATCTTATAGAATAAGGCCTCATGCACACGACCGTTCCATTTTTTGCGATCTGCAACTGCGGACAAGAAAAGGCGTTTTCTATTATAGTGATGGCAATGTGCGGTCCGCAAAATGCAAAACGCACATTGCCGGTGTCCTTGATTTGCGGACCGCAAAACGCCTACGGACGTGTGAATGGACCCTTATGGTGCAGTCAGTAAATAGAGATGCCCAAGTTACATTTGCAATAGGCATCGCTGTTTTTTTGCAAGAATGACAGTGCTTACCCGATTGAAAGCAGTGTCCTTCTTGTTGTATGACCTTTCAAACCAATCAATAATAGTATCTTAAATATAGTAATCAATTATCAATACTAGTATCTTAGACCAATCAATAATAGTATTGTAAATAGTCAAGCTGTGTTCATACACAGAGGAGTTCTGACCTTTTTAGACAGAAAGAATAGTATGGCAGATTGTCCACAAATATGGTATCCCCTTTCGGAAAATAAAAAAAAAATGTTAAATAGAACATAATGTAGACAATTTGAGGAGAAAATAAAAACTTTGTTGTCGACACTAACCAATCACAGCCAAGATTTCATTTCTTTGGTTCACTTGAAAAATTAAAGGGAACCTGTCACCTGAATTTTGGGTATAGAGCTGAGGACATGGGTTGCTAGATGGCCGCTAGCATATCCGCAATATCCAGTCCCCATAGCTCTGTATGCTTTTATTGTTAAAAAAAAACGATTTGATACATATGCAAATTAACATAAAAGAGTCATATCTTACTTGTGTGACCAGAGAAGAGTAATATTTTCAAGCTCTGACTCATTTCAGGGTAATTTGCATATGTATCAAATCGGTTTTTATACACAATAAAAGCACACAGAGCTATGGGGACTGGATATGGCGGATGTGCTAGTGGCCATCTAGCAACCCATGTCCTCAGCACTATACCCAAAATCCTGGTGACAGGTTCCCTTTAAAGCTCAGTTGTAATTATGGTTGGTATGGTCAACAGAGATGGTTTTTATAAATTTGCCCCATATGCCTCTCATTGGGTTGCATTTTATCTTAGTTTTGTGTCCACTGACAACTAAGGTCTCTTTTTGGCCCTACAGTTACACCTTGACGAAACGCCCACTGTCTTTTGATGCCAGGCGCTGCAGGTCCCAAGTCTGCAAAGAAGAATTTAGACACAGTTTATAAAAGCCTTATAACAATTTCTGACCTCCCTTTGCCCAATGTGCAGTGTATAGAGGAAACAACAGTGTCACTGCTGCTGTTGGACCTGGCGATCACTTGATCACTGGGCATCTTCTTCCATGGCAGAGCTGCTGGGTCTTAGTAGACTCCGATTAGCGCATTAGAGAGGGCTATTTTCTCTGAACAAGTGATGTCCCCCAAAGATCATTTATAAGCACTTGGGGGACATATTATGTTACAAAAGTACAGTCAAACGTAAGAAAAATAGTGTATTATAAAATGTAATAAGAATTTTTAAAATTCCACTTCCACAAAAAGGTGATATAGCATTAAATACATTAGCTTGAACAACTATTACTAAAAAAATTCCTATTAGTTATCTACACAATCGTAAATTACCCGAAGGATTAATTGATCTGGATATTTAGTGTGAAATGTGAACTGCAAAAAAAATAAACAAAAAGGCAAAAATAGCTTTTAACATATTCGCATAGACCAAAAATGATATAAAGCTGGAAAATTTTAATTTCTCCCACATAAAACAGTTGGGTTCATTTATCAAACTGGTGTAAAGTAGAACTGGCTTAGTTGCCCATAGCAACTAATCAGATTACACCTTTCATTTTTGACAGCTCCTTTGGAAGATGAAAGCAGGAATCTGATTGGTTGGTATGGGCAACTAAGCCAGTTCTACTTTAAACCAGTTTGATAAATGACTCTAAATGTCTCATACAGCCACGTCAATAAAAGATAACGTTATGGCAAAGACAATAACATGAAGCCTGCCTTTGAGGCCTGGTCAATAAGGGGACATGAGAAAAAAATGTCATATGCCTTGATAAGAAGTTGGAAGCATCCAGAGGAACAGTGTGTACTCATACAGCGTGATGAAAGGGGTTGTCCAGGATTAGAAAAACATGGCTGCTTTAATTCAAAAACAGCATCACCATTGTCCACAGGTCGTGTGTGGTATTACAACTCTGCCTCATTGACTCCAATAGAGCTGAGCTGCAATACCAGACACAACCTGTGGACGGGGATGGTGCTGTTTTTGGTAGAAAGCAGCCATGTTTTTCTAATGCTGGAGAAAGGGCTTGTTCATTTTAAAGAATTCCCGTTCAGTTACTTCTAACAACAAAAGGGAGGGTCCTGGGTTTATTCGAGAACCTGTCAGCAGTTTCATGCTAACCTATCCATGGGCAGAATGAAATACTGAGGAAATTATAAAGATCTATGGGGCAGATTTATGAAAACTGTGTAAAAGAAAAACTGCTCTCCCCGGACACTACTGTGTTCCAGTTTTTAAAACATAGGGGGAGAGTTATAAATCTCTCTTAATTAAAAGCTGCTTTGTTGCCCATGGCACCCAATCACAGTGCAGCTTTCATGTTGTATTCAGCTCATGAGAAATTAAAGATGCATTATGATTGGTTGCTATAGGAAAAAAAAAATACAGGTGGAGATTTATCAAAGGTAATGTAAAGGAAAACTGTCTTAGTTGCCCATAGCAACCAATCAGCTTCCACCTTTCATTTTCAAAAGGAGCTCTGAAAAATGAAAGGAGGAATCTGATTGGTTGCTGTGGGCAAGTAAGCCAGTTTTCCTTTACACCAGTTATGATAAATCTCCCCTCTAGTTTTTTACAATCCAGGAGCCTGTCAGTATTGTATGTGGCCCATGAGGACAGTATGGATCTACCAACAGTTTCCCTCTGTCTAATAAATACATTAATTCCCCATAATATTTCATTTATAGGTCACCTTTTCTCATAGCTCTGTGCTGTGCTATTCTTCTGTCATTACTTCTGAATATTTAGGAATAAATTGACGACTGCATGTTACTATTCCCCTTGTAAATGTGTTGTGTATGTAGACACTGTCAGCACTGATTGGGGCGTCTCAGCGTGTACAGCGACACCTCCCCTCAACTATTAGTACCCAGTTGTCAATTCATTCATACATTTCTAGGAGGAATAACCGAGGAATGTCACAAAGCAGAATCGTGAATGCATTAATGAAGTATACCAGTAGTTACAACATGTGGCGGGGTTCTTCTTTAAAGAGGACATGTTGATTCTCCAGACATGTCTGCTTTTGTAATTGAATTCCCTAAAGTAGACGGCCTCTTTTGGGTGTATAGCCAAATGTGCTGTCCTGGTCCCATCTCATTCATGGTTGAGTAGAGCAGTAGGAAGCTATGCACCAGGGACTTTCTACAAATTTCCCGCCTTTTACAAAAATGTATGCAATTACAGAATATCTGTATAATGATAGGATGCGGTTAGACTTCCTTGCAGGGCAGATTTTGTACAATGACGTGAACGTGTAGCCTATTCGTCCAAGTCCATTGTACTATAATTTACAGTATATACCACATGTATACTACATACTATAATTTATCTTTTTACCAGGATATGCAGGGTAACAAAGCTAGCATCTGTAAATGGGTGTGATGTAAAATTGCGACGTGAAGAATAAATGTACTTCAGGAGTTGGAAACCTGATGAGGAAGCCTAATGCCTTAGGCCTCATTCACACGTCAGTGATTTTGAGCCAAAACCTGGTGCGGCTCCAAACACAGAACAGCTGCAGATCTTTCCCTTATACCTGATGTCTGTGGAGGCTCCAATCCTGGTTTTGGCTCACAATCACTGATGGAAATCACTGACCAAGCACTGACGTTCCCACATTGCGGCATTCACATGAGACAAAAACCATGGGCACATTCGATGAGTGGGGGTTTCAGATACCTTGCTAACTGGCTGCATGATTTTGTCCGATAATACCGCAGTTTTGCCCATAAAACCATGCTGCCATTAACAATTATGTTGAAGGGGTTATTCCACAAAAACTATTACTATGCAATAAATAGGACATTTCAAAAGAAGTATTATTGTAGTATACATGCAATAAAAATATTGTACATGACATTTTCCTCTCTGGTAGCGCCCCCTGCTGTTTATCTTTCTCTTTTATTCACTTATGGACTATTATGCTCAGTAGCTTCCCGCCTCCTCTCAGTGTTAGCATAGAGATCTCATAGAGAAGCGGTCCAGACACCTTTCATTCAGTCACCCCCACTTCTAAATTCATAGAAATGTGTATCTATATCTCTCTAAACAGTGGAGAAGGACATTGTGGGGGCATTATCTACCATATATATCTCTGGGGCTTCTATCCAGGGTGGAAAGGGATTAAGGCTACTTTCACACTTGCGGCAGAAGAATCCGACAGGCAGTTCCGTCACCGGAACTGCCTGACGGATCCGGCAAAACGTATGCCAACGGATGGCATTTTAAGACTGATCAGGATCCTGATTCGTCTTACAAATGCATTGAATTTTTTTTCGGTCTGCGCATGCATAGACCGGAAGGACGGATCCGGCATTCCGGTATTCTGAATGCCGAATCCGACACTAATACATTCCTATGGAAAAAATTGCCGGATCTGGCATTCCGGCAAGTATTCAGTGTTTTTGGCCGGAGATAAAACCGTAGCATGCTGCGGTTTTATCTCCATCCTGATCAGTCGAAAAGACTGAACTGAAGACATCCTGATGCATCCTGAACGGATTACTCTCCATTCAGAATGCAAGGGGATAATCCTGATCAGTTCTTTTCCGGTATAGAGCCCCTAGGACGGAACTCTATGGGCTCTTTCACACTTGCGTTGTTCTGTTCCGGCATAGAGTTCTGTCGTCGGGGCTCTATGCCGGAAGAATCCTGATCAGGATTATCCCCATGCATTCTGAATGGAGAGAAATCCGTTCAGGATGCATCAGGATGTCTTCAGTTCCGGACCGGAACGTTTTTTGGCCGGAGAAAATATCGCAGCATGCTGCGCTTTTTGCTCTGGCCAAAAATCCTGAACACTTGCCGCAAGGCCGGATCCGGAATTAATGCCCATTGAAAGGCATTAATCCGGATCCGGCCTTAAGCTAAACGTCGTTTCGGCGCATTACCGGATCCGACGTTTAGCTTTTTCTGAATAGTTACCATGGCAGCCAGGACACTAAAGTCGTGGCAGCCATGGTAAAGTGTAGTGGGGAGCAGCATACTTACCATCCGTGCAGCTCCCGGGGCGCTTCAGAGTGATGTCAGGGTGCCCCACGCGCACGGATGACGTGATCGCATGGACACGTCATCCATGCGCATGGGGCGGTCTGACGTCATTCTGGAGCGCCCCGGGAGCCGCACGGGCGGTAAGTATACTGCTCCCCCGCTAACCACTACTACTATGGCAACCAGGACTTTAATAGCGTCCTGGCTGCCATAGTAACACTGAACGCATTTTGAAGACTGATCCGTCTTCAAATGCTTTCAGTTCACTTGCGTTTTTCCGGATCCGGCGTGTAATTCCGGCAAATGGAGTACACGACGGATCCGGACAACGCAAGTGTGAAAGAGGCCATATGCCGGAAAAGAAAAACGCTAGTGTGAAAGTACCTTAAGAAGAACATTGCATAGCATCCTGGGAAATGCGGGTGCTTGATTGTCTCATGTGGGCTGCTGCCCACACACAGAAAGGGAAGAAAGTCCTGCAGATAATTGAGTAAATTTGTGGGATAATCCCTTCAATTGTTATATGGTTTTGTGGGTAAAATGCAGTATTACTAGCAAAATGATGCAGCCATGCAGCTGACTCAACCCTAACAGTGTCTGAACCATGTAGGCTGCCTTCACACGCGGCAGATTTTGTGACAGGAAATTCTGCGACTGAAAATCAGTTCCATTCATTTGAATGGGGCAGGACTTGGATTTCTGCAATCTCCATTCAGGTGAATGGAACTGCTACAAAATCTCCCGTGTGTGAATGCACCCTTAGGGCTCATGCACACGACCGCATGAGCCCTAAGGCTGCATCCATTCACGGCTATAGACCGGTTTATAAAACAGGGTAGTTAGAACCAAGGATTAGGACACCTGCCAGGAATTGTATTTGTGAGCCGTGTCTCATGTTGAGGTAGAAAATAGTTGAAAAGTTTGAAATCCTCTTTTAGATGTAGGAATGTATGAAATGTTCCAAGATAAAATATTCAGCGCTGGACCTGAGAGGAGGCATTGCTCTGAATTCAGTGAGGGTTGTGTCTGCACTAAAGCGTATAATGGTGCCATTGTTTCTGACTGCAGAAGGTTCTGACACAGCTCCATATGCCGAGCGCTTGTCACAATGACCAGTCGGCGCGGTATATGATACTTGTGCTACGCTATTGTCCGCTGAGCTCACGGTGGTGCAGAACTGAGACTAGGTGCAAGGGACAAAATGTGAGGAGGCATCAAGTATAATGCTGAATTCCTAATAAATTAGAACTGTCTGTACATGGAAATCTGAAGGATACCTTCATAGAACCCACACGATACAGACACTCAGTGCCCAAATAATACCACCATACTATACTTAAATAATAACCTCTATATAGTATCCAAATAAGGGTACATGCACACGAACATTGTTTGTTTCCGTGTCCGTTCCGTTTTTTTTTTTGCGGATAGGATGCGGACCCATTCATTTAAATGGGTGTCCGCATCAGTATGTCCGTTCCGTAGCCCCGCAAAAAAAAATAGAACATGTCCTATTCTTGTCCGTTTTAGGCATTGTTACAATGAATCTGCAAAAAAAAAAAACGGATGGCATATGGATGTCATCCGTTTTTTTTTTTTGCAGACCGCAAAACACGTACGGTCGTGTGCATGTAGCCTAATACTGCTGCTATATTGGTTAAATCCCTGGTTTTCTAGGGTAGTGAAGGGGATAATTCTTTTGTGGTCTGACCTCCTCACTAGCTAATGCTGCATTTCCCATTGCTTCCTACTGGGCGCTGTTTTAAGGGGTTGTCAGATTCATGTATTTATTTAAAGGAAGGAAACCTATTTGAATCATAATTTTTTTTATATTTACAGTCCCAAACCCTCTCTCTATTCTAGCACCGCCACTCCTATTCTCCCTGCCACTGCAGCCATGTCTTAATGTTTTGGCTGCAAGTATGATGTGTGCCTATACTGCTCTTGACTGCTGCAGCCATTCATTGGCATCTGCAGTATACGCCACAAGACCACCAAGGCCATTGATTGGCTGCAGAGGTCACATGTGGCATATGGGCACATATGAGTATATGCACCCTTGCTTCATCTGCCAACCCTTCCTTCTTTTTCTTGCTTGGCAGGGCCAGGTTCCTGCATAATCTTCTCGCCTGGCCCTCTCATTCAAGAAGGAGAGGAAGCAGGAGGAGCAAGTGTGCACAGAGTGGCTTGGGCCTGCCCTCAAAGCACTGGGCTGCTCATTTGCATATAAATATGGCGTATGGGCTCATTCACATGTCACAGTCAATTTGCCATTTTTTTATACGATTTTCTCGAAAATGTGGAGTTTTGCAGTCATGCAGCAAAAATGATGATATGACCGTCCTGTGTAAATATTATTTAATATTAAAGCGCCGTTCATTCCATGGCGCTTTACATATGAACCCACCGTAAGTAACAAAAGCCTAGTTTTGGGTAGAGCTGCACATGATATAAACCTCCACCCGTAATACTTACCATAAAAGTGACCACGGAACTGTAATATCTTTTTGCGGATTGTTTTACATTAGTACTGTCTATTTCAAAGCAAAGCTATGTAGCCTGCCTGACGCCTGATTGTACCTGCAGGATTTGGATTTGTAACTTTTGAAGGGGAAGATATTGTTGAGAAAGTCTGCGAAATTCACTTCCATGAGATCAACAATAAAATGGTAAGTGGGATTCCATAAAACTTTTTTGGTCGCTTAGATCGGATGAAGGAGCGGGCAACAAAGGGGGGTCAATACATAAATAGGGACCTTATTCATTCAGAATTGTGGCAAAGCTGAGTGACAATGCGTGTGAGCTGTAGTGGCCGTCATACCGATTGTCATCCAGCTGCCCAGAAACCTTTAGAATGAAAATATAGCTAAATAATATATGAAGTCTTCACACAAGAGGACGACTCAAGGATGCACATCTCTATTATGTGTCACATGTAAAGCTAGGTTACTCATTTTATTTTTAGGTCGAATGTAAGAAGGCACAGCCGAAGGAGGTGATGTCACCAACAGGCTCTGTACGGGGACGATCTCGAGTGATGCCATATGGAATGGACGCCTTCATGCTGGGAATAGGCATGCTAGGTAACTGTAGATAGATATTGAGGTAGATTGAACTGGGCAATAGATGAGCACAGGTTCCCTCTAGTGGTCACAAGCGGTTGCTACACCCCTGAAACCAGACATTTTTATATTTCTTAAAAAACAGCTTCTAACATTATGCCACATTTAACAAAAACATTAATATAGTATACCTTTAAAATAATGAGCCGTATCATTATTAAATGTACCCTAGTTTTTGAAAGTATAATGCACATCTGCAAAAAATGGTGCACAAATAGTCATTAAATGATAGTTCTTTAGATATGATTAAAATGATGCATAAGTAAAATGTCACGCAACAGGCTGAATATAAATTTGTCATCTAAATCC
Organism: Bufo gargarizans; assembly: GCF_014858855.1. NCBI lineage: Eukaryota > Metazoa > Chordata > Amphibia > Anura > Bufonidae > Bufo > Bufo gargarizans. The sequence goes on along the minus strand of NC_058080.1, from coordinate 535,708,935 downwards.
GTAAGAAAGCTGAATGTACAGACGCCAATTGTTAACTTCCTAGCAAATAGAATACCTGGTATTAGAATGGATGTGCACTGTATAACTTAAGGCTATTGGCTATTGAAGGCTATACCTTCAGTGGCAATTTTTTTATTATTGCATTCTGCCGTACACATTTTTTCAGTTGGTCTTTATTAAAAAATTTCAGCCACTTTATCTGTTCACTTGCAGAGCAGGGTTCTTTGTTTACACTGAATCCTGTCATCTGACGGCTCATGTGAATCCCTTATTATGTGATCTGAAGCGCATAAACACTTATTTAAGCCATATTCTTATCAGTGTGACAGGTATTGAGCTGTGATGAGTATTTATGAGCTGTCAAGAGCTCAAAGAAATGGGTTACAGACTGAGCAGACAATTCTGCAGGGTGATGGGACTGGTGGTAAATAGAAACTTGACAGTCTGCATTTTTTATTTTTTTTATGTTTTAGTAAAGACCAATTGAAAAAATTATTTTTATCCGGAAATGAGTAGAATGCGTAATAAAAAAATAAATCGGTCTTTATATTACTTAAATAGGTAAAGAGGTAAAGCTGCATAGTAAAGACTAAAACACCAAGTTCAGAAAGGATGCCAATGTATTGTAATGTTCGCATGCATACTTACATACAGAAGAACTGACGGCATGTGCTGACACATCCATGTGTAGTAGTAGAACTAATCACCACTACGTGACTATATACATAGGAAACCCATCCTAGAAAACGAATACCCACATAATGTCCTTCTGGTGATTCCATGATGATTTCTTCAGGGTTCTATTATTTTATGTTTTTTTTTGTAGGCTATCCTGGTTTCCAGGCAGCTACTTACGCCAGTCGCAGCTACACGGGCATTGCACCAGGGTATACTTACCAGTTTCCAGGTAAGTCAGATGTACCATTATTATAGTGTTTAACGTGCATGTTGCTTCCCTGCAGTGGACTAATGGTGGCAGATTAGTGTAAAGACGTCACTGCCTTTGTCAGTTCATATGTCCATTCAAGGATTGGGAGTGTCAGCAGTAATATACATTTCCTGGTTTTTTTCATTGGCACTGGGTGGTTTTGGTCAACTATTCCATACTCATTGCCAGTCACCTCTGTAGGCTGGGCTTCTAGCCATTCCTAAGCTGTTTCACGTTTCGTTTTAGAATTTCGTGTAGAGAGAACCCCTCTCCCGGGCACCCCCGTCCTCCCAGAACTAACAGGTCAGTCCCATTAACTTCTTAAACCTCACCAATGAGGAGAACAGCATAAGCAGAGTGTGAGCTGGTGCCCGCCGTGCTCTGTGGGTAATGAGGACTGCATCTGGCACTTCACTGGTGGCCTTTTAGCAGAAGATAAGGTGTCATCTTGTCCAGGACAATTCATATTGGATGTTCCGTCTAACATACGAGTGCTCACAGCAGTATTCTTCCTTGTGTGGGTGAATCGGTTGCTGTCCTATGACTTCCCATCTACAGATGTGGGGAGACGTGTGGACTAGTTTCTTCCTCTTTTCCTCTTTTCTTTCTTAAACAAGGAGACTCTTCTCATTGTGACCTTGTGTCAGTCTGCCGTGCATCCTCCTAAGGGAGCTGATATGTGCACATATCAGCAGCTATCTCCTGCTACAATATGGAAAAACATTTATTTTACTTGATATGTAGAGAACAATTTCATGTGAAATATTAGACTTTCTACATTTTTTTCTAAATATTTTTTATTATTTCTGGATTAATTTAGATTCTGTTGTTAAATCAGAAAATCAGCTTTGGTGGTATTTTTATCTGTCTACCTCTACTCCTCACTCTGCAGCTCAATAGCTGTTGTTCAATGGCTGTTGCTTCCGACTTCCCCATACACATGCATGCAAGAATAACCGAGCATGCACATGTCAAGAGAGGAGACAACCACTGCCAGGGACCTCTCCTTCCAGAACCAAAGGGTCAGGAATTGAAAGTCAACTTGCCCGATCCTTCTTTCTAGAGTCAGGAGGCCCCTATACACATTCGTTGGCCAGCCCCACCAGAATTGGTGGGTTCGGCTGATGGTAATCTAATGTGTATGGGGGGCCTTCATGCTTTTGGTTTTCTTCTTCGTCCAGGAGCTGAAATCTCCACAGTATAGCTCTGTTTCTGTGTATCGTCTTGCATGTTCCACGAGTATTTGCTGACTAGAGCAGTATTCATTAGTCTGGTGGCATCATACTTTCTTGCATGTTTTTAAGAAGAAATCCTAATCATGCTTGTGGATGTTGGTTCTAGTTTTGCTGTATTCTAAGTGCAGTTGTCTTATGTTTTTCAGCAATTCCATTGACTGCATATGGACCAGTAGCGGCAGCAGCTGCGGCCGTGGTGAGAGGTAACCAGCCTATTATCAATGCATTGAGAACATTGTATAAAATGAGTAGTCAGGAATAGAGGATTGTTGGGTTACAGGACAAAGTTTTAACATTTTTCAGTAGAAGATTCACAACGAACTGGGCAGGAAGACGAAGCATGTCTAGATTACTTGCTGGATTTGTATAGCTTTCCAAGTGGAGGGGACAGAGCTGGGGGTAGAGTGTAGGGGGCTGTCTGTAAGATCTACTTTTTTACTTTATAAACAAGGCTCCACTCCACTCGCACAGGGGGTTTTCTGGGAACCAGCAGCCCAGGGCCAATGGCAGAACTTTATGGAGCAGCCAATCAAGAATCCGCAGTCAGCAGCTACATCAGTGCAGCAAGTCCCGCACCAAGCACTGGCTTCGGACACAGCCTTGGGGTAAGTGTCTTAAGTTCAGATTTGTATAACAATGCCTTTTCATAGTTAGGGTCCATTCACACGTCCGTTTTTTCTTTCCTGATCTGTTCCGTTTTTTGCGGAACAGAGCAGGACCAGATCTGGACCCATTCATTTTCAATGGGTCCTGGAAAAAATCGGACAGCACAATGTGTGCTGTCCGTTTCCGTTGTTCCGTTCCGCATGTCCGATTAAATATAAAACATGTCCTATTCTTTTCCGCAAAAATCGGATCCTGGTACAATACAAAGTCAATGGTTCCGCAAAAAACGGAAGACATTCGTATGTCATTACGTATGTCATCCGTTTTATGCGGAATCCGTTCCTGGAAATTAAATCCTGCCCACAGAAATCACTTATTCAAGTCAAACAACTTTATTTGCTTTGTGAAATTTATACATGTTTCCGTTTTTTGCGGATCCGCAAAAAACGGATGACATACGGATGACATACGGAAACATTTTCAGGAACAACGGATCCGCAAAAAACGGACCGAAATTCGGGATATAGAAAAATACTGACGTGTGAATGTAGCCTTACAGAATATTTATGAAGATAGAAACTGAAATATTGTAGTTGATGTAAAGTAGACTTCCTTTTTCAGCAGATTTGTACCTATAAAGCCCCTTTCACACGAGCGAGTTTTTCGCGCGGGTGCAATGCGTGACGTGAACACATTGCACCCGCACTGAATCCGGACCCATTCCTTTCCATGGGGCTGTGCACACGAGCGATGATTTTCACGCATCACTTGTGCGTTGCGTGAAAATCGCAGCATGTTCTATATTCTGCGTTTTTCACGCAATGCAGGCCCCATAGAAGTGAATAGGGCTGCGTGAAAATCATCAAGCAAGTGCGGATGCGGTGTTATTTTCACACACGGTTGCTAGGAGACGATCGGGATGGGGACCCGATCATTATTATTTTCCCTTATAACATGGTTATAAGGGAAAATAATAACATTCTTAATACAGAATGCATAGTACAATAGGGCTGGAGGGGTTAAAAAAATAAAATAAATAATATAACTCACCTTAATCCACTTGACCGTGCAGCCCGGCTTCTCTTCTGTCTTCTCCTTTGCTGTGCACAGGAAAACGACCTTTGATGGCGTCACTGCGCTCATCACATGGACCGTCACATGATCCATCACCATGGTAAAAGATCATGTGATGGACCATGTGATGAGCGCAGTGACATCATCAAAGATCCTATTCCTCATAGAAGAAGACAGAAGAGAAGCCAGGTTGCGCGACCAAGTGGATTAAGGTGAGTTAAATTATTTTTTTTAACCCCTCCAGCTCTATTGTACTATGTATTCTGTATGAGGAATGCTCTTATTTTCCCTTATAACCATGTTATAAGGTAAAATAATAAAATCTACACAACACCAAACCCAAACTTCTGTGAGGGAGTTCGGGTCTGGGTACCAAACATGCTGATTTTTCTCACGAATGCATCCGGCCCCAATCCGCAATGCCTGTGTGAAAGGGGCCTAACACTGGCTGAACTGTTACATGTGCGCTTGGCAGCTGAAGGCATCTGTGTTGGTCCTATGTTAGTATGTGCCCGCATTGCTGAGAAACATGATGTTTTTATATATAAAAATGAGCATCTAGTAGCAACTAGGGCTACTGCACTTATATTGACAGTGCCAGACAGTGAAAACGTCATCACACTTGTCTGGTCCTGTCAATCAAAGTGCGGAGGGCACAGCCGTCGCAGAGAGAGCAGAGCCTCTAGGTGTAACAGCAACGCCCCCGTTGCTCCTAGAGGCTCACTTGCATATATTAAAACTTCATTTTTCTCAAGCAACTACTTGTTCAGGAAAACCAGTTGTAGTCACACAGTATCCATGTTGAAAGTTCTCTCTTTATTATTCCAACAATGACGTACAGGAAAATGACAACATTTCTCTGTATGTCATTATTGGACGGACTGTTGAAGGTGGATGCTGTGTCTAAATCAGTTTTCTGGACTGATACAGTAGAAGTGAGGACTATCCCACATATTGCACGCAGACAACCAAATATTCTCTGTGGTCGATGCTGTTCTGCGTCCCTAGACCGCTCACTGGTTGTCCCTCAGTTTTATCGGGCTGTGAACATGGTGGACCTCATGATCACCTGGTTAATTTCAAATGGAAACCCTGGTAAAGAAATTAATAGCTGCATTTTATTCAGGGTGGTTTCACGCATTTAAGCATTTATTTATCTTTTTAAACATGATTTTTCTGAAAAAAACCTTTAGGGTTCATTCACACAGGATAGGTCGGCTGTGGATTTGCAACGTGGAGAATCTGCTGCGTATTTCCCTGTATTCCACAGCAGCAAAAGCCACACCGAATCGTGCAGATTTTGTTGCAGAATTCATAGCATAAATTCTGCTGGTTTGTCCCAGATTTTAAATTCTGTATTGGAAAAGGTGAAATTGCGGCGAAAGTCCACAGCATAAATTAATACGCTGCAGATTTACAATCCGCACTGCAGGTTAAGATATGTGTGGATTCAGTTGCGGTTTCTTTAAAATCTCATCAATGTGCTTGTCCTTGACTGTACATGTCCACGCCAGTAGTGCTTTTCTGAATTAATGAGGGTTCTTCTTCCCCAGGGTCCTCTGATCGCCACGGCTTTTACTAACGGATACCACTGAATTCACAGATCACAATGGAGGTTAGTCGGAATATTTCAATCTAATCTAGAAACAGGTTCTGCTATTACATAACTAATCCAAGAGGTCTACTGTGCTCTCAAAGGCTTTCTATGAAATCCACATGCACAGCCAACTGACCTTGGATGGGAAGCTTTGTGACTTTAATTTCAGCATTTAGTCCCTTCTCTAGAATTTCAGTAGATTACATGTTTGGCGAGAGTAACATGAACAACTGTAATAATGTAGTGTCACACAGAGTAAAACATCAGGACGCCTTCACAATAAGTAGATTTTGTTGCAGAAATTTCTGCAACTAAAATGAGTTCTATTCATTTGAATGGGATTTGCAGAAAACCGTGCGCTTGCTGCCAAAACAACCCAATTCAGATGAATGGAACTCATTTTCAGTCGCAAAAATTTCCGCAACAAAATCTACTGTGTAGGAAGGCACCCTTAGCCTATGTTCACAAAGCTAAAATCCGCTGCGCAAAAAACGGTAGCAAAAAGTAGGCTGATCTGCCACTGTTCACGCGCTAAAGACCACTACCTATTTTAGCCCTAACCCATAGACTAAAATAAAGAACACAGCAAAAATCCTCTGTAAAGAAGAAACATGCTTCTACTGAAGTGGATTTAAAATAAGCGCAGAAAAAAAATGTCACCATGTGCATTTTCCCATTAAAGTCAGTGGGAAGCTGTTGTTGGCTTTTTGATAGCGCATTCTGCTCTTCATGGCAGATTTTAACAGTGTGAACATATCCTCAAGTTGCCACCATGGTTTTTCTTAGTACAAGCAGCCACAACGCTAGGATATGCTATCCAATGTCAAATCGGGGACCCGCGCATCTGTCTCTAGAACGGAGGGCCCAAAGTTCCTAGTGATATGCCACCATTGTTTGGGCTGAGACAATTAAATGGTACCCTGTGGGCTAGGTATGCCAGTGTATGCCTACTTGGCTCTGTCTATAGTATCCATCACACTTAACGGAGATAACAAAAAATCATTAACATTTTATTCTTAAAAACCATAGTAGTAAATGTCTTACGCGTTTCAAACTTGGTTCTGCCCTGTGGTAGACTTTTTTTTTTTAAATGCAGGCATGAACAGGTGCACATACTATGTACCACAATTAACCCTACCATTGCTGAACATTTTTTGTCATGTGCCTGCATGCTTCTGCCTTCTTTGGAGCTAGACGTCGAGAGATATTTCCAACATATGACTACAATAAAAGGCAGAGGAGGCACCAAGTGCTGTTACTGCCGTAGGCATAATTCACTTGGCAGAGCATGCCTCTGCATGAAATCAGAGGCATGGGGAGGTACCCAAAGAAGTCTTTGAGTGCAGTGTTCTCCTATGAGCAGGAACTCCCATGATTGTTCCTGAATGGAAAGTAAGGAAGCACACAATCCCGAAGCAAGCCATGTGATCCTTAGCCTCCTGCACATAAACTTGTGCGCCCCGTGGTCGTGCTGCGGCCTGCAGAATGCGGGTTGCAATGCACGAACACCGTCCGTGGGGCAGCCGCAGCAGATCGCAAACCCATTCGCTTTAATGGGTCCGCGATCTGGCCATTCTGCAAAAAGATAGGACATGTTCTATCTTTTTGCGGAACAGAAGTATGGTATGAAACCCCACGGAAGGACTCCTTAGTGCTCCATTCCGTGCTTCCGTTCCGCACCATTCCACATCTTCAGATTTGCGGACCCATTGAAGAGAATGGGTCCGCATCCGTGATGCAATATGCCCACAGAACGGCACCCGTGTATTGCGGATCCGCAAATGCTGTCCGCGATACGGCAACAGGAAGCACACATTCGTGTGCAGGAGGCCTTATACAGAGACAGAGCTGAGACTGCAGCCTCAGGCCACAATTCCATTATAATGTAGGATCCTTACAATTTTTCTTTTGTAATTTAAAGGATCTGTCACCTTGTTTGACCATATTAAGCTCTCACCATTGCCACTGTTTAATAAAATACCTTCTCTCCTGCAGTGGTTTTGTTTCTTATATTCATGCTTTCATTTTGCTAAAAAAGCGATCTTTGTATTTTGCAAATGAACCCTGAAGGTGCCCAGAGGGGCGTTATTCTTCACCCTCTGAGCCCAGTAACGCGCCTGTGCCATCCAACCGCTCCTGAGGGCAACAGCGATAAGAAGACGTCACTGGGCTCGGCACATGCCCAGTGACACTTTTGAGGCTGTTGCCCTCAGGAGCAGATGGATCGCACAGGCAGCAGGCGGTACTGCACCTGCGCGAGATTTCAGCCGGACGAATTGAAGATTCCAGGTGCGTGGCTTGAATGAATTAGCTGACGTAGCAGAGGGGGCGGCGCCGTTAAACTAGACTGTGGGACGTTACTGAATAGCGAGGAGGCGTGCTTGGGCTCTAAATAAAGGCGGTCTAGGCACTGCAGGGGGCGTTACTGGGCTCAGAGGGTGAAGAATAACGCCCCTCTGGGCACCTTCAGGGTTCATTTGCATAATACAAAGATCGCTTTTTTAGCAAAATGAAAGCATGAATATAAGAAACAAAACCACTGCAGGAGAGAAGGTATTTTATTAAACATGGCAATGGTGAGAGCTTAATATGGTCAAACCAGGTGACAGATTCCCTTTAATATTTATTAAAAGGGTTTTCCGGAAGTAGAATAGGTAATTTCCTTAGGATAGGTCAACAATATCAGATCAGCAAGGGAGTCAGGCCTCCGCCGATCTGATATTGATGACTTATCCTTTAATATTAGTCACGGAAAACTCCTTTAAACGCGTTTTCCGAGACTTTTATGCTGATGAACTATTTTCTGGACAGATGAGGGTCGACAACCCCCGCTGGTCAGCAGTAGCGCTGCAAGCACAGTCGTTATACAGTGTACGGCTTTGTGCTTGGTCAGCTGAGAGAAGAACGCAGTGCTGCTGCGAGCAATCAGCGAGGGTTCCGGGAGTCTGACCCCTCCGATCCGATACTGATAACCTATCCAGAAGATGGGTCATCAGTATAAAAGTCTCTGAAAACGCCTTTAACAGGGCACCAACATCTTCCACATTACTGATTCACAGTGGTCTGAGAGGAACCTACAGCCCAACCAGTCTGCTACTCTAGGGCCAATTTCACAACAGTGTAGGATCTAAAACATGATGTCGGTAGCTAATGGATTGCAATATTGTCTTTGTAGGTTCCAATGTGGAAGCTATTCATGTCCGTGACTCTGTCCCTCTCCTCTGAGATTGTCAGACGGCCACACGCCACCTTGTGTTCAAGCAGAGTAACTGGTGCCTCCTGCATAACTTTCCCTTCTCCCCAGGACGTTTTATTTATTTTTGTTTAGGTTTTTTTGTTTTGTTTTTTCTCTCCCTATTATTTCATGTCTGTCTTGTTTTTCTCTTCTTTTTGTTAGTTTTGTGTTTTCATGATAGAGGTCAGGAAAACATTTCATTTGTTCTGGTGGGATGCAGGGAAATTCTGGTACCACATGCTGAAGGGAGGGGATAGTATTTTAAGTCCAGCTGTCTGGGAATGTTTTGTTTATTTTTAACTAAAAAAAAAATATTTTTTATGTAAATTTCGGCTTTTATGACATGGAGTGGACAATGCACAAGAACAAGACAAATGTATATTTTGCTAAATGAAAAACTATTTGTAGAACAGAAATTATTTTAATTTTCTCAAAACTGGGTTGAATTTTTGTTCTCTGTAAAATATGTAAATATTGCAGACTGATCGTTCTGCTTCCTCCAGGTCTCCTCTGGTCCCGGCTTCTCCTTCGCCAATTTGGGTCCGTACTTTAGCAATATTTTTCCCATAACCTGGAAGGATTGACAGTTTTTTTTTTTATAAACTTTTTACTACAACTGAGTTCTGTCCACTGGAATAAGCTGGGGTGTTTTCAGTGCAGGAGAACGCTGAACCCCAACATTATCCTCTGTTCAAATCAACTCTGTCCGTGCCACACATCTTACCACTGCAGAGGATCTTATTAATATGACCTAGTAAACTGTCAGGGTACAACAAGAAAAAGAAATGATTGAGCTACATAGTATAGGCAAAGTCCGATATTTCTTTTTCCTGGTCATATTTGCCGGAGAGTAAAATCTTGGTATTTTCAGGTGTCTCCAAACACTTAAAATTTTGCTACATTCCTACAAGCAGGAACTAAAACCACTGCATTCCAAATTGTTGGTGTCCTGTAACGGTCTCCTCCTGCAGAGATTGTGTGATTGCACATAAAGAGTTAATTCTGAACAGGGGAAACGTACAATGCTGTATTGCAAGTTCAAAGCAATAATGTTTGTTACTGCAACTGGAATTTTTTTTAAGATAGTTAAAAAATAAATGATGAATTTTACGGTCTGTGTGGTGTATTTTTAAGTCTTAAATGTTTCTAAAATTTCAGAACCGATGTCTTATAAACTGCAGGGATCTCTTTCATTGGTTTCCTTTCATATTTGAATGTAAAAGTTAGGAGTCCCCCGATCAGGATTCTCAATCCTGCTTTAGGCCTCCTGCACACGAAGGTGTGCTTCTCGTTGCCGTATTGCCAACCGCATTTGTGGATCCGCAATACACGGACACCGTTCCGTGTTCATTCGGCATCACGGATGCGGACCCATTCACTTCAATGGGTCCGCAAATCCGGAGATGCGGAATGGTGGGGAACGGAAACACGGAACGGAACCCTACGGGAGCACTACGGATTGCTTCCATGGGGTTTCGTCCCGTACTTCCGTATCGCAAAAAGTTAGAACAGGTCCTATCTTTTTGCAGAATGGTCGGATCGCAGACCCATTAAGGCTACTTTCACACTAGCGTTCGGGGCTCTGCTTGTGAGTGCCGTTTGAAGGCTCTCACAAGCGGCCCCGAACGCATCCGTACTGCCCTAATGCATTCTGAGTGGATGCGGATCCGCTCAGAATGCATCAGTCTGGCACCGTTTGTCCTCCGCTCAGCAGGCGGACACCCGAACGCAGCTTGCAGCGTTCGGGTGTCCGCCTAGCCATGCGGAGGCAAACGGATCCGTCCAGACTTACAATGTAAGTCAAAGGGGACGGATCCGTTTGAAGTTGACACAATATGGCTCAATTTCAAACGGATCCGTCCCCCATTGACTTTCAATGTAAAGTCTGGACGGATCCGTCTGAGCTACTTTCAGACTTAGAATTTTTTCTGAAATATAATGCAGACTGATCCGTTCTGAACGGATCCCATCGTCTGCATTATAGGAGCGGATCCGTCTGTGCAGACACCAGACGGATCCGCTCTGAATGCAAGTGTGAAAGTAGCCTAAAGTGAATGGGTCCGCGATCTGCTGCGGCTGCCCCACGGACAGTGTTTGTGCATTTCGGGCCGCAGCACGACCACGGGTGCACAAGTTCGTCTGCAGGAGGCCTTAGAGGTGATCATTTATTACATGGTCACCCTTTTGCTACAGTATGGGGAGATGAGCAAACTTCTGTAATATCAATTTATGCCCAATTCGACTGAATTGATCATTCGATTCTATGACATTATGTCTTTCTCTCTCTCGCTCTTCCTGTTTTCAGCATCCCCTGACCTCAAGAGATTATGACCACAGGATCTGCATTTAGAAAAGAGGTTGTCCTAATGGAACATCCCCTCCATATTGCTTATATTATACTTTTTCTCATGCTTATCACAACTATTCCATTACAATACAGGCCCTTTGGATAAGGTTAAAGTTGCTGTCTCACTGCAGAAAGTGGCATTTATCATGTACAGAAAGTTGATACAAGGCACTTACTAATGTATTGTTATTATACATATTGCTTCCTTTGCTGGCTGGATTCATTTTTCCATCACATTATACACTGCTCGTTTCCAGGGGTTACGACCACTCTGCAATTCAGCATCGGTGGCCGTACTTCAGCTGCTCTGCTTGTGCTCCCAGGATGTAAAGTTCCGTTTTGACGCCATTGCTGGCCACAGCTGTGACCTGCTCCCCTTATGTCGTGACAAATGGTCACGTGATGTAAGAGTTGCAGTTTACTGCTGCGTCAGCAATTGGCAGCAGCGGCGTCAAAACTGAAGTTTACATTTTGGGAGCAGAGCGGAGCAGCTGAGGATAGGGTGAGATGGGGCGGGGAACCAGCGTCGGGAAGCATGCGTCCCTTACCAGGTCTCCTCAAGATGTAGGTTGCCAAAACCTTCCCCAAGGTGTACAACCCCTTTAAGCTGCCCATAAACATTCAATAGCTGTCAATGATAGTTTGGCTGACCGCTATCTATCCCAACTTCCCCATACACAAGTTCGGCTCAGCCGAATGGGTAGTGTATTTAGTTGTTTGGCCGTCTGTGCACTAAGGACCGCAATTTGCGGTCCCCAATGCACGGGCACCATCTGTACGGCTGCTGTAACGGATCCAGACGCATTCAACTTGAGTGGGTCTGTGATCCATCCGCTCCGCAAAAAAATAGAACAAGATAAAGTGAATGGGTCTGCATCCTTGATGTGGTGAGCACACAGCCAGTGCACACATATTGTGGACCCGCTGTTTGCGGGCCGCAATACGGGCCATGGCCGGGAACAGCCGTGTGCATGAGGCCTTATCCTGCTAAAAATCTGGAATGATCTTTATAGTTTCTGATAGATTTGACCTCCCTCTGGGCAGAGCCTCATGGGACATGTAGTTAGTTACCAAATCTACTGCCTGCAGATAAGGATTTTTACAAAAATCAATATGCGAGAGGCTGGACTATTTACCGTAGATATAAAAATAAAATTAGACGTTGCATGAAGGAAAGTAGATTAAAACAGTGAAAATGTGAACTAAGGGGTGGTCAGTATAGATTGATATGTCGACTGTAGACTTATAGGAGTAATCAATGTACCAGAATACCAGCCCCAAGATGGTCTGGGTCCTAAGAAGAAGTTGCCAGAAGCCCTGCTAATTGGAGAACTAGATCCTAGGTTACACAGGAGTTTTAAATATTTCCAACCCAAAAATAGAGCAGATATCTTGCCAACTATTGTGACTTACTAGTTAATGGTAGATTGTGATGTGGGAGGGTGTAGAATGTGGCGTGACTCAGACCAGCAGGTAGTTTAGATATAAACCCTGCAGACAGTTTACAATTCTATGTGCAACGTAGGTTTACTGAAGGGTCTGTTAGGCTCGCTTCATACTTCTTATTGACCTTTATGTTTTGTTTCTTCACCCATATACTGGATTAAATTCAAGGAGGAGGTGAAAGGACATATTGTATTTTCCTTCTCTTAGGATGCGAGATCAATTTTTTTCTTTGCATTTTTTCATTTTTTGTAAAGAAAAAATGGAGGCGAAGTTAGTGTGAAGCGAACCTAATAATCTTATGCAATACTAATTTGATTGATCCTGCTATGCTATTCGTATTCTTTACGACTGAAATATAGTTATACAAACTTTTAAAATGGTTGTCATATGTGCCTTTTGGATGTGCATGTTTAACTAATACATGAGGGTCTCATGATCCTTTCTTCCCTAGCTGAGGCCGAGGTCCATGTTGGACACACAAAAGTACAACAGCAAAAAACATTTGCGGTACATTGCAGCTCCATGGCAGTTACCAGCTGAATGGAGAGCTTCCAACTGCAAGGCCCCTTCGCTATCAGCTCCTGGCCTGCAAACATCGTTGTAGGAAGTAGTTGTTTCATTTAAACAACTTTTCTACATTTAGGAGTGCTAAATGTAGAAAATATTTTTTTAATGGCCTCATGCACACGACCGTTGTGTGTTTTGCGGTCCGCAAACCGCGGATATGCAAAACACAGATGGTGTCCGTGTGCGTTCCGAAATTGGAGCCCTCTCCTCTGCATTCAGTAGGGACCCAAATTAGTTATCTCAGCCCGTTGAACACACCCTCATTAGCCACCCGCCAGACAAAAATGGATGGGACAGACGGAAATTAGCATCTCAGTTCTCTGTAAGCTTTTTACAAGATGGCCATAGGACAATTACTTCTGTTTACTTCTATGACTCATTCCCAGGTTTAATGATCTTCTGGGAGATGATCTGCGCAGAGCACCACATTGGATTGGTTCTTCTTTATGAACTAGCATAACCCTCTTTGTGTTGTCATATATGAGGAACTAAATCAGACTCAGGGGACTAGCAATTCTGAACATGAAAAATACCTTTGCAAGAGCCCAAATAATTTCCATCTGTTCAGCGCGAGCATATTGACAACTCACGCTTTGTAATATCAAATGTGTTAAAATGATGCTGTGGTGAGGAGCTTTCAAGAACGCAAAAATTATAAAAAAGAGTCAATCTCGCTCCAAAAACTGGACCAGCATTTCTAGAAACAAAGCATTAGGTTTAAAGATGCATAAAATTTCATAAAGGCCCTGCACCAAATATGTGGCGAAAAAAAAGTAGTGCAATTTGTTGCATCTTGGGTTTCTACACTTTTTTCCATGGGGATACAATATCTCCTTCTTGAACGCGCCTAATCGACATGAGGAGTCTTATAGGCCAAGCATTCCTCTGGAATTCTGGTAAGTCAGTATGCAAATCAGCTCTTAACAAGCTCTGCCTCTGATGCCACCAGATGTGAGGTAGTTATCCTATAAGTCAATATTTGACCTTTTAGACAGGCCTTGAGACATGACTTGGATAATAATTAAGCCATCATCTCTTCTACAGACAGCTATTTTTGGGTGATTGCCCCTCATCAGTGGAAAGCAAAGTGTACTGGCTTAGCTGGGTGAGAGGTACAGCTGTCTGTAGATGAGGTGCTGGCTTAATTATTATCCAAGCCATTTCTCAAGGCCTATTTAAAAGTTAGAACATGGAGTTGAAGCATAGTTACCTTATTTACAGCTATCCGGTGGCATTAGCTTGCTAAGAGCTTATTTGCACACACTTTCTTCTGACATGCTGGACAAGGAGGTTGGACTTAGTAGAAAGGCGAGTGGTTTGATTGGAAAGAGGGACGGCCAAAGATGCACCATTTTGCACCAAAATTGTGCCACAGTTCTGACGTTAAAATCTGTCAAAGTAAGCCGGTCTAAACAACTTGTCTAAGTTTACACCAAAACTGACTACCTTACCTTCATAATAAATTCCCTCCAAAGGGTGCAGCTGTGGTCAGAGTACAGTCACAGGAGAGAAAACTTAAAGGGGATGAACATGATTATGGGGTCGGCCATCTTTCCCGAGCTGTTACCAGCTTTTAGAGATATGCTTTGTAGCAGCCATCATGGGTCATGGACACAAAAGACTGAAAAAAACATATACAACTCATCAGGACATACATATAAATTAGTTAAGCTTGATTTCTTAAGAGAAAAACCTTACACCTTTGCATAGTTCTGTTATTCAGGCTTTGTTTACATGCTGCAGCAAACCTGTGGGGGCATGTAACAGCAATGACTGAGCTCTGATGCAACCAATTACATTCAGAAGTCACATAATTAGTGAAATGATGTCCACCTGTGTGCAATCTAAGTGTCACATGATCTGTCATTACATATACACACCGTTTTTGAAAGGCCCCAACACCTAAGCAAGAGACATCACTAACCAAACACTGCCATGAAGACCAAGGAACTCTCCAAACAAGTAAGGGGCGATGTTGAAAAGTACAAGTCAGGGTTAGGTTATAAAAATATATCCAAATCTTTGATGATCCCCAGGAGCACCATCAAATCTATCATAACCAAATAGAAAGAACATGGCACAACAGCAAACCTGCCAAGAGACGGCCGCCCACCAAAACTCACGGACCGGGCAAGGAGGGCATTAATCCGAGAGGCAGCACAGAGACCTAAGGTAACCCTGGAGGAGCTGCAGAGTTCCACAGCAGAGACTGGAGTATCTGTACATAGGACGACAATAAGCCGTACGCTCCACTGATGCCGGCATATTAACCCCTTGTATGCTGTGGTCAAAGCTGACCACAGCATGCAGGGTGTGTGCAGAGGGTACGGGTTCCCTCCGTGTCCCCGCGCTGCAGTGAAGGGGACCCAATGGCAGAGAAGGCAGCCTGATGCCTTCCATAGGTATCGGGGCTTGCCTTCTACGGCAGCCTGTGAGATCCAGCCCCTTAGGCTTGGTCTCACAGGCAGGCTGTCAGTGTAAAAGCTGATTCAGATGTATTGTAATGCATTGCAGAGGGGATCAGACCCCCAGAATTTGAACTCCTAGAGTGGGACAAAAATAAAAAGCAAAAAAAAGTGTTTTTCATAATAAAAAAAAAAATGTTTCAAGTATAAAAAGCCCCTTTCACATTAAAAAAACACATATAAAATTGTAAAAAAAAAAGAAAACCAGACATATTGGGTATTGCCGCGTCCGTAACAACCGTCTCTATAAAAATATCACACATTCCACCCCCATCACTTGAATGCCGAAAAAAAATTAAATAAAAACTGTGCTAAAACAACAATTTTTTGTCACCTTACATCACAAAAAATAATACCAAGTGATCAAATAGTCATATGTACCCCAAAATAGTACCAATCAAACTGTCATCCCGCAAAAAATTAGTTCTTACATAAGACAATTGCCCCCCTAAAAAAACTAAAACATCGCTTTCAGAATATGGAGACACAAAAACATGTTTTTTTTTTCCAAAAATGCTTTTATTGTCTAAAACCGAAAAATAAATATAAAACAGACATATTAGGTTTTGCCACATCCGTAACAAAATATTCTTTAAAAATATTACATCATCCACCCCATCACCTGATCGCTGTAAAAAAAATAAAAATAAAAACTGTGCTAAAACAACAATTTTTTGTCACCTTACATCACAAAAGATGTAATATTAAGTGATCAAATAGTCATATGTACCCCAAAATAGTACCAACCAAACCATCATCGTATCCCGCAAAAAATGTGCCCCTACATAAAGCAATTGCAGGAAAATTGTAAAAAATATGGCTTTCATAAAACAGAGACACTAAAACATGATTTTTCTTTTTTGAAAAATGCTTTTAGGTATCGCTGCATCCATAATGACCTGTTCTATAATAATATCACATGATCTACCCCCTAAGGTGAATGGTGTAAAAAAATAAAAATAAAACCTGTGCCAAAACAAACATTTTTTGTCACCTTACCCCAAAAATCATATGTCATGGTTTGAATCTCTGTGACAATGGCCACACCCATCTGCCTCCCAGCCAAGCTCTTGAACTAATCCCTGCTTACTTCATTTGCATAGCCAATCAGAGGGGGTTTTACAATTTGCCAATTGAAAGAGGTGTTCCAACTGTCAATATAAATATATGTGATGCATTTAATAAAGAATTTGTCAGTTTGAACTCACATACAGCCTGACTGTGAGAATTAAAACGACACGAGCGGTCGTTTGAGGCCGGATCATCAACGGTGGAACTAGCAGATATTGTGGTCACATCAGGGAGTGCCGTGAGAGCAGAATAGAGCGAGCAGGGGCTCGTTACATTGGTGGCAGCGGTGGGATTGGCTCTCCAGTTACTGGGACACTCCAAATCACAACTAGGAATGACCAGCTACGCAGCCTGCAGGAGAGACACGCTGAAAGATTTACTTGAGAGCCGAGGAGGGATCGCTGGGACAAAGAACAAGGCCACCTTGATCAGTGAGTTAGCTGAGATGGATCAGAGGGATGGCGATGCTGGGCCTCGGCCCGTGGAAGACTTGTTTCAGCAACGAGTTAGAGAGCGGTTGGCATTATATGGTGCCAACCCATCCGAGACCGCCATACAGAATGCCATCAGAGACATCCAGCTACAGGATGAGCGGCAAGAGAGAGAACTAGAGCGACAAGAGAGAGAATTGGAGCGACAACATGAGTAGAGAATGGCGGAAATACGCAGATCAGAGACAGCACCTAGAGATACAGCACCTGTCCGTAAGTTGCCCTTTCGCGCATTCAAATTATTTAAGGAAGGAGAGGAGGAAATAGAAGAGTTCTTCCAGGACTTTGAGAGACTGTGCCAGATACATAAAGTGCCGTCCCAAGATCAGGTCGCCTTACTGGCGAGTAACCTAACTGGCAAAGCTGCGGATGCGTATCGGGCCATGGAGAATGAGGACACCATGGATTATAACAGGGTAATAGAAGCCCTGCTAGCCTGATTTGCCATTACCCCTGAAGCCAGCCGGATTAAGTTTTGAGAATCCCAGAAACAAAGCAACCTAACCTACGTCGAGTGGGCACATCGTCTGCAGCGGAACCTCAAGGGCTGGTTCCAGGGAAGCCATGCTCATACCATAGAGGACATCACCCAGCTAGTTCTCTTAGAGCAGTTCTTTGACCACACCCTTCCGATAGTACGGGATTGGGTGCGAGATAAGTGGCCACAGACGGTACAGCAAGCAGCGACTTTGGCCGATGAATATCTGGACTCTCGGAGGCCAGCGCTATCCACTACTGCGGCCCAGTGTACCAACCTCGAGCCCAACTCCAGTATCTCAGTGGGCTGCCTCTAGACCCTTAGCCCGATCAAAACCTTCTACCGGGCCTAAGTTCTATACATGTAATCAGACGGGTCATCTGCAGCGTTATTGCCCTAACCGATCCCCGAGGTACCAAAAGACTGCCCAGTTATCCAGGTCGGCGACTTATTGCCTCCAGAACGAGGCCAACCCTCTAGATGTTCAGGAAGAGCTTGGTGAGCTGTTCGAGGCTGATCCCGTCGAGGCCGCAGCTGAAGATAATCGGCAACACCATCGTCAGGCGGTATAGGTTAATGGGCAGCCGGCCCAGGGACTTCGTGATTCCGGGGCTACGATTACCCTTATTCAGCCTCACATGGTTCCTCAGTCAGCCCGAATCGGCCAGCCTGTGGCAGGGGGCAAGGTGCTGCGTTTATCCACCGCCATAGTTCACCTGGATTGGGGCTCAGGGAAGCGACAAGTGTGAGTAGGGATACTCCGTGAGTTACCTGCGGAAGTACTTTTGGGGAATGACTTGGGGCATTTGACTTCTTCATTTGCACCAGAGACCACCATGGCCGTGACCACCCGACAACAAAGCCACCTACAAGGCAACTCCACTCCTATGGGGACCCAGGTAAGACCAAATCCTCCCACGTTACCCCGACTTGACAACCCCATGTCCTGGGATTCTCCTTCAGACGTTAGGCAAGAAACCCGGAGAGACCCTACTTTAGCGTGCTATTGGGACAGGGCGGGCAAGGATCCAGGGGGATTAGGGGAAGACAGAATAGAGTGGGAGGGAGGGCTTCTTTATCGTTACACTGAAGGGGTGGGCAACAGGAAGCACGAGGGCCCCGACAAACAGCTAGTCGTACCCCAGAAGTACAGACAGGAGCTATTGAGGCTGGCTCACGATATCCCCTTGGCCGCACATTTAGGGATAGCTAAGACCCGGAGTCGGTTGTCTCGTGCTTTCTTCTGGCCTAGGTTACATGCAGAGGTACGAGAATACTGCCGGACCTGTGAGACTTGCCAGAGGGTAGGAAAGGCGGGGATCATCCAAAAGCCTCTCTACACCCCATGCCGATAATTAGGGAACCCTTTAGCCGGATAGCAGTAGACATTATTGGCCCACTGGCCCGCCCCAGTGCCACTGGGAAGAAGTATATTCTTACAGTGGTGGATTACGCCACCCGCTACCCGGAAGCTATTCCCCTATCCAATATCCAGGCTGACACGGTAGCTGATGCCCTACTGCGGGTGTTTACTAGGGTAGGACTTCCCCAGGAGATATTGGCTGATCAAGTTCACCGCCGAGCTGACCCAGCAGCTCGTGCCACTGCGCTCCTGCCACTGGGGACTCTGAATACCTGCCGATGCTGGAGCTTCCTGCAGTCAGTAACCGTTCTGGGGGGGTGGAAGATGTTCAGTTAGGAGATGGGTTAGGACCCCAGGAACAAGAACAGGTCAGGGAATTACTCCAGGACCGGAAAGAGATGCTCTCAACACTCCCTGGATACACTCACTTGGCAGTGCACAAGGCGGAGACCCTCGGGCAGAAGCCCCTGAGACAATCAGCCTATAGGATTCCCGGAGCTGTGCATGAAGGGATGAGAGCAGAGATTAGGGAGATGCTTGAGTTAGGGGTGATCGAACCATCAGCAAGCCCCTGGGCTTCCCCTGTAGTATTAGTCTCAAAACGGGATGGCGACTGAATGACTGTACTGTGACAGATGCCTACCCCATGCCCCGAGTGGACGAATTGTTGGACTAAATAGCTCAGGGACATTATCTGACGACTATTGACCTGTGTAAGGGCTACTGGCAGATTCCCCTGGAGGCGGACGCCATTCCAAAGTCGGCCTTCATCACCCCGTTTGGCCTTTACCAGTTCCGGGTAATGCCATTCGGGATGAAAAATGCTCCGGCTACCTTCCAACGAATGATAGATCAACTCCTCGTGGTTTGCAGGATTTTGCATGCGCATATCTTGATGACATCGCAATCTATAGCCAGACATGGGAGGAGCATCTCAGACACTGGGCATAGTGCTAGACAGAATCAGAGTTGCAGGCCTGACCCTGAAGCCAGACAAGTGTAATATCGGGATGTCTGAGGTACAATATTTGGGACATAGAGTGGGATGTGGGAAGCAGAGGTCGGAGCCTGCAAAAATCGAGGCCATCCTAAACTGGCCGGTTCCCAGAACCAAGGCCCAGGTACTTGCATTTTTAGGGACAGCCGGGTACTACAGAAAGTTTGGAGGCACTAGGCCTGCAGCCTATCTGAGACCGGTGCAGGCGGGACAGAGGCCATACAGTGCGGGACACAGGCCGGAAGAGGCCTGCATCGCATCACTGCCAGCCTGATGGAGGTAAGTATAAGTGTTTATTTTTTTTATATGGTACTACTACTGGCACATGATTGGGGGGCATCTATGGGGGCACCGGTTACTGGCACATGAATGGGGGGCATCTATGGGGGCACCTGTTACTGGCACATGATTGGGGGGCATCTATGGGGGCACCTGTTACTGGTACATGATTGGAGGCATCTATGGGGTACTTGTTACTGGAACATTATTGGGGGCACATCTTACTGGCACATAATTGGGGGCACTGTGGGGGCATCTATGGGGGCACTTCTTACTGGCACATTATTGGTGGCACTTTCTACTGGCACATTATTGGGTGGCACTATGAGGCCACTTTTTACTGGCACATTATTGGGGCTACTATGGGGGCATCTACTGAGGCCACAAAGAAGGGGTATTTTATATGGGGGAAGGGGGCAGAGGAACACTATGGGGGCTTCTACTGAGGCCACAGAGAGGGGTATTTTATATGGGGGCTCTGTATAGGGGTATTTTATACTGGGGAACATTATGGTGGGTACTATGGGGAAGGGGAGAGAGGGGTATTTTATACTTGCAAATTATGGGGGGCACTGAGGGCATCTACTAGGGCACTATATATGGGGCATTTTATACTGGTACATTATGGGGGGCACTATCTGCATGGTACTACTATTATCAGGGGGTTTATCTGTTTCTGCAGTATAGTATTGTCGAGCACAGCTGCACAGTATTGGGGGTGGTATGATGATTTGTCCAGAAGATGGGAGGATGATGGAAAAGTAGTAAACTAAGGCCCCTTTCACACGGGCGAGAATTCCGCGCGGGTGCAATGCGTGAGGTAAACGCATTGCACCCACACTAAATCCGGACCCATTCACTTTAATGGGGCTGTGCAGATGAGCAGTGATTTTCACGCATCACTTGTGTGTTGCATGAAAATCGCAGCATGTTCTATATTCAGCGTTTTTCGCGCAACGCACGCCCCGTAGAAATGAATGGGGTTGCGTGAAAATCGCATTGGCATCCACAAGCAACTGCGGATGCAATGCGATTTTCACGCATGGTTGCTAGAAGATGATGTTAGTAAATTGATTAAAGTCAATTTACTGTATTATTTTCCCTTATAACATGATTATAAAGGAAAATAATAGCATTCTTAATACAGAATGCTTACTAAAATGTTGCTTGAGGGGTTGGGGTTAAAAATAAAATAAAAATTAACTCACCTCCTCCACTTGATCGCGCATCCGGCATCGTAAAAAAGTAATCTGCAAAATACTATATATTCGTGTCAGAAGTTGTGCTTTTTTAATTTTTTTGAATATTGATACAGCCATTTTATTTGATATCAGCTTTTGTGCTGATTTTTTTTTTTCCGCTATTTCCCCCCCCTCTAAATTAAGGGATACTATAGTCACCAGAACCACCACAGCTAAAGGTAGTAGCTCTGGTGTCTATAGCATGTCTCTGCAAGCTTTTTAATGTAAACACTGCCTTTTCAGAAAAAAAGGCAGTATTTACATTACCTCTAGTGGCCACTCATCATTATTAAAGTTTACTACTCAACGAGGTGTGTGGATTTTTTTTTTTGTGTGTATGTGTTGTGGTGGAGGGCGTGATTGCATGCTAGGGTATGGGAAGGCGGGATCCAGGGGGCCCAAGTAAATTCTTGCCCAGGGTCCAATTAATATTAAAGACGGTCCTCGGCCACCAGAGGAGTAGCAATAGCCCAGGGGTGGCGAACCTGTGGCTCTTGAGCCGCATGTGGCTCTTTGCTTCTCCAAGTGCGCTCTAGCTGTGGAGCTGGAAGCAGCCACGAGCACCCCGTGCTCAGATCTCTTTTCCTGATCGGGCACTGTTGCTACTTTGCAGCTCCAGCTCACTCTCCACTTCGTCCTGATGCACACAGTGTGAGAACGTAGTACGTGGAGACACGCACTATGACCTGACGTTGTGCTAATCAAGTCACAGTGGAGAGCATGTCAGAGTAGCAGGTGCTCGAACAGGAGCCCAGTGCCTGATCAGGAGAGGGAAGAGATTTATTTATTTATTATAGAACTGAGTATGGGGGTCTTGAGCTAAGAATGGGATGTTCTGATCTGAGCATGGGAGGATCCTGATCTGAGAAATGGGTCTCTGATTTGAGCATGGGGGGAAGATCTCAGCATGGGGGGGAAGATCTCAGCATCAGGGTTTAGATTTGAGCATGGAGGGCAGATCTGAGCATGGGGGGGGGGGGGGGCAGATCTAAGCATGGGGTCTTGTTTGAGCATGGGTTGGTCAGGTCTGAGCATGGGGATCAGATCTGAGAAGGGGGAGATCTGAGCAGGGGGGGGGATCTGAGCATTGGGGGGAGATCTAAGCAATGAGGGTCTGAAATTGGAGTCTGATTTGTGCTGTCTGATCCGAGCATTGGGGGTCTTATTTTGGGTGTCTGATCAGGTTTGGGGATCTTATTTTAGGTCAGATGAGAATTGAGGATCTGATTTAGGAGTCTGATCTGAAGTCTGATGAAAAATATATTTTTCCTTTTTTTCCCTACTAATGAAAAATAAGAAGAAAATATTTTTATCAGACCTCAGATCAGATGGAAAACATTTTTTTTCTCTTATTTTTCTTTGTTAAAACCTAGGTGCATCTTGTAGGGCGAAAAATACAGTGACTCTTGTGTAAATGTATAGCTTGTGGCTCCTGGTAGTCATATTTTTATTTATTTTTTGGCTCTTTGTGTCTGTAAGGTTGGCCACCCCTGCAATAGCCATTCACAACTGGATTCCTTTCATAATTATAAAACAACACACTGATTCAGAGGGTTGTCTGCTTCTATGAAAGGGGAAATAGGCTTGCAGATATATACCTTTGCTAACTTCTATGCCCCTAACTCTGGGCAAATCACCTGGCTACTCAAAGCGCTAGACACACTTCATCTCTTCGCAGAGGGCACGGTTATCCTAGGCACAGATCTTAATGTCACACTAGATCCAATAGTAGATTCCTCCACATCCAAATCCCACATTCCCCCCAAAAGAGTTAGGTAGACTCTCAGACAAACTTCATGATCTAGAACTAGTAGATACCTGGAGATTATGTAATCCATCGATGAGAGATTACTCTTTCCACTCAATACCACATAACTCATTCCAGCGCCTAGACTATATTTTTACCTCCAGAACAGCCCTCCCCTTGTCTCAGCAGCCCAAATAGGCAATATCACGATATTGGACCATGCATCCTGCTCAGTCACATACCTCTTGTCACAAGTCCCACGAGGGGAGTGGATTTGGAGGCTAAATGAAACGCTATTAGGCTTAGAGAAAAATCAAGCACATGTTAGAAAGCACCTTCAAGAGTTCTTTAAGGACATCGCGTCCGAACAGACTTCCCCAGCATTACTATAGGAATCACATAAAGCTTACATTAGGGGTGTTCTAATCGAATTGGGCTCTCGGAACAAGAAAGAGAGACAGAAGATAATAGATGACTTACTGGATCAAATAGCCAAGGTAGAAAGTTCTATCAAGCTTTCTTATTCTCAGGAAAAACAAGCTAACTTAGCAACGCTTAGACAGCAACTTAAACATATACTAGTCCTGCGTCATGCCAAACAACATCTCTTTTTTAAACACAAGTTGTATGCCCATGGAGATAAAGGGGGAAAGTTAATGTCCTCCCTGATTAAAAAATCAAGGGAAAAAAACGTTTATTTATTTTTAAACGTTTATTAAAAAGATCAAGGGGAACCAGGGACAACAGTACACGCAGACAAACGACATAGCTAGAGCTTTCCACTCATTCTACACAGGACTTTTTTTTTTTTATCAGATAATTTTTATAAAAATCTTCTGTAAATTGCAAAAATACAGAGAAAGAAAATAGTCTGCACAATATACATGTAACAACCAATAAAGGTATTACCACAGCATTACATGATCAGTCATAAAATTAATTCCATGAATACAATATGTAGCATCCAGCATAGTAGAAGACGTACATGAGATCAAGTAATATTGTTATACAATATCTATTGTACAAACCAAGTTTCCCTCCCCTTTCGGTTTATAAACAAAAGACCGTCCCTCCCGTGCCAACTAAAGCCCAAACCCCCCCCCCCCCCCCGCCAGAGCGATGGAACAGGTCCGACCTCCAAAATTGGTTACATTATCAATACTTCCAGAGAATAGCCACTGGTGTACTTCTCTTATCTGTTTAACAGGCCACTTCACACCCAACTTATGTCATTCTGTTCATCTTCAAACAACACATATCCAAAGCTAATTAGATACACAGGACTTTATAATCTCCAGTCTAACCCCTCCCCAGCAACACAAACATCGATCAAGACCTTCCTAGACACCCTAAATTTACCCTTAATCTCTGAATCTGAGGCGGACAGTCTATCAGCGCCAGTTACATTATCAGAAATACAAACCATCATTAACAGCTTCCCACAAGGGAAATGTCCTGGCCCAGATGGACTCCCGCTTCTTTATTATAAAAAATTTGGAGATGTGTTGACACACCAACTTGTTTTTCTGTGCAACTCTTTGTTCCAGGGAGGCAGGCTGTACCCCCAAACACTAGAGGCCCACATCACATTGATCCATAAAATCAAGCCTCATTAGTAGGGCATTTAAATAGAAGTATGCAATGGTGATTTCCTCATCTCAAACAATTTATTGAAACAAAAGTCAACAAAACAGGTGGTTATACCCCCACAAAAAATGTCAATGTCTCAAAAACTTGTCATGTGGCCTTCAGCATCAATTGTCATCCATGAAGATGAAATTAGGCCTGTGTTGTTCATGCAGAGGCACAATGACTGCATTAATTATGTTTTTCAAGTATTATGGGCTAGTCACTGTAGCAATCACAAACTGTAGGGCAGTTCTGTATTGACTAGACACACCTGCCCAAACTCTAACACCATCACCACCAAAGGCACATATGGTGGCAACAGTGGCTGATGCATAGCGCTCTCCTTGACGTCTCCAACATTTTATGGGGGCCTTCAATTCTGCTCAGTGTGAATAGACTTTCATTAGGGCACAGCACTGAGGCCTACTGGTCCCTCATCCAGCATAGATGCTACCTGGCCCAGTCAAGATGATGATGCCTGTGGTCAGGTACTCTTGCAGATCGTCTAGCACGCAGACCACGCTGAAGTAAATGGTTTTAAATGGTCTGAAGTGACACTTTGGTGCCTCGCACCTCCCTTAAATATGCTTGTAGTTGTGTGGCATACATCAACTGGTTCTGCAGGCCACTGTTCACAATGAAGTGGTCATCATGTGGGATGTGGCCAATGAACGTCCACTTCTATGCCTTTCTGTGACTCTTCCAGTCTCTCTGTATCTCTATTGCAACCTGCTGATGACTCTCTGGGACACTCTATGGTGAGGTAATGTTGATCAATTGTTAGGTGTCATCTTGGTCTCTTGATGTCAAAATGTAAACAGCATGATGAGGAGGACTGTTTAAATACCATATCTAATTGAACCAGGAAATTTATTGGGTGATTCATGGATCAAACACCTGTTGTGAATTTTGCCATTAAGCTCCTTGTTAGAGAACAGCAAGTTGTGCAAAAGATACTGAAACATTGAACAGTTGGACATGTGCATTCAAAAGTTTATAGAAGGTCATATTAAGTTCACTTGTAAATGTTAGAGCGCATTTTAGGTTCATCCTGAAATTTTACCCACAAGCCAAATGTCCCTAACTTTTTGTGAATAGGGTATGAATTTGTGGTATTTAACCTATTATTAAATTCAAATATATTATAGAGAAGTAAGCAACAGACTGATTACACAAGTAAAAAATTATATCTTTCCTACGAAAATACAGGCCTTCTAGTAACAGTAAAAAAAAAAACAGGTTGAAGGCCATGCTTCGTCTGTCACATCTAAAGTGAGAAAATGTGCACTTGGCAGCAGAGTGTTGTCAGAACTTGATATTTCTGAATGTGAAGGTCAATGTTTCACTATTTATAGGGCTAAGGTTAAACATGCACATCGAGTCTTTACCACCATGATGCTCCGATTCATCGCTGTTCTCCTAGCAGGTAGGGTTATTCTTTTTACCTGTGGCACATGATTAGTTATGGTCTTCAACTACCATGGTTGTGGAGAACGATTCTATCAAGAGTATTGTATACTGGTATAATATATACTGTGACACAGTGAGGGGTTGTGTCTGGCAAGGCAGGTATTTTCCTCCCAACATGTGCGGCTGGGCTGGTTTCCGTCCAGATGAGGTCAAATACCGGACCAGAATTTAAGTGCCCGTCCGGGTTTTGGCAACACCTGGCTGTCCTTAAATAGGCAGCTGGACTCAGAGATGTCTCTGTTTTTGGGATCTGAGGCTTTGTGCCGTGCTATAGGGCTGAGAGCCGCAGGCTGGGGAAACAGGCTGGAGGCAGAACTGCCAACAAGGTGACTTGTGTTATATGAACTTTCCATTGTGTGTGAATTAACACCAAGACTGCAAAGTTACATGCTGTTTTGCGCAACTGCCTCAAGTGTGAATAAACACTGACGTTTTGAGTTAAGAACTTGTATTTTGCCTCTGTACTGTGCCCGCTTACCCTATCTACCAGAGTGAAACCCCACAATACATAATGGTATAGCAAGGTTTTATATGTGTTACAAAAAAACATAGAACTATGCAAAGACACTAAGGCTAGTTTCACACTAAGAACTCCGACAGGCTTTTCCGCCGGGTGAACAGCCTGTTCGATCCGTGCTGCCGCTAGTGCACGCATGCCCCCGGACTACCGCACCGGCCCAATTGACTATAATGAGTTCAGATGGCAGCACGGCAAACATGCCGAGAGGCGGCCAGAAGAAAACTATGACACGTTGTAGTTTTATTCCAGCCAACTCTCTGCATTTTTGCCATGCTGCTGCCGGAACTCCAGCCTGCCCCCATTATAGTCAATGGGGCCGGAGCGGTAGTCCGGGAACATGCCTGCACTAGCGGAAGCACTGATCCAACAGGCAGTTTAACCACCGGAACAGCCTGCCGGAGTTCCTTGCCGCTAGTATGAAAGTACCCTTAGCGACTCCAGTGGCGGATCCAGAGCCTGGTCTCGGGAGGGGCACTTTCAGATTATTTTCTGCCCGCCGCCACAAAACAATGGTGCTTATAGAACAGACTACACAGTGTATGCTATATGTGTATAACATAAACATATTTCACATGAACACTTACAGTTACTTGGCTTGACTCTTGGGGATCTCGGACGCCACTTCCACACTTTCGCCGGGGGCTCGGCGGAGCTGATGTGCTTTAGCCTAATGAGAAAGATTTCATAATAAGGATTTGGAGAAGGGGCAGAGGGATAGCAGAGCAGGGAGAGGATGGTGCTGCTACTAGGGGGCTCATACCATAGGGGAGTAATAAAGCCCACCATAATGTTCCCCCCCCAGTAGAAATAATTCTCCTTATAATGTGACAGTGCAAAAAATACCCCCTTGTAATGCCCCCAGTTGAGCTAATGTCCCCATAGTGCCCCCATAATGTGCCAGTATAAAATACCCCTATATAGTGCCTCTAGTAAATGACCCCATAGTGCTCCACACCCTCCTTCCTCCTAGTGCCCCCCATAATGTACCAGTATAAAATGCTCCAGTAGATGCCCTCAGTGTCCCCCATAATTTGCAAGTATAAAATACCCCTTCTTAGTGCCCCCCGTAGATGACCCCATAGTACTCCTCTCCCCCCTTCCCCATAGTACCCACCATAATGTGTCCCAGTATAAAATTGTACTGTACAGAGAGCCCATATAAAATACCCCTTCTTTGTGGCCTCAGTAGATGCCCCTATAGTGCCCCCAATCATGTGCCAGTAATAATAGCCCCCCTGTGCCAGTAATAGCAGCCCCCCTGTGCCAGTAATAGCAGCCCCCAGTAATAACAGCCCCCCCCTGTGCCAGTAATAAGAGCCCTTCTGTGCCAGTAATAACAGCCCCCAATAATAAGACCCCCTCTGTGCCAGTAATAACAGCCCCCAGTAATAAGAGCCCCTCTGTGCCAGTAATAACAGCCCCCAGTAATAAGAGCCCCTCTGTGCCAGTAATAACAGCCCCCAGTAATAAGAGCCCCTCTGTGCCAGTAATAACAGCCCCCCTTTGCCAGTAATAAGAGCCCCCCCCCCCTTTTGCCAGTAATAAGAGCCCCCTTTGCCAGTAATAAGAGCCCCCCTTTTGCCAGTAATAAGAGCCCCCTTTGCCAGTAATAAGAGCCCCCCCTTTGCCAGTAATAAGAGCCCCCCCTTTGCCAGTAATAGCCCCCCCTTTGCTAGTAATAGCCCCCCTTTGCCAGTAATAGCCCCCCTTTGCCAGTAATAACCACCCCCAGGTGCCAGTAAAAGTATTGTATATAATGAAAAAAAAAAAACACACATACTTACCTCCATGTCAGCGATGCGATGCAGGCCTCTTCTGGCCTGTGTCCCACGCTGTATGGCTCAGGCGGCGCGATGACGTCATTGCGCCGCCTGCGCCGGCCTCTGATAGGCTGCAGGCACTAGGCCGGCAGCCTATCAGAGGAAGGGAAAGGGACACGCCTCTCCCTTCCCTGCCGCAGCACAGGCAGGCATCTGTATCACTGTCCTGAGGACGGCGATACAGATGACTGGAGATGAGCGCTTCCACAATGGAACGCCCGCCGCCAGCTCTTGCAATTGCCCCGTTGCCCCCCCCCCCCCCTGGATCCGCCACTGAGCGACTCATAGAGACACATATTGGTGTAGGCCTATTAAAAACTATTACAAAGGAAAAGTGATGGAATATAATCCAATGAGGAAACATGAAAGCCAGTACCTGACTGATTGTTATGAGTATGGGTGGCCTCACAGTTGACAAGTCAGCAGGGAGTAAAATCAATATTGAGATTGCAGAGGGTCCACTGCTGCTTTTAACTTCTGCAATTCAAAAGCTGAAAGCATTGGGTAAAACTTTCTGCATAAATTTACATACTGTACAACGCTGAGGATCTGTTGCCAGAGGCGGATTCGGAATTTAAAGTGGCCCTGGAAAAAATAAATAAATGGCCCCATGTTGTAAGCAGGTCCAAGTTGACAGAAGCTGGGGCAAGCAATACCTTAGTGCAAGACACAATACCACTGTTCAGCATTTAAAAGAAACCCCAGCAGAACCAGATACCACAGTGCAGAATAATATACTGCCCCAGCAAAACCACTTATCACAGTGCAGCACAATACACTGCCTCAGCAGAATCAAATACCATAGTGCAGCTCAAAATACTGCCGTCTGTGCCACAGTATGAAACTATATCTTCAGGGGGACACATGTCACCAATAGACAGGAGAGCATCAGATCTTTATATACCTTGCTAGTGGCCAAGAGGAGGACTTGGGTGGCTTTCTGGGCATCAGCCCACCAGGAAATTTCCCTGTAGGGTCTATGACCAGTCTGCCCATGTCTGTTGCACACTAATTCACCATAGCAAATTTACAGTGTTTATGCCCTATTGACTAGTACCGAGTTTTCCTTACGTTTACTCCAGTAGTATTATGCATTTACATGAATTCGCTTACTTTAGAGGCCCTGTTTCAAAACTTTTAAAGTCCCCCCTAATATACGGTACATCCACACGTGGCATACACTTAATTAAGACATATGGGTTTGAATTAGGAAAAAAATATTTTACTACTATTTGTAATGATTTAGTTCTATTACTTCTTTGCAGAAAAACTACAATTGTGTTCAAAATAATAGGAGTGTGTTTAAAAAAGTGAATAAAGCTCAAAATCCTTCTAATAGCTTTTATTTCCACACACAAATGCATTGGGAACACTACACGTTCTATTCCAAATCCAAACATGAAGGAAAATATATAAAATTTGTGTTGTCTCTCTAAAAAAAATGGAAGAAAAGTGATTAGACTGTTCAAAAAAATAGCAGCGTTTGTATTCTTCTTTACAAACTCAAACATTCACTATATAAACTGATTTTTTTTGAAGATTTAGCTTTCCTTTGAATCACTTAACTAATATTTATTAGTATACCCACTGTTTCTGAGAACTGCTGTACATCTGTGTTGCATGGAGTCAACCAACTTCAATCAACTTCAGGTATTCCAGCCCAGGATGATTGGACTACGTTCCACAGTTCTTCTCCATTTCTTGGTTTTGCCTCAGAAACTGCATTTTTTGTCACCCCACAAGTTTTCTATTGGATTAAAATCCGGGAATGGGGCTGACCACTCCATAACGTCAATCTTGTTGGTCTGGGGTCGTTGTCTTGTTGGAACACCCATTTCAAGGGCATTTACTCTTCAGCATAAGGCAGCATGACCTCTTCAAGTATTCTGACATATTCAAACTGATCGATGACCCCTGGTATGCGACAAATAGGCCCAACACTGTAGTATGAGAAACATCCCCATATCATGGTGCTTGTGCCACCATGCTTCACTGTCTTCAGTGTACTGTGGCTTGAATTCAGTGTTTAGGGCTCATCTGACAAACTGTCTCCGGCCACTAGACCCAAAAAGAACAATCTTACTTTCATCAGTCCACAAAATGTCTCTTTAGGCCAGTCAATGTGCTCTTTGGCAAATTGTAACCTCTTCAGCACATGTCTTTTTTTCAACAGTGGGACTTTGTGGGGGCTTCTTGCAGATAGCTTGGCTTCACATAGGCGTCTTCTAATTGTAACAGTACTCACAGGTAACTTTAGACCTTCTTTGATCTTCCTGGAGCTGATTGTTGGCTGAGTCCTTGCCATTTGGGCTATTCTTCTATCCATTTGAATGGTAGTTTTACGCTTTCTTCCACGTCTTTCAGGTTTTGGTGGCCATTTGAAAGCATTTGCGATCATTTTAGCTGAGCAGCCTATCATTTTCTGCACTTCTTTATATGTTTCCCCCTCTCCAATCAACTTTTTAATCAAGGTACCCTGTTCTTCTGAACAATGTCTGGAACAACCCATTTTCATCAGAATTTCAGAGAGAAATGCACTGTAACCAGCATGTACAACATTTGCTGCCTTCCTTCCTTAAATAAGGGCAATAATTGCCACCTGTTTTTCAAAGAATGAATGACCTCACTCATTTAACTCCACACTGCTATTATTTTGAACATGCCCCTTTCAATACGTGATTGAATTACAGAGAATCAGCAGCATGCATGTCATGACTGTTGAGTCTGTTGGGTTTCTATTACTCTACTACACCTACTAGTAAATTATTTGCCATGTAAAAATATAATTTCTACCAAAAACAGTGATTGATCAGGTTAGTGATGTCTGACTTATTATTTTAAACACAACTGTATATAGACAGAAAACATGATCTGTGCCAAAAAAAGACAAAATTACTTAATCTAACAAAATAAAAATCTATTGCAAGTAAACCTGAATGGTACTCAAAGTCAGTAAAAGTAAAAACCTTCTGTAATGAGTCACTAGAATTTTTATTTTTATTTTTTTAAACTAAACAAGCAATTTTCCAAATGAGTTTAGGTCACTGCGTAGCAGCAAAGGACTCAACCTGGCAATGCTGTATCTCTGCCTGTAGTGGACTTCACTACTAGTATTTCCATTAATGAGTAGCCGAGGGATAAATATGGTAAATCATTATTTACCCCCCCCCCCCCCTCCCCACCCTTTTTAAGTTAATCGGATGTAGAAGGCCCAGGGTCATATTATAATTGGAGGTAGAGAACTCCAGCTCTGGTCCTTGGCTTGTCCCGATTGTCCCTTGGGCACCCACAACATTTATTTCAGTTCTACTTTTAGATGTTACTTTCTTAACTTTGTTTTTTGCCTTAATTCATAATGGCACATTGGTTAATGTAAGCACTATTAATGAAAACAAGATCAGTTTCCATCAGAGAGAAACAAGCAATCCTTTCCCAAAGGAAAGTTTATTGAGAGATTTTCCTACATTCTGCTGGCTTCAAAAATGTACAGCATGCAAACTGTCTACTTTAATGGGAGCGGAGTTGAAGGACTACACCTTGAAACGGAGCTCTCTGCTTCAAGCTCCATCTGAAGACACTTGATCGGTGAGGGTTCTAGGTGTCAGACCCCTACCAGTCTGATATTGATGATCTATACTGAGGACGGGTCACCAACATCTAAAGAGTTCAAAACTCCTTTAAAGAGGACCTCTCACCACTCCTGACATGCCTGTTTTAATAGCTTCATACATTCCCCATGTAATAGCAATTCTGGAGCATCTATTCTTATGGCTCGATGTTGTGCCATTCCTTTTTTATTTCAACTAAAAGTTATGACTGCATTGCTAGCAGTCTGCAGTAAGGGTATAGAGGGGAGATAACAAGTTGGGGGTGTGTACCTGCACAGACTCACTCTATCCAATCAGTGCTTCCATTTTCAGACTGTGCAGGTACCTTGTTACCAACTATCTGTACCCTTACTGCAGACTGCTAGCAATTCATTCATAACTTCTAGTAGAAATAATAAAGGAATGGCACAACACGGACATTCTGCAGAGATAGTCCTACATGTTGATAGTGGAGTCTATCATTTTGTCACCCAAAAGATCTTTCATATGAAATGATGTTGCACAGCATAACATCAGAAATTCAAACCAGAACTGCAAGGGTAACACTGTGACCAATAGATGGCATTAAAGAGGACCTTTCATGGGTCCAGACATTATAAACTAAGTATCAGGACACGTAGGGCATAGTGCAGGGATCTAACTGCAGTTACTATTTTTTCTGGGCGCTGCTCCGTTCGCCCACTGTGGCCACCATTGTATTCTCCCGCCTGGTATGCTCATCTTAGCATTGGTACAGGGAGGAGGAGACTTCCCTGTTTCGCAATGGGCGTCTCCTTCTCCCTGCCTGTAACACAGTCCAATCGCAACGGAGAGTGTCACAGCCAGGGAGAAGGTGAGTTTTTTTCTCTTCTCTGCTGCGATTGGACAGCGCTGCAGCCAGGGAGAAAGACTCAGTCTCCTCCTCATTGCTCCGATGCTAAAATTAGCATACCAGGCGGGAGAATACAACGGGGGCCACAGCGGGTGAATGGAGCGGCTCCCAGAAAAAATAGTAAGTGCAGTTAGTTCCCTGCACTATGCCCTACGTATCCTGATACTTAGTTTATAATGTTTGGACCCATTAAAGGTCCTCTTTAAACTATCATACAACTACAGCGAGCATTGTGTGATACTGTTGAATTATAATACCGCCATGTTTCGGGGCATGTTTGGGATATAATCAATATATTCTTTTGTATATCTTATGTCAAAAGAGAATCAAAAGATAATCTTCATAGTTTCTATCTTCAAAACCACTGTCTCCGACTATGCCAGCTTTTCTCTGTTTAGTATGAAACTGGATAGTGCTGGGTTATAAAGACATTGGGGGAGATTTATCAAACTGGTGTAAAGTAGAACTGGCTTTGTTGCCCATAGCAACCAATTAGATTCTACTTTTCATTTTTCAGAGCTCCCAATCAGGTGGAACCTAATTGGTTGCTATGGGCAACTAAGCCAGTTCTATTTTACACCAGTTTGATAAATCTTCCCTATTATCTGTATGATAATCTGAGGACAAGTCCGTTTACCCCTTCAGTAACATATTTTGGTTTTGTCCTAGTATCCTGCGCCTGTGCCTCTCCTCCCAGTCGGGCACTCTGGCAGTTTCACAGTTTGATCAAATGTGCCATTCCTAACAGTGCACCCCTGCAAGAATTTAATAACTATGGATGTTATTGTGGACTCGGAGGTGGTGGGACTCCCAAGGATGCTCTAGACAA
Organism: Bufo gargarizans; assembly: GCF_014858855.1. NCBI lineage: Eukaryota > Metazoa > Chordata > Amphibia > Anura > Bufonidae > Bufo > Bufo gargarizans. Next base: position 535,675,021 of record NC_058080.1, on the reverse strand, counting down.
GTAAGCTTTAATTTCTCTCTACTGAACTGATGAACTGATATTGACTGTGCAGCTCATGGAGCATCCTGACAAATCAATATAGTAGATCTATGGGATGGTGCTATGGTTCATAATCTTGTTCATACTACTGTATATTCTAGTTCTATTTTATTGATCTGCAGATCATTCTGCTAAGGTTAGCCACATATAGTACCACAATAATTTTCTCCAGCATTTTGAAATATTTTATGCAGATTTTACCTTCAAATGGCTCTGCTTAGTTTAAAGCGGTTTTACAAGATTTTTTAACCAATGACCTATAGGTTACCGGTAGGGATGAGCGAATCGACTTCGGATGATACAGCCAAAGTCGATTCACAAAAAACTTTGTCATAATACTGTACAGAGTTCCTGCTCCGTACAGTATTAGAATGTATTGGCTGCGATTAGCCGAAGTTATTACTTTGCGAAGTCGCACGAGACTTTGTGTCATAACTTCGGGAATGAATTATTACTGTAAAAAACCTTGGCACCGAACTTGGCTACTGGTTCCTAGTGGTACCTTAGAACCAAAACTGAGTTCGGTACCAAGTTTTTTTTTACAGTAATAATTAATTTGCTACTTCGCAAAGTATTAACTTTGCTGCGGGAACTCTGTACAGTATTACAACAAAGTTTTTTGCAAATTAACTTCAGATGTACCATCCGAAGTCGATTCGCTCATCCCTAGCCATCTGTATCTGATGAGTGGGGTCCGTCATCTGGGACTCCCATGATCAGCTGTTTGAGATGGCACCAGCGCTCGCAGTAGCTCCACGGCCATGTTCATCAGTCACATGGCCTAGGCAGTGGCACAGCTCAGTCTTATTGAAGCGTATTGAGCAGAGCTGCGATATCAAGCACTGCCTCTGTACAATGTAGAGAGAAGGCTGCGGCGCTACTGTGAGCTCTGGTGCTGATTAGACGGTGTTTTGGGTGTCAAAACCCCACTAAATCAGATAGGACATCAGTTTAAAAATCCCAGAAAACCCATTTAATATATTACCACCATTATCTTTTAAAATCACTGTGTTAAATATACAGTGTATATATATATATATATATATATATATGTATTTATATATACAATATATATAAGTATATATACATATATATACACTATATATATATATATATATATATATATATATATACATACGGTCTTGTTTATGATTAGTGCAATTGTCTGTATTATGTATGTATACCCCTTTTCATATGTACAGGGCCATGGAATGAATGGCGCTTTAATAATAAATAATAATTACGGTATATATATATATTGTAGATAGATAGATAGATAATTAAAAAAAGAAACTCCACAGCACTTCTAAATATAGTGTGCGTATTTATTCCACCAGATGCGACATTTCGGTCCTCTCAATAGAACCTTTCTCAAGCAAGGTTTTACTTGAGAAAGGTTCCATTGAGAGGACCGAAACGTTGCATCTGGTGGAATAAATACGCACACTATATTTGGAAGTGCTGTGGAGTTTATTTTTTTATTTGCATGGTGGATTGCATCTACAGCAGCTGGCACTCTCTCCTCACTGTCTGGATTGCGGTGCTGCCCAGAGTTATATTTTTTTTTAGATAGATAGATAAAGAAAATGTTCTACAGAAGGCAATAATCCAATACTATAATAATTCTGTAGCAAATTTTCTCATATCTCTACATTGTGTTATTCCTCTGTTACTCCTCCTAGAAATCTATGAATAAACTGACAACTGTGCATTTCCATTCCTCCTATAACTGTCATTTTAGTCATATATATATATATATTTTTTAAATATTTTATTATTTTAATGCAAAATTAATAACCATATCACATATCCAATATTTTACAATCCATAAGTCCGTCCAATCCAGTCCACAGACGTAGTTAACAATATTTGCATACAAATATCCATATTTATGTGAAGAAATTTAAAAAAAAAACAAGTGGAGGACTCTATCTGAGGAGAATGGCAGGATTCGCCCGGCATCCAAAGCCTAGTAAAGGAGTTGTGCGAGGTGGCTCATTTTATCTAAGTTCTCTATAATTGGCGTGGGCAGAGGCCCGGGGTCCGGACGACCCTCCCAGCAACGAGCACGCCCCGCACACGCTCCCTCCCAGACACGGGTAGACACGATCGGCAGAGTCAACACTCATGTGGCCGATCACTTGATACTCACATGCTACATACTGCATAGGAGATGAGCTTGCAGCAAGCTTTAATCTCCAGCTTTTTTATTAGACAAAGGACAAAGAAGGGGGTCCAGCAGTCTTTATCGCCATGGTGGATAACCCACTCACATATTTTACTGCCTCGTCCCCATATGCTTGGATAAGATAACAGTGCAATAGTTCGCCATACCTCACAGAGATCTCATATGGTCGAAACTAAAATCGAATATCCCTCGACAGTCTCGAGGAATTAAAACGAATGTAAGCAAGAGTCAGGGCTGAAGGCCTACTCTGTGTCGTTAAGAATGCACTCAGTAGCACGCCCACCACACGTGACGTCTCATTGCCTGCTGTGCAGCCTCATGTCTGACGGGAGGAGCCGTACCTTGAGCCGCGCCCGGCGCCCGGGCGCCCCCGGGTCCCGAGCCCCAATGCCCCGCCAACATATCACTCACTATTCTAAGTACGAATTCCAATCTTTGTTTTACTGCCGGAAGGTCCTCCCATCCTCCAACATTCCTAGAGATCCTCGTATACTGAAGTATAGCTTCACATTCTTCCCCAATAGTATACATATAAACAAGGCGGACAAATGGAATTTCCCCCTAACCCCAACCACTCACCCTCCCACCTTGCAGGAAGAAAAAAATAAAATAAAAAAATCTCTGTATACAGTAGCGAAAAGAAATAGCCTCCTAATTAATTATCTATGTCCCATTCCTTCCATAAATTATTCCACTTTAAGTGAGCTCCTCTTTGTTTATAAAGAATCTTCTCGTAGCTTTTCACTTTCTCAACCAAGCTCAACCAGTTTTTACAGTCTGGGGCGATAGAGGAAAACCAGGCTCTAGAAATGAGGAGTCTAGCTAAGAATATCACCTTAATCAACAGATGAGAATTTTAGTCATATATTTAGAGAAGGAATAACTGTGCAGTTTTAAGAAAAGGTGCAACAGAATGGTTAAATTATTGTGAATATGAAGCATTTACTAAAACAAGAACATCAGGAGCAGTAACAGGTCCTCCTGAAAATTTACACTCATAGAAGTACTCAAGTAATTAAATTTCAAGGCCAAACATATCCAACCAGATTTAAAAGGAACCCGTCACCAGTTTTATGGTGTCCTAACTAAGGGCAACATAAATAAGTGACTGATTCTTGCAAAATGCTGGGTCACTTTCTTTAATTGACACAGTCAATCTGCCAACATCTTGTATTGAAAAGCTCCAGCTTATAATGATGAGTCATGAATATTCATGAGTTCCTGACACTCCCCGCCCACCTGCTGCTGATTGACAGTTATTTTCCATATGAATCAGCAGCAGGTGGGCAGGGGAGTGGCTTTAGCTGTTAATTAAATAAACGCTGGACTCAATGACATCACGCTGGACTCAAATCAGCTAATTAGCATGTGGCATCTTTGTGTGTATATTATGAGGTAACCATCTGTCACACCAGTAAGTGAATACATCTAAGGCACGTTTTAGTAGTTAATGATTGTATATAATTAGTTAGATTATAATCAAATATCCACATGACAGGTTCCCTTTAATGCAAATTTGTATTCACAACTCTTTTATGATTAAAACACTACCCTAGTGTTAAATGTATCCATTACTTGAATTGCTTAGACAGAATGGACAAAAACTCCACATTTTAGTGCAGATATAAATGTAAATGGATGACTCTTGCAATTATTCTTACAGATGCTGTCAGGTCCATGACAACTGCTACTCCCAAGCCAACACATACCCCAGTTGCAGTGGCCTTTCAGATAATCCATATACCAGGAGCTATGCTTATACCTGTTCAGGAACAACTATCACCTGTACATGTAAGTGTTAAATAATATTAGCTTAATATATACAATAGGAATGTCAAATACAATGTATACCGTAATTGCAGATGCAAGCTGTGTATAAGGCTACATTCACGCGAACGTATGAATGAGTCTGCATCCGTTCCACAATTTTGCGGAACGGGTGCGTACCCATTCATTTCTATGGGGCCACAAAAGATGTGCTGTCCGCATCTGTTGCTCCGTGCCTCGGCCCCGCAATTTTTCTTTTAACATGTCCTATTATTGTCCACAATTGCGGACAGGAATAGCCATTTTCTATGATAGCTGTGGCATGTGCAGTCCGCAAAACACAACGTTCGTGTGAATGTAGCCTTACAGTAATGTCAGTAACAGATATAAAGCTAGAAATTTCCCACTGACACTGCCAATAGTCTAATGTTGTAAGGACCTCTGACTCTACCCCGATGGCAAAAGAAAGGAGATAAAATAATATTGCAATGCAATGGATGGGTACACCCATGGCATCACATACATGACCAGTTGCTTGGACTGGCAGAAGCAATGTGCTTTGCACAGAGGCACACACAGATCTCATAGGGACCCCATAGAAAAACTTAGTATGTTCCCCCTGCACCTAGTTTCTCAATGTCCGTGAATCAGTCACTCCCAGGCAATGAAGAACATGCACATTACCCCAGTTTTTTTTGGGAAGAAATCTAAATTAAATACAAACTGTAATAAAAAAAAAATACTAGGTGTATAATGTACTTACACCTGAAAATGGCATAATCCCAAAATACATGAATACATCTCCTGCTTCTCTTCTATTACAAAGCTAGCCACCACTAGGGGGAGCTCAGTGAATAGGAATGAATACATCTACCATGCAAGCTGTAATAATCTCTTTGCATTGAGCTCCCCCTGGTGGCGACTGCATGAAAATGCAGTATTTTCGCACAGGGAAGACAAGAACAAATTCAGTGCCGGGCCGCCCTCCCCCCAGGCCCCATGGCAGCTGCGTGGTCTGCCTCTATTTCAGGTACACCACTGGCTTCGCAATGAGCTGCAGCTTGAGAGCGTGTTTAATGGGCAAAGTATCCACTGCTTCGGCTTTTTATGGAAATCTTTCCTATGTCTGACTAGCAATAGATGCACTTTTGCTCTACAAAACTTTATACAACTCTGAACCTTGACCATGCCATTCTTATGTGTCTCTCAACAGCTTATAGTGATCCGTGTGGCCAGTTTATCTGTAACTGTGATCGGGCTGCGGCAATCTGCTTTTCAAAATCTCCATACAACCCTGGCTACAAAAATTTGGATAAAAGCAAATACTGTTAAGGGACAGTAATATAACAAGAAATCAAATAAAGGTATAAAACCAAATGACTGGTCTGTGTTTTTCTTTGCTTATACCAATGTTGACCAACCTGCCACGTTCGCATTGAAAATAACTGTATGTACAGTACAATCGGTGGCCAGAACACTAACATACAGTACAGTATAGTGCAGCACATCACACTGGAGCACAGCACAATAATACTACGCACATACTGTATAGTACAAGAGGATAACGTATAGCACCAGATCCTATACATTATGCACTGTAACACAACGACATTCTAATAAACCATCACACATCAAAACAATCAACAAGCATCAGACATGTGATATAGGATGGGGAGAGGGGGGAAGGGAGGGGGGTCTCAAGCCCAAAGATTTTTGAAAGACGGACACGCCAAAGAGAGAGGGAGGAGGAGAGGGGTATCAATCATCTTCTTTATCGATGTCTGGATGGAATAGACTCTGAGCAGACTGTGGCAGTCCTGGACGGGCATCCTCTCCCATGTATGAAAGTTCTCAGGGGCAGGCCCTCCGGAATGTCCATACATGCCAAGTCTTTGTGCCCGCTGAATAACCTGCTAAAATCCACATGCTTCAAAACAGCCTCAGCAGTGGTAGCAGGGAACCCAGGAATAGACCATGTGAAAGGGGGTTGTCCAGGTTTTTTATTTCTCCCCCAGCCAGCGGTACCTGTGAAGAAATCTATACTCCCCTGCTCCCGCCTCTCTGTTCCTACTCCGTGGCTGTAAAGGTGCACCTGAACCTGTCAGCGCGGATGTTGACAGATGGGAACTGGAAGTCCAGTGAAGAAAGCCTGGGACCCACAGAGCTAGAACAAAGGGGCAGTGAGCTATTCAAGGGGTTGTGCCATAAACTACTTTTCTCTCTAAAGTTTATTTTCATCAAGTACTCTAGCTCCCATTCCACCTTGGATTGTTTTTTATTTTTTATTTTTCAAATTTACCTTTATTTGCAGTTTTCTCTTATCCCCCATGCTTGAATCCTACTTCCTGGCTTGTCGTGTGACTGCTGTTCCATCATGTCATGACCTGTTCATTTTCTACTTTCACATATTCAAATGCTCTGTACAATTTTTGCTAATGTCCATTATTTGTTAGAGCAAATTTATCCTTATGTTTATCCATCCGTCTGTCCATCCATAACTGATGCTGTAACTGACATGTGCCTGACACTACACATAGAAGAGTGGTTATTGAAGGGAAGGAATAGAAGAGCTGTGAGCCGGGGCGGCAGTATTTTGTGCTGCATTGTGGTATTTGGTTCTGCTGGGGAGATATTTTGTGCTGCTCTATGGTTTTGCTGGCAGTGCCTACTTCTTTTGTCCCCTAACAGTGATGCCCCCCACAATGCCCCGACAGTAATGTTCCCAAGTGGCTAGGGAATAAAAAAGAAAAAATCTTTCCCTGCTGCCCGTGATGCAGGCCGCAGACCTCTTCCCACCTACCGCCTGGGAAGCAGACGGCCAGACGCGATGTCATTGGGCTGCGTCTCAGGGCAGAGGGGCGTGATAGTGTCATTGCGCCCGTCTGATCAGGGATTTAATGCCTCATACGCCTCAGACATACTAGAGTAGGACTGTGGACAATTAGGGTGAACAGCGGAGCAGGGAACTATTGTATCCCTGCCCTGCCACAGTATTCAACTGAATTCAGGAGGACAACTTGTAGCTGCACAGTAGAGTGCCGCCACCCAACTTCCTGGTGCCCTAGACGTATGGCAAAGGTGCCTAATGGTAAATACGGCCCTGGACATATCCTGAGGATAGTTCATCAATATCAGATTGGTGGAGAGCCAACACCTAGCAGCTCCACTGATCAGGGGTTTTCAGCAGCTGCCTGGAACCGGAAAAACACAGTGGACGGTGTCAGAAGCAAAGAGCTCCAAGCAGAAAGGCCATGCTGGGTTACTGCATCTCATCTTCCATTTACTTGGTGTGGCCACAGCTTTGTATGACACCAGGGGCATAGCTATAGGGGTTGCAGAGGTAGCAATCGCTACTGGGCCCAGGAGCCTGAGGGGCCCAAAGACCCGTGTGCAACATAAGAAGACACTGGTATTATAGAAAGTGCATGCTGGTCAAGTTACATCTCTGGCTGGAGGGAAGGGGTTAGGTCAAGAGTTTGGCATGGTGGGGGTGCCGTTTCAGTTTTTCCCTCAGGCAGCACGGAGGCAATGTGCTTCCCTGACCCCTGGCCACAAAGCGCTGAGGGAAAGGGGCCTCAAGCTAAACTTCTGCACCAGGGTCCATGAGCCTTTAGCTACGCCCCTGTATGACACCATAATAGTATTTTAGCATAATTTATCTAATAAACAAAGTGTTCACAAAATGAAGACGTACAAATTTCAGTGTTTTATTGATTCAGGTTGTTCACTGAATATTTTCTAGCACATAGAATTTATCCAGTATATAGCTAATCAGAGTTGGAGTCCAATCTCGCAACATCACAAATGGTTTAATACCCCAGAAAGGATAAAACACTTCTGGTTTCCGTAAGACGGCTGCTTTTACCACCTCATCAGCGCATATCTCTTTGGGTGATGCTGACATGGTCACTTTGTCACCTACTTTACGCAGAGCACTCTCTGTAAAATAAAAACACATGTCACATAGTCCATTCGATCTGATACCAGTAGACTTGACCTTAATTAATATTAACCTAGAGCAGGGGTACTCAACAGGCAGACCGCGAACAGCCGTCCGGACCCCTGCATGTCCCACATTCAACTGTATGTACATCCTGAGCACTTACATAAAGTTCTATACCTTGATGAAGCAGGGTGCCGTCACCTCACTGCTCCACCATTCCCTGGCCGGTGCTCCCTGACCCCAGCAGCAGGTGCAATTAAATGACATTGTCATGTCCGCTGTGCTGAGTGGGAGAAGCACATGGCATGATGTGCTCTGGTGGAACGGGCACTAGGTAACTAGTGCTTATTTTATTAAAAGATACAAAATATCACTATTGGTACACTAAGTGGGCATATCTCCTGTCAGGGCGCAATAAAGTGGCATATCTACTACGAGGGGGCAAAAAGGGCATATCTACTGTGAGGGGGCATTAAAGAGGCATATCTATTGTCAGGGGGCACTAAATTGGCATATCTAGTGTGGTGAGCACTAAAGAGACATATGTACTTTGAGGGGACTATAAAGGGGCATATCTTTTGTGAGAGGGCGCTAAAGGGGTATATCTACGATGGGGGCACTACTGGGGCATATCCAGTGTAAGCGGACACTAAGAAGTCATATCTACTTTGAGGGGGCTCTAAAGAGACATATCTATTGTGAAGGGGAACTAAAGGAACATATCTAGAGTGGGGGTACACTAAGAAGTCATATCTACTGGGGGGGGGGCACTAAAGGGACATATCTATTATGAGAGGGAACTAAAGGGGCATATCTAGTGTGAGGGACACTAATGGGGCATAACTACTGTGAGGGGGTACTAAGGGGGCATATATTTTGGGAAGGGACACTAAAAGGACATATCTATTATGAAAGGGAACTAAAGGGGCATATCTAATGTGAGGGACACTAATGGGGCATAACTACTGTGAGGGGGTACTAAGGGGGCATATCTATTGGGAAGGGACACTAAAGGGACATATCTATTATGAAAGGGAACTAAAGGGGCATATCTAATGTGAGGGACACTAATGGGGCATAACTACTGTGAGGGGGTACTAAGGGGGCATATCTATTGGGAAGGGACACTAAAGGGACATATCTATTATGAACAGGAACTAAAGGGGCATATCTAGTGTGAGGGACACTAATGGGGCATAACTACTCTGAGGGGGTACTAAGGGGGCATATCTATTGGGAAGGGACACTAAAGGGACATATCTATTATGACAGGGAACTAAAGGGGCATATCTAGTGTGAGGGACACTAAGGGGACATAACTACTGTGAGGGGGCATTATGGGGACATATCTACTATGAGCAGAACTTGCACCGCACTGTGCTATCTGTGGCTCAGCGCAGCAGGTATGATGGCGTTTTGTCATTGCAGCTGCCATCTTAATCAGTGTGGGGGCCATTTAAGGGGGTCATTGTTGAGTGGGGGACACTTAACGGACATCCTAGTGGACACTAAGGGGATATTCTTATTGTGTTTGGGCACAATTGGGATTGGATGGCTTACTGTAAAAAAATAAAAATAATCTTAAAAATGAAAGCTGGAAACTGATTGGTTGCTATAGGCAACTAAGCCAGTTTTCCTTTACACCAATTTTGATAACTCTACCTCAATGTCTTAGTGTATGTTGAGCAGCACCCAAGCAGATGCCATGGACCTCACCTGTATCAATAAATCCCAGGACAGCCATAGTGACAGATACATTATTCTTGTTGAGATCAAATTCTCTGCGGAGGGAACTGTAGAAGCCTTCCAGTGCGAACTTGGTTGCACAGTAACTTGTTGTAAATGGTGCCCCAATACGTCCTGTTTGGAGAAGAGCTATAGTCACAATATGTTCCAGCTGACTCAACCTTGAATTAGGCATTCTATATTGTATTTAAAGGAGAAAAAGTGGGTAAATATTTCAGAAAGATCAAACCCGAATGGGTAATTAAAGGGATGCTCAGCTTTATTTTTAGCTGTTTGACAACGTTTTCAGTATGCGTTTTAACTTTTAGAGGACCGGTGGTTTTCTGTTTTTTTTCTTCCATCTCTCTGCCTTTCCAGAACCATAACTTTTTTTTTATTTTTCCGTTCACATAGCCGTGTGAGAGCTTGTTTATTGAGGGACAAGTTGTACTTTCAAATAGCACTATTTTATATTGCATACTATGTAGTGGCTAAGCTGGAATATATTCCAAATGGGGTGCAATTGTGGAAAAAATGCAGTTCTGCCACAATGTTATGGGTTTTGTTTTTATGGTGTTCCCTATGTGGTAAAATAGTACCTTATCAATTTCATTCTCTGGGTCAGTACTATTAAAATAATACCACATTTATGTCATTTTTCTTGTGTTTTAATACAGAGAAAAAAAATAAAAACCTTGTAAAAATGTTTTTTTTCCCCTTTATATTGCCATATTCTACACTCTGCCCCATAACTTTTTTAAATTTACATCTATGGAGCAGTGTGAGGGCTAATTTTTTTGAGGAGTGATCTACTGTATATTTTTTTTTTTACTTAAAATAAAACTAAAACAATAACAAGCAATCATTAGACTTAACCTGTTAGACTTTACCTGTAATCTGTAATGGATAGTTATCCATTACAGAATACAGCATTCAGTGTATTCCAATGCAGTGCTGCCACCTGCAGGCCTGTATTGGAATATACCGGGCTCTGGCCTGTTACTGCAATGTAACAACTTCCCCAATCTCAGCTGGAGTGTCCTTACAGCTCCACTACAATGTGGACGGTGAGCAGGTGAAATTACAGCTCCACTGCAATGTGGACGGTGAGCAGGTGTAATTACAGCTCCACTGCAATGTGGACGGTGAGCGGGTGTAATTACATCTCCACTGCAGTGTGGACGGTGAGCAGGTGTAATTACAGCTCCACTGCAATGTGGACGGTGAGCGGGTGTAATTACAGCTCCACTGCCATGTGGACGGTGAGCGGGTGTAATTACAGCTCCACTACAGTGTGGACGGTGAGCAGGGGTAATTACAGCTCCACTGCCGTGTGGACGGTGAGCAGGTGTAATTACAGCTCCACTGCCATGTGGACTGTGAGCGGGTGTAATTACAGCTCCACTGCCATGTGGACGGTGAGCGGGTGTAATTACAGCTCCACTACAATGTGGACGGTGAGCAGGTGTAATTACAGCTCCACTGCCGTGTGGACGGTGAGCGGGTGTAATTACATCTCCACTGCAGTGTGGACGGTGAGCAGGTGTAATTACAGCTCCACTGCAATGTGGACGGTGAGCGGGTGTAATTATAGCTCCACTGCCATGTGGACGGTGAGCGGGTGTAATTACAGCTCCACTACAGTGTGGACGGTGAGCAGGGGTAATTACAGCTCCACTGCCGTGTGGACGGTGGGCGGGTGTAATTACAGCTCCACTGCCGTGTGGACGGTGAGCAGGTGAAATTACAGCTCCACTGCAATGTGGACGGTGAGCAGGTGTTATTACAGCTCCACTGCCGTGTGGACGGTGAGCGGGTGTAATTACAGCTCCAATGCTGTGTGAATGTTGAGCAGGTGTAATTACAGCTCCACTGCAATGTGGACAGTGAGTGGGTGTAATTACAGCTCCACTACAATGTGGACGGTGAGCGGGTGTAATTACAGCTCCACTACAATGTGGACGGTGAGCAGGTGAAATTACAGCTCCACTGCAATGTGGACGGTGAGCGGGTGTAATTACAGCTCCACTGCCGTGTGGACGGTGAACGGGTGTAATTACAGCTCTACTGCAGTGTGGACGGTGAGCAGGTGTAATTACAGCTCCACTACAATGTGGACGGTGAGCAGGTGAAATTACAGCTCCACAGCAATGTGGACGGTGAGCAGGTGTAATTACAGCTCCACTGCAATGTGGACAGTGAGCGGGTGTAATTACAGCTCCACTACAATGTGGACGGTGAGCAGGTGAAATTACTGCTCCACTGCAATGTGGACGGTGAGCGGGTGTAATTACAGCTCCACTGCAGTGTGGACGGTGAGCAGGTGTAATTACAGCTCCACTGCAATGTGGACGGTGAGCGGGTGTAATTACAGCTCCACTGCAGTGTGGACGGTGAGCAGGTGTAATTACAGCTCCACTACAATGTGGACGGTGAGCAGGTGAAATTACAGCTCCACTGCCGTGTGGACGGTGAGCAGGTGTAATTACAGCTCCACTACAATGTGGACGGTGAGCAGGTGAAATTACTGCTCCACTGCAATGTGGACGGTGAGCGGGTGTAATTACAGCTCCACTGCAGTGTGGACGGTGAGCAGGTGTAATTACAGCTCCACTACAATGTGGACGGTGAGCAGGTGAAATTACAGCTCCACTGCCGTGTGGACGGTGAGCAGGTATAATTACAGCTCCACTGCAATGTGGACGGTGAACGGGTGTAATTACAGCTCCACTGCAATGTGGACGGTGAGCAGGTGTAATTACAGCTCCACTGCAGTGTGGACGGTGAGCGGGTGTAATTACAGCTCTACTACAATGTGGAGGCTGAGCAGTTTTAATTACACCTCCTTTGCAATGTGAATGTTGAGCAGGTGCAATTACAGCTCCACTGCCGTGTGGACGGTGAGTGGGTGTAATTACAACTCCACAGCAATGTGGATGGCAAGAAGGTAAACAGAGAACACAGCGCTCATATGAGCACTGAGTTCTCTTCAAACAGCTGATCAGCGGACGTGCTGGCAGTCAGTTCCCCACTTATCTGATACTGATGACCTATGCTGAGGATCTGCACCAGATTTATCACATGGGCTCAGGCTGGATGATACATATGATACAGGAATAGACACTTTTCTCTGACTGTATACCAACTATTGGCTTACTTTGAGACCATAGTTTACGCTAGAATTGTGGCATAATGTTGGTGCAAAAGGGTGCCCTGCCCTCCTTGAGAATGTCAGAAAAAAGTATAGAATCCCTAGTTACACCAAATTGTGCCATTTTGCACCACTTATTAGACAGATTTTTGACACAGACACATTAGTAAATCTGGGCCTTAGTTTTCTCTTTTCACAAAACCATGTATTTTGCAAACTTGGGATAAGAGTGCTTATCAATCAGTCATATCTGGTAACTACTAATGAGGTAGTTGGGAAGTGGGACAGTTTTTAATTAACATTTTGCTATAAATCATCTACAATTTTCAGCATCTCCTATGCATATTAGCTACCATACTATCAGGGGCAGACTAGGAACCTAAAGTGGCCCTGGAAAAAAAATCTAAAAGTTGCCCCATGCTGAGATGGGCTTGGGCTGCCCCCCAGGCCATCGCCCACAGCAAAAATTTTCTATAGGTCCTATGACCAGTCCGCCTCTGAATACTATCTACCTTTTATAGGGAGCCTGTCAACAAGAAATTCACTATTAAACCAGGTATCTTGTAGGGCTATCTCATCTGAATGTAATGATACCTTTCACTTCAATGCTTCATTCTGGAGAAAAGCACTTGTGATAAATATGCAAATGAGTAGTTAAATATGCAAATGAGTAGCTTTAAGGGTGGGCCCAAGCCACTCGATGCACCCTTGCACCTGCTGTCTCCTCTGCCAGACACTTCCTCTCCTTGATTGACAGGGCCAGTTTCCTGCATAGTCATCTTGCTTGGCCCTGTCAATCATGAAGTAGAGGCAAGGGTTGGCAGAGGAAGCAGGAGAAGCAAGGAGGCACACAAAGGGGTAGAAAAAAGGTTTAGAAAAACATAGTTGCTTTCTTACAGAATCAGCGCCATACCTGCCTATAGGTTGTGTCTGATATTACTGCTCAGCTCTACTAAAGTAACAGCTTATGGACAGATGTAGTTCAGTTTTTGGAAGAAAGCAGCCTGTGACTAGGACAGGTTGGCTCCACAGCTCCTTACAGTTACGCTGGGTTCAGACCTGAGCGTTCGCGATGGAGCGCTCTGTATGCGCGATTGTACGGGTGTTTGCAATCGCGCATACAGAGACAAGCGAACGCCCATTGTCGCGCGTTCCCGCTGAAGTCTATGTACGGGAACGCGCGACAAGACGCCCCAAAGAAGCTCATGTACTTCTTGAGGCGTCAGGCGTTTTACAGCGCGATCATACGCGCTGTAAAACGCTCAGATGAGAACCATTCCCATAGGGAATCATTGGTTCTTGCCTGTTGAGCGTTTTACAGCGCGTAGGAATGACAGCATATTTTATGTACTATTGCTCCATTACTATCTATGGCAGAATAAGAACGTTGTTCTACAATTGAGAATAATGGTACAAAAGGAGCAGCTGTCCCGGGCCCAGTTGCTCCTGGGCGGCCCAAGGCAGCTGCCTCTTGAGCCCCGCTAGACACTGGTGACGTGGGGGGTGGCGGCAGGGCACAGGGAGATGAGCGCTTCCATTGTGGAAGCACTCATCTCCATAGTCATCTGAATCGCCGTCCTCAGGACAGCGATACAGATGGAAGTGCTGCGGCGGGGCAGGGGAGGTAGAGACGTCTCCCTTCCCCGTTCCTCTGCTAGGCTGCAGGCACTATTGCGCCGCCTGAGCCGTACAGCGTGGAACACAGGCCGAAAGAGGCCTGCATCGCATCGCTGCCAGCCTGATGAAGGTAAGTATAAGTGTTTATTTTTCTTATATGGTACTACTACTGGCACATGATTGGGGGCATCTATGGGGGCGCCTTTTACTGGCACATGATTGGGGGCATCTATGGGGGCACTTGTAACTGGCACATAATTGAAGGCATCTATGGGGGCACTTATTACTGGCACATGATTGGGGGCATCTATGGGGGCACTTGTTATGGGCACATGATTGGGGGCATCTATGGGGGCACTTGTTACTGGCACAAGATTGGGGGGCATCTATGGGGGCACTTGTTACTGGCACATGTTTGGGGGCATCTATGGGGGCACTTGTTCCTGGCACATGATTGGGGGGCATCTATGGTGTACTTGTTACTGGCACATGATTGGGGGACATCTATGGGGGCACATCTTACTGGCACATTATTGGGGCAATGTGGGGGCATCTATGGAGGCACTTCTTACTGGCACATTATTGGTGGCACTTTTTACTGGAACATTATTGGGTGGCACTATGGTGGCATCTATGGGGCACTTCTTACTGGCACATTATTGGGGGGCATCTATGGGGGCACATCTTACTGGCACATTATGGGGGCACTTCTTACTGGCACATTATTGGTGGCACTTTTTACTGGCACATTATTAGGTGGCACTATAGGGGCATTTATGGGGCACTTCTTACTGGCACATTATTGGGGGCACTATGGGGGCATCTACTGAGGCCACAAAGAAGGGGTATTTTATATGGGGGAAGGGGGAGAGGAACAATATGGGGGCTTCTACTGAGGCCACAAAGAAGGGGTATTTTATATGGGGGCTCTGTATAGGGGTATTTTATACTTGGCCACATTATGGTGGGTACTATGGGGAAGGGGAGAGAGGAGTACTATGGGCACTATGGGGGGCACTAAGAAGTAGTATTTTATACTTGCAAATTTTGGGGGACATTGAGGGCATCTACTGGGGCACTATATATGGGGCATTTTATACTGGTACATTATGGGGGGCCCTAGGAAGAAGGGGGAGAGGAGCACTATGGGGCATTTACTGGGGGCACTATATAGGGGTATTTTATACAGGCACATTATGGGGGCACTATGGGGACATTAGCTCAACTGGGGGCATTAAAAGGGGGTATTTTTTGCACTGGCACATTATAAGGAGAATTATTACTACTGGGGGGGCATTACGATGGGCTTTAATACTACTGGGGGTCTATGGGGAACCTGATTACTAGTATGGGCACTATGGGAGCATTATTACTTCTGGGGCACAGTGGGGACATGTTGGGGGCACTGTAGGAGCAGTATTACTACTATGTGTGCTCTAGAAGAGAATTATTCCTATTGGTGGGACTTTTGGGAGCACTATTATTGTGGGGCACCTTAGCACAGTATCAGCTTACCACAATTATTTTTGGGGGACGTTATGTTTACACTATTATTGTCAGGGGCACTATTTGCTGGGCGCAGTTATTTTAGGGCACTGTGTGCCAATAATTATTAAAGGGCACTATCTGCATGGTACTACTATTATCAGGGTTTTATCTGTTTCTGCAGTATAGTATTGAGGAGCACAGCGGCACAGTATTAGGGGTGGTATGATGATTTGTCCAAAGGATGGGAGGATGATGGAAAAGTAGTAAACTAAGATTTTGTTTGTTAACTGCAGAGACGATAAATGGCTGAAAAATGGTGGTCTGGTCTGAAAGGAGAAGATGAGGAAAGAGAACATCTACATCAAAGAGACGTCACTGGATGTAAGAGGTATGTGGCGCTGTATTACCCTGTATGTAGGGGTGGATGGAGGGGTTAGTAGTACAGTACTATCTGCACATTGTAAAAAAAAAAAAAAGTAATCTGCAAAATACTATATATTTGTGTCAGAAGTTGTGCGTTTTTAATTTTTAGAATAATTATACAGCCATTTTATTTGTTACTTTTGTGCCGATTCTTTTTTTTCCTCTATATTAAGGGACACTATAGTCACCAGAGCCACAACAGCTAAACATAGTAGTTCTGGTGTCTATAGCAGTATTTACATTACTGCCAAGGAACACCTCTAGTGGCCACTCATCATTATTAAAGTTTACTACTCTATGAGGTGTGTGTATTTTGTGTGTGTGTGTGTGTGTGTTGTGGTGGAGGGCGTGATTGCATGTTAGGGTATGGGAAGGCAGGATCCAGGGAGCCCAAGTAAATTCTTGCCTAAGGTCCAATCAATATTAAAGACGGCTCTGAGTACAGCAGTGATCTGTCAGTTTTGCCAAACTGAAAGTACTGCCCATGCTGCCTACCCGCTTCACTACGGGCTCCTCGGCAGTCGGTAGCCAAGTGAATCTTCCCCCACCCACCTCAGCTGCTTTTGGCTGGGAGGGAGAGGGCAGCACTGCCATTGGCCTGCAGAGGCAGAAAAGAATGCGGCTTGGGGATT
The DNA here is from genome assembly GCF_014858855.1 of Bufo gargarizans. NCBI lineage: Eukaryota > Metazoa > Chordata > Amphibia > Anura > Bufonidae > Bufo > Bufo gargarizans. The sequence goes on along the minus strand of NC_058080.1, from coordinate 535,658,048 downwards.
TAACATCAGGAAACATCGCTGCGCGCCCCTTCCCCTGCCACCACGCCTTGAGGAAAAAGGCACGAGGACAAAGCACATCAGAACTGTAAGTACCTTTTCTATCTGCGATGCACCCCTAACCAGCACCCCCTGCGTTACATGCACCCCTGACCAGCGCACCCTGCGTTACATGCACCCCTGACTAGCGCCCCTTGCGATACATGCACCCCTGACCAGCGCACCCTGCGTTACATGCACCCCTGACTAGCGCACCCTGAGTTACACGCGCCCCTAACCGCCACACTCTGCGTTACACGCACCCCTGACCTCCGCATTCTGTGTTACAAGCAGAATAAGTAGTATTAGTTGCACACACCAACAACACCCACAGGGTTATTTCACAAAAGGGTGAAGAGTTTGGAGAAGTCAGGAGAAGTGAACAATATAGGACAACATAGCTGATTTGAAAAAAATTCTCCAATTCAGCTCATTTTCCTATTCAGTTATATTGTCCTAGATTGTTCCCTTCTCCAAACTCTTCACCCTCTTGAATAAGCCTGTGAGCGTCTGTTCATTGGTCTTCTTTAGTGACATGTTTAACATATGGGATTATTTACACAGCCCTGGTGTTTGCTGAAACTGCTTTAAACTATAAAGAAAAGTTTCTCTCTTTCTCAGGTCTGAAGCAATACCGAGGAAGAAAGGAAAACTCTTGAAAGCTTGTCTTTTTAAGTTTTAGGTTAGTACAATAAAAAGGTATCCCTGCATACCGCAATACTCTCGTATTTTGTAATCTCTTTTATATATACGGTACTTATTTAGTTTTTTTTCAGTAGTATGATTAAGTGGTGAAAGTTATTAGTGCCCCCCAATTTTTGACTGTGGTATCTTATGTGCCCCCCTGCCCCTATATATTGTTCCTAGAGTCGCCACTGCTGACAGGAATGCAGAGCAGGATTACATCCCTTTTCCCATTCCTGTCAGACTGGTCAGCCATTACAGCATAGCATGTAAATCAGGCACGCTCAACTTGTGGCCCTCCAGCTGTTGCAAAACTACAACTCCCATCATTCCCAGACAGCCTACAGAAGGGCATGGTGGGAGTTGTAGTTTTACAACAGCTGGAGGGCCGCAGGTTGAGCATGTCTGATGTATAGGATCACATTATTACCATCTACTGTAGAACAGGGTAGTAAAGGAGCGACCGTAAATAAGATATGCTGCCAGGCTGAGTTGCCTGACAGCAAATCCTAGAAGTGTGAAGTGAAGGAAGCCCCAGCGCATAGTATAACGAGGCCCTGCCCCCTGATTCCCTCTAAGCAGATGTACAAGTGGAGACAACCCATTCTAATCCAGTTCTAGGACGGGTTGTTGAAGATATTGATGTCAGCATCAGTGGTGGCCTAAGGTAGTGATAGGGTTAATATAACATTCCTTATGGTCTAGGTAGGGTTGTCACAATACCAAAATTTTTATTAGATTTTAATACCATAAAAAATATTGCGATACTTAATATCATTTGATACCACGCGGAAAAAATAAAACACCAAAAAAGCCGTGTGCATTGCATATTTTATGGAACGTCCGGGTTATAATAGAACAGTCCTATCTTATTTTTTGGGGGTACAAGGTGACTAAAAATGGCGAATCAAATTTTTTTTCTGTTATGGCATTCACCGCATAGGAAATATTTTGGGCGTGGCGATATGTAATAGGTTTATTTTTTATTGTTTGTAAATTTTATATGTAAAATTGGGAAAGGGGGCAATTTAAACTTTTAGTATGTTGGGTTTTTTAAACTTTTTTTTTAAACTTTTTATTTACTATTAGCCCCCTTAGGGGCTAAAACCCTTGTCCTATTCACCCTAATACAGCTCCATTAGGGTGAATAGGATCTTACACTCTCCCTGCTGCCCTGTGCTTTGTGCACACAGCAGCAGGGAGCTTACCATGGCAGCCAAGGCTTCAGTAGCGTCCTGGCTGCCATGGTAACCGATCGGAGCCCCGCGAATACACTGCTGGGGCTCCGATTGCCACTGCCACCAATGAACAGGAGGGGAAGGGGACCCTGTGGCCACTGCCACCAATGAATATAACGACGGGGGGGGGGGGTGCACCTGTGGCCACTGCGCCACCAATGATACTAATACTGGGGGAGGCGCACTGCGCCACCAATGGCTATAATTTATAATACTGGGGGGGCGCACTAATGAATGTAATTAATACATTAATTCAAGTATAGGAGGCAGCAGCTGCCGGCAGCAGTATCACATACCCGGCACCCGGCCTCAATAATAGGGCATGCGATCCACCGAAACGCGGTTCTGCAGATCGCATGCCCTGTTATTGAGGCCAGGTACCAGGTATGGAAGTTGGTGCTGGTATTAAGATACAATGACAACACACTTTACTTGCTTAATGTGAATGGAATGAATATACCACAGAAACGTAGTCAGGTTTATCATACGCTTAGGAAAGAAAACCCAGATATACAGTAGTGTTTTTACAAGAGACGCATTACAGACACACCCATGTTCCCAATATGACTAGTAAGCATTTCCCAGAATGGCATCACGCCACCCATTCCTCGGCATCAAGAGGTGTCTCCATTGGACTAAGTAAAAACCTCCCACTTCAGGTGACAGCGAAATTGATTAACCCCAATGGAAGGTTTTTGTTTATTAAGGGGAAAATCCTAAATTCACTGGTCACCTTAGCCACTATTTACGCCCCGAATAAGGGACAGATTAAATGGCTCCTTCAGATGCTTGATCCCTTGAAAAACTTTGCTGAAGGAATCTTAATACTAGGAGGTGATTTTAATCTCACATTGGATCATGCGGTAGACTCCACATCTGTCACGCCCCATCTATCAGAGAAACAAAAACGTAGACTTCAAGTGGCTCTGGCAGACGTGGGACTATCTGATGTATGGAGATTATTTCACCCGGAGGTTAAGGACTTTACCTTTTTCTCCAAAGTCCATGGCACCTACCAGCACCTAGATTATGTGTTCCTTTCTAACAGCGCTATATCTGCGGTTTTGAATACTTCTATAGGGTCTATAACAATTTCGGATCATGCCCCTGTGAGCATGAAGTTACAAATCAGAGATATCCCTGGGAAGTCCTGGTCTTGAAGGTTAAATACTACTCTGTTAGAGGAGATTGCACATAGGAAACGTTTTAATAAGGTACTCTTAGATTACTTTAGTCTGAATGAGTTCCCCAAGATTACGAGCCCGATTTTGTGGGAAGCCCACAAGGCGGTAATAAGAGGAGAATTTATCAGCTTAGGATCCAAAGTCAAACGACAAAGGACCCAGATTATAGATTCCCTGCTCTTGCAAATTTCCACTTTAGAAAAAATACATAAAGCAGCCCAGACTGCCGAGGTACTGAATCAGCTAAAATCCCTTAGATCTCAACTAAAGGATAAACTGAATGTTAAATCTGCTAAAATACTTCAGGCACTGCGTTACTCACATGGGGACAAAGGTTCCAAATTAATGTCGAACCTGTTGAAGTCTCAGAGAAATAAATCCTTTATCCCGGTAATTAAATTTAAGGGAGGGCTTAGATTAACCGCTACCCCAGCAATTGTGAGGGAATTCTGTAGGTTCTGTTATACTAGAACACATGAGAATCTTCCCCTGCAATCCCGCATTAATGATTTACTATACCTACCTTATCTTCCGAGGATAAAACAGATCTACTAAAACCGTTTAGGCCCCTTTCACACGGGCGAGTATTCCGCGCGGATGCGATGCGTGAGTTGAATGCATTGCACCCGCACTGAATACCGACCCATTCATTCCTATGGGGCTTTTCACATGAGCGGTGATTTTCACGCATCACTTATGCGTTGCGTGAAAATCGCAGCATGCTCCTCTTTGGCCTCTTTCACACGGGCGTCAGTTTTTTTTCCCGGATAAGAGGCGGGTGCGTTGCGGGAAAATGCGCGATTTTTCCGCGCGAGTGCAAAACATTGTCATGCGTTGCACTCGCGTGAGAAAAATCGCGCATGTTTGGTACCCAAACCCAAACGTCTTCACAGAAGTTCGGGCTTGGGATTGATGTTCTGAAGATTGTATTATTTTCCCTTATAACATGGTTATAAGGGAAAATAATAGCATTCTGAATACAGAATGCATAGTAAAACAGCGCTAGAGGGGTTAAAAAAAATAAAATAATTTAACTCACCTTAGTCCACTTGATCGCAAAGCCGGCATCTCCTTGTGTCTCCTCTACTGAACAGGACCTGGGGTGAGCTGCTGCATTAAATAGAGGTTAAGGACTTTTGATGACGTCACTCCGGTCATCACATGGTACGTCACATGATCTTTTACCATGGTGATTCACCTAACCCCTCCAGCCCTATTATACTATGCATTCTGTATTCAGAATGCTATTATTTTCCCTTATAACCATGTTATAAGGGAAAATAATAATGATCGGGTCTCCATCCCGATCGTCTCCTAGCAACCGTGCGTGAAAATCGCACCGCATCCGTACTTGCTTGCGGATGCTATGCGATTTTCACGCTTCCTATGGGGCCTGCGTCGCGTGAAAATCAGACAATATAGAGCATGCTGCGATTTTCACTCAACGCACAAGTGATGCGTGAAAATCACCGCTCATGTGCACAGCCCCATAGAAATGAATGGGTCAGGATTCAGTGCGGGTGCAATGCGTTCACCGCACGCATCGCACTGATTGCATTTTATTGTATATCTTTTTAAGTGTGATTAATTGCTGTAATAAATTGCCACATTCTATATGACCCACATAATTGAGTGCCAGTCTCTTACCATTTATTTCCAATAATTCCATACTATGTGGTTCGGTTCTTTCCTCCACAGGTCCAGGAGGCAAATATCACTATCATCCCCAAAGAGGGGAAAGATCCAGAGGCATGTGGAAGCTATCAGCCGATTTCGCTCCTTAACACAAATCTAAAATGGTGGGCTAAATTATTAAGTCACCGCATGGCGGGTTTGTTGCCTGGGCTTGTGGGAGAGGGACAAGTAGGATTTGTGCCAGGTAGAGAGGGGAGACATAATATCAGCCGGGTGGTAAACGCGGTCTGTTACGCCAGGAAGAAAAACATGCCTTTAGTCCTATTGGGGACAGATGCCGAAAAGGCATCCGACAGAGTAGGATGGACTTACACGCGTAGCGCATTACTAGCTTTTGGTTTCCCAATGGAATTCATAGCAGCTATCTTCTCATTGTACTCAGCTCCCACAGCCCGCATTATGGTAAATGGCTCCCTGTCTGACCCTTTTATTATTAGGAACGGTACTAGGCAGGGCTGCCCTCTCTCCCCAACTCTTTTCATCTTAGTCTTTGAAACATTGCTGCTGAAATTTAGACAAGATTCTGATATCAAAGGAGTGCAACTAAGTGGCGACACACACAAGATGGCGGCCTTTGCCGACGATTTGCTACTGATGATCACCAATCCTAACAAAGCCATGACACGGGTATTAGATATCTTCAGAACCTTTGGAGAGATCTCCAATTTTAAAATTAACCTTGAGAAATCCGAGGCCATAGGGGTTTCATTAACCCCCACCCAACTGAGATAAATTAAAGATATATCCCCATTCAAATGGCCTACCTCTGCGATTAATTATCTAGGAGTGTTGATATCAGCTAATCCTGCCCACATGTTTCGTCTAAACTACTCTCCCCTAGTAGCGAAAGTTCTAACATTTTTTAACAAATCCTTGATCCCTAGGATTTCCTGGATAGGTAGGAAAAATGTGTTAACTACATACATCCTTCCCAGCTATTATATGTACTGCGTTCCCTACCAATCTCTGTATCTAAAGCCTTTCTAGATAAGTTGAGGTCCATCATGGGGAAATATCTATGGGCCAATAAGAAAGCTAGACTACCTTACTCCCTACTTACACGAAAGAAGAAACAAGGAGGGATTTCACTACCGGATATGTATGCATATGTCCAGGCTATACATTTAGAGAGATGGTTAGCTTTAGTCAGATCGAGTGATGCACTCTTGCATGTGCGCATGGAAAGAGCAGTGCTAGGGAAGCAGGGTGAACATTTGCTATGGCACAAAGTTCCTACATCAGGCACCTCGGGGCTTATAAGTGTTATTACCAACAGCACTATTAAGTGGTGTCAGAAGTCTCCTGCGCTGAATCTCAGTAAGGGCCGCTTATCCCCAGTAACCCCTCTAGATGCTTTGCCTCATGTACTATCTGACAGAGTGGTTGAGACTAATCTGGTGTGGGACTCAGTTTCTGAGCTCAGATTTGGTGATCTCTCGAGGTTGTCCACCTCCTCTGATTATTACCGGTCCCTCTGGGGCGAGTCGCCGAGGGTTGGTAATACTATACAAAGATGGGATTTTGAGGTCACGTGCAGGAGAAAATGAATCACCTGTGCAGAATGGAGGAGTTGGCGAGTTGGGAGACTCATAACAGACAAGGTTTCCTAAACACTTGGCAGCCATGGTTGACACATATCGGAGAACAGGGAAACATGTGTGATCAAGGGCCTTCTGATTAGAGATTATGGTTTAATGGTTTGCTAGAACCTTGGGAACAGGCAAGTCATAGGACAAACTGCTATTTCCTATAACACCATTCTGTTGGTATCTGAACAGGAGAATAATGTGTGAAGTTAGATATAGCATTAAGCAGTATCTTGATTTATGCTTATGTCAGGTTAGATCAAGATGTGAACATGTTAGACTCTTTTTCCTTTTTGTTGAGGTTTGACATGCTCAGATCTTGGAATCAAGACTGTATCAATAATCGTAATATTCACAATGCGTGATAAATTAGGTCGGCTGACCCATATTCCAGATTTTGCTATAAGTCATATTTGTGAATCACGATGTATTGACTTATTTGACCAGTTGCACTGGTTCTGACTTTTCTAAAGATCTTGTGTATATGTACTTATATGCTTTTTGTGTTGATAAATAAAATAAAAAGGGAATAATTAAAAAATATATATATTTTTTCCTCTTATTTTTCTTTGTTAAAACCTAGGTGCATCTTGTAGGGCGAAAAATACGATGACTCGTGTGTAAATGTATAGCTTATGGCTCATGGTAGTCATCCTTTTTTTTTTTGGGCCACCCCTGGTCTAGAGACTGAATTGGTTAACACCATCCCTAGTGGTCTAGGATGGTGAAGGAATTTAAAATTCAGTACCTGGTATCCAGTGGTTTAATCATTTCCCCATGTTCCAGCACTGTCTCTTTTCATCTTCCTCTTTCACTATGAGAACAATATAAGGCAGGAATCATGGTACTTATGTTGATTTTCCTTAGGTGGGTGTAGGGATGGGAGGGTTAGGAAGTTTTGATGCTGTGTAGACTTGGTACAGATTCACAATGAATTCTACCTATTTGATAGTTTAGACTGTTGAATTAATCTACAGGTGCCCTAACAATAATCATTTTAATAAAGCATTTTAATAAACCATTAATATTACCACTCAGAGAGGACATAACAACGATGCTCCCTTGGGAATCTAGTAGTGCCTTCAGTGCTGTAGACGTCAGCTGGATGTAACTGAGAAAATTGACATTGTTGGTACTCAGCACATCATCCATGTCACCATTAAAAGATCCAAATGACCCACTTCCTCTAATATGATTCAAAACCAGATAATCCAGACCACCTAAATAAAGAAACCAGAAATAAAGTCTTGCTTAAAATTCAATAAAATATCACTGTGGCTGTATCTACAGTGCATCTGGAAAGCCTCCAGTCCCTTTCATTTTTTTTTTTCACATTTTGTTATGTTGCGGCCTTTTGCTAAAATTAAAAATCAAGTTTCCCCTGTCAACCTGCACTAAACCTCCTTAATGAGAATATGAAAACAGAGTTTTAGAAATATTAACAAATTTGTCAAAAAGGAAAAAATAAAATTTAGCATGGACTTAAGTGTTCAGGCCCTTTGCTATGACACTTGAAATTTAGCTTGGGGGCTCTCGTATTTCTCTTGATCATCATTGAGATGTTTCTACACCTTGATTGGACTCCACCTGTGGTAAATTCAGTTGATAGGACATGATTTGGAAAGATACATGCATATAGGGTCTCACAGCTGACAATGCATATCAGAGCAAAAAACAGGACATGAAGAGGAAAGAACTTGTGGTAATGCCCAGAGACAAGATCTTGTGGAGGCACAGATCTGTAGAAGAGTAGGGGTAGGTCTACATGACAACATTTGTCGCGTGACAATTTTTATAATGGAAGCCTGTAGTGCCGCACTGCAACATGCTGCAACTGTGGCACGACAGTTGCAAAAAACCCAATAAAGATGGATTTTTCTGCGACCAAAATGTATGGTCGTGTGCATGTAGCCTAATGAGAAGAGAATACATTTCTGCTGCACTGAAAGTTCCCATGAGCACAGTGACCTCTGCACTTCTTAAATTAGTAACATAGTTTATAAGGCCGAAAAAAAGACATCTGTCCATCCAGTTCAGGCTGTTATCCTGCAAGTTGATCCAGAGGAAGGCAAAAAAAAAACTGTGAGGATTAAGCCAATTTTCCCCACTTAAGTGGAAATAAATTCCTTCCCGACTCCAATCAGGCAATCAGAATAACTCCCTGGATTCCTCTCTAGTAGGTATAGCCTGTGATATTATTACACTCTAGAAATACATCCAGGCCCCTCTTGAACTCTTTTAGTAAACTCACCATCACCACCTCCTCAGGCAGAGAGTTCCATAGTCTCACTGCTCTTACCGTAAAGAATCCTCTTCTATGTTTGTGTACAAACCTTCTTTTCTCCAGACTCAGAGGGTGTCCCCTTGTCACAGTCCTGGGAATAAATAGATGATGGGAGAGATCTCTGTACTGACCCCTGATTTAGTTATACATAGTTATTAGATCTCCCCTCAGTCCTCCTTTTTCTAAAGTGAATAACCCTAATGTTGATAATCTTTCAGGATACTGTAGTCCCCCCATTCCAGTTATAACTTTAGTTGCCCTCCTCTAAACCCTCTCCAGCTCTGCTATGTCTGCCTTGTTCACAGGAGCCCAGAACGGTACACAGTACTCCATGTGTGGTCTGACTAGTGATTTGTAAAGTGGTAGGACTATGTTCTCATCACTGGGATCTATGCCCCTTTTTGATGCAACCCATTATCTTATTGGCCTTGGCAGCTGCTGCCTGACATTGGTTTCTACAGCTTAGTTTGCTGTTCACAAAAATTTCTAGGTCCTTTTCCATGTCAGTGTTACCCAGTGTTTTACCATTTAGTATGTACGGGTGACTTGCATTATTCCTTCCCATGTGCATAACCTTACATTTGTCAGTATTAAACCTCATCTGCCACTTATCTACCCGAGCCTACAATCTATCCAGAGGGGCAGCGAAGTGGCAGGGAAGGGGGCGCGGTTACCTTGACATGAAGCAAGGACGCCGCTGCCCCCTTGACTTCAAGCCTGATTGGAAAATAGCACAGGTAGAGGATAAAAGAAAGTTTTTCATACTTCTGCCTCATCTGAATGCAGTAAGAAAATCATCATTAGAAACTCACTGCCATCTACTTGAAGGTACTGCTGGCGGTTTGGGATGGCTTTTGCGTCTGACAGATTCCCTTTAAATATGAGAAATAAGGGTCTGGCTATGACATTACTTAATTTTCTTAGGAAACAGGGGTGTATGCCATCTGTTCCTGGCAATTTGTCTATTTTAGTCTTTTTAAGATGCCGCTGTACTTCTTCCTGGGTCAGACAGGGCACTTTTAATGGGGAATTTACTTTCACATTCTGCATTTCATCTGACAGTTTATTTTCCTCAGTAAATACAGTGGAGAAAAAAATATTTACAGCTTTGCTTTCTCATCTTCGTTCTCTGCAACTCCCCCCCATTACTCTGTAGAGGGCCGACACCTTCAGATTTATACTTTTTACCATTTATATAATTGAAGAACATTTTAGGGTTAGTTTTGCTCTCTTTGGCAATTAATCTCTCAGTCTCTAGTTTGGCTGCTTTTATTTGTTTTTTACATATTCAATTTTTTTCTTATAGTTTTTCAGTGCTTCCTCGCTACCCTCCTGTTTTAGTGATTTAAATGCTTTCTTTTTGTCATTTATTGCTTTCTTTACAGTTCTATTTATCCACATTGTTTTTTCTTGTTTCTTAACCTTTTATTCCCATAAGGTATGTACCTCTCACAATTAGATTTTAGGATGCATTTAAAAATATCCAATTTCGTGGTTGTATTTTTATTTTTGACGACTTTGTCCCAGTTAGTTAGGCCTATGGCCTCTCTTAGTTGGCTAAATTCTACTTTTTTGATGTTTGGCATTTTTGTTCCTCCCTGAAGAAACACTCTTTTGAAGGACAATTGGAAGGTTATTACTTTATGGTCACCATTTCCCAGGTGTCCCCCAACCTGCACATCTGTTGTTCTGTCAGGTCTATTGGTTAATGCAAAGTCCAGTATGGCTGTCCCTCTAGTCGGGCCCTGAACCAGTTGGGAAAGGTAATTGTCTTTGGTTATTGCCAAGAACCTGTTTCCTTTACGAGATATACAGGTTTCAGTTTCCCAGTCTATATCTGTCACTGCCTGCCCTATGAGAGGTCTGAGAAGATCAGATAGATTTGCAGCACGTCAGTCTATCTGAAAGGTATTTCTGTTTTTCCTTGCTGTCTGTTGTTGTGGGCAGGATCTCACCTCTCCACGGGTTCTGCTCATTTGCTGTTTAATGGATCTATTTAAGCCCGCCTCTCACTGCAGACCTTGCGGTTGTTATTTCCTTCTGGAGTTCTAAGCTGGTTGTTAGAGGTTCTCTTGCTTCTTACTCATCTCAAGCTAAGTCCTCCTGTTTCTACTTTGTGTGTGTTTTGTCTCTAGGTCTCAGGGAGACGCTGGTCCCTTTACGGTGGAAAGCCCCGGCAGTCTCATCCCCGCTCTCTAATTTAGGGTTTGTGACAGTTTCAGCAGGTCTTAGGTTATAGTGTATGAGTTTTTCCACCATTAGGATTAGCATACTGTTAGCAGTCAGGGAGAGGCTCAGGGATAACTAGGAGGTTACCATCCCCCTCCTCTCTAGGTTTGGGACCTAGTCTGTGTTACTGTGGTAGTTTGTTTATTTGGTGTTCTTCCTTTCCCCACTTACCGTGACAATATCTGGGTAGTTGAAGTCCCCCATAATACCAACCTCGTTATGATCTGCCGCCTCGTCTATCTCGTTTAGTAGACTGTGGACTCTGGAATATTAGGTGGTTTATAATAAAGTCCTATTAGTATTTTATTATTGTTTTTGCCTCCATGTATTTCTACCTGCAGTGACTCCACAGGTTCATGTCCCTCACTTATATCTTCTCAGACTGTGGATTTTATACAGGACTTTACATAAAGGCAGGCCCCTCCTCCTCTCCGGTTTTTGCGATCCTTTCTAAACAGACTGTAACCCTGTACATTAACTGCCATCCAGCCATGTCTCAGTTATTCCTACTATGTCATAGTTCTCCTCACACATCACTAATTCCAGTTCACCAGTTTTATTAGTCAGGCATCTGGCATTAGTATACATACAATTAAGAGGTTTATTTATATTTTTTACTCTACACATTTCTTTCTGAACTGTTCTAGTCCCTCCTTCCATTCCTCCCCCAGTCCCATTACCTTGCCCCTGGTCTCTATCTGCACTATCTTCCCATTCTATAACGTAATTACCCTCCCCCAATCCCTAGTTTAAACACTCCAACCTTCTAGCCATCTTCTTCCCCAACACAGATGCCCATCCTTACGATAGAGCCTGTAGCCGACAGAGAAGTCGACCCAGTTCTCCAGGAACCCAAACCCCTCCTTCCTACACCAGTTCTTGAGCCACTTGTTAACCTCCCTAATCTCCTGCTGCCTTTCTTGTGTGGCTCATGGTACAGTTAGTATTTTGGAAAACACTACCTTTGAGGTCCTTGCCCTAAGCGCGTGACCTAAACGCCTAAAATCATTTTTAAGGACGCTCCACCTACCTCTAACTTTGTCATTGGTTCCGATATGGACCATGACTGCTGGATGTTCTCCAGCCCCACCCAGTAATCTGTTAACCCGATCCGCGATGTGTCGAACTCTAGCGCCAGGAAGACAACACACCGTTCGATGATCCTGGTCTTTGTGACAGATCGCCCTATCTGTACCCCTAATAATTGAGTCTCCCACTACCAGCACCTGTCTGGCCTGCCCTGCTGTCCTGGTCCCCTGCTTACTGGAGCTGACATTCCCCTGACTGCCAGAGGAAGTGCCCGCCTGTAGCAGTGCTCTCCCTAAACTGACATCCCCCTCATCTGCCAACCTAGCAAACTTGTTGGGGTGTGTCAGATCAGGGCTATCCTCCCTGGCACTCTTCCCTCTACACTGCTTTCTAACTGTTATCCAGCTATCTACCTCATTTTCCTGAGCCTCCTCGCTATCACTGCCCCCCACCCCTCACATCTACCCTATAGAGTGCTTGCTCAGTGAGCAGCAAACTCTTTTCCAAATTGTCAACGCTTCTCAGTGTTGAAACTCGCCCGGTTAGATACACGATGTGCGATTCCAAACTGGCAATTTTCTAACATTTTGAACAAAGATATGTACACTCAAACGGCTCTTCCAGGACTGTATACATTAGACAAGATGTGCACTGAACTGCGCTTTTAATAATAGAACACATACTAAATAGGGATTATGCAAGAAAAGAGAAAAAATACAATATGGTGCAGTGATAAGAATCTAACTTACTGTAGTCCCCTCCTAAAGTCCCTGAATCTCAAGTCACGTAATCTAAAGTCACACACTTAAAATAAAAACACACACTTGAAATCAAACACGCAAACGCTCACAAACTCGCGTTGTTTGTCTGCTTGTATAAGTGCAGCTCTCAAACCAGACAGCTTTTTTCCTCTGGAGTCAAAGAAGCTTGGAACAATCAGGGCACTTCCTATAGCTGTCCACCCTACCAAACTAAGTAATCAGGGCAAAAAGGCTTTGGTAAGAGAGATGACCAAGAACTGAATAGTCTCTCTTGCTTAGCTCCAAAGATCCTTTGTGCAGATGGGAGAAAAGTAGGTCAACCATCACCACAGTATTACACCAATCTGGACTTTATTGCAGAGTGTCCATAAAGAATCATCTTCTCAAAGACACATGCAAGTTTTGGGGAAAAAAGCACCTAAAGAACTCTCTGATGGTGAGAAACAAGATTCTCTGGTCTGATGAAACCAAAATTGAACTTTTTAGCCTCAACTAAGTGTCATATTTGGAGGAAACCAGGCACTAACCAATACCATTTCCACAGTAAAGCATGGTGTTTTTGAGGGGCTCTGACTGGGAGACTGGTCAGAGTTGAGGAAAAGCTGAATGGAGCAAAGATATTCTGAATGAAAACCTGATCCAGAGTGTTCTGGACCTCACACTGGGCTGAATGTTCACCTTCCAACAACACAGTGACCCAAGTATACAACCAGGACAGGATAACTCTGTGAATGTGAGTGGCCCTGTCAGAACCCTGACTTAAACCCAATCGAACATCTCTTGAGAGGCCTGAAAATGGCTGTTTACCAATGATCCCCATCCAACTCGACAGAGCTAAGTAATAAGTAAAGGGTCTGAATATTTATGTTAATGCAACATTTTAGTTTTTGCTTTTCAATAAATGAGAAAAATTTCAAACATTCAGTTTTCACTAACATACATAAACACAGGGTGGATGCAAGATCTTGGATAAATCTGGATGTTATAATACTGATTAAAAATAAGGTTATATGAGATAGCCATCACGGGACATGTGCTGTCCTATGGTGGGTGATATACTTGGATATACTATGTCCTGGAGTGCCATTACTACAAACTGGATTCCCAAAAAGTTGGGACACTATACAAATCATGAATAAAAACTGAATGCAATGATGTGGAGGTGCCAACTTCTAATATTTTATTCAGAATAGAACATAAATCACGGAACAAAAGTTTAAACTGAGAAAATGTACAATTTTAAGGGAAAAATATGTTGAATCAGAATTTCATGGTGTCAACAAATCCCCAAAAAGTTGGGACAAGGCCATTTTCACCACTGTGTGGCATCTCCCCTTCTTCTTACAACACTCAACAGACGTCTGGGGACCGAGGAGACCAGTTTCTCAAGTTTAGAAATAGGAATGCTCTCCCATTCTTGTCTAATACAGGCCTCTAACTGTTCAATCGTCTTGGGCCTTCTTTGTTGCACCTTCCTCTTTATGATGCGCCAAATGTTCTCTATAGGTGAAAGATCTGGACTGCAGACTGGCCATTTCAGTACCCGGATCCTTCTCCTACACAGCCATGATGTTGTGATTGATGCAGAATGTGGTCTGGCATTATCTTGTTGAAAAAAGCAGGGTCTTCCCTGAAAGAGATGATGTCTGGATGGGAGCATATGTTGTTCTAGAACCTGAATATATTTTTCTGCATTGATGGTGCCTTTCCAGACATGCAAGCTGCCCATGCCACACGCACTCATGCAACCCCATACCATCAGAGATGCAGGCTTCTGAACTGAGCGTTGATAACAACTTGGGTTGTCCTTGTCCTCTTTGATCCGGATGACACGGCGTCCCAGATTTCCAAAAAGAACTTCAAATCGTGACTCGTCTGATCACCGAACAGTCTTCCATTTTGCCACACTCCATTTTAAATGATCCCTGGCCCAGTGAAAACGCCTGAGCTTGTGGATCTTGCTTAGAAATGGCTTCTTCTTTGCACTGTAGAGTTTCAGCTGGCAACGGTGGATGGCACGGTGGATTGTGTTCACTGACAATGGTTTCTGGAAGTATTCCTGAGCCCATTCTGTGATTTCCTTTAGAGTAGCATTCCTGTTTGTGGTGCAGTGTCGTTTAAGGTCCCGGAGATCACAGGCATCCAGTATGGTTTTACGGCCTTGACCCTTACGCACAGAGATTGTTCCAGATTCTCTGAATCTTCAGATGATGTTATGCACAGTTGATGATGATAGATGCAAAGTCTTTGCAATTTTTCGCTGGGTAACACCTTTCTGATATTGCTCCACTATCTTTCTGTGCAACATTGTGGGAATTGGTGATCCTCTACCCATCTTGGCTTCTGAGAGACACTGCCACTCTGAGAAGCTCTTTTTATACCCAATCATGTTGCCAATTGACCTAATTAGTGTTAATTGGTCTTCCAGCTCTTCGTTATGCTACTTTTTCCAGCCTCTTATTGCTACTTGTTCCAACTTTTTGGGGATTTGTTGACACCGTGAAAATTTGAATCAACGTATTTTTCCTTTAAAATTATACATTTACTTGGATTAAACGTTTGATCTGTCATCTACGTTCTATTACAAATAAAATATTGACATTTGCCATCTCCACATCATTGCATTCAGTTTTTATTCACAATTTGTTTAGTGTCCCAACTTTTTGGGAATCCGGTTTGTACTTTTTTCTGGCACCTTGCTACTTTCTCCTATGTGCTAATTTATATCACCTAATGTACTTCATGTCATCTTCTCATAATGTGCATATTTGTTCATTAAACTGATTATGTTCATGTAATTGCCTGGTCTACCAGAAGATGGAGGCAACATTAGCAATGTTAGTTTCCCTGGAGAGGAACCTGCTAGTTCCATTCCAGCCCTCTCTAGAGAGGGAGGAGTTTAGTTAGTCAGTGAGTCAGAGTCTAGTCCACCCTCCTTAGGGAGAGGTTGTGTTTCGGCTAGCAGAGCACTGCCTGCTCTGCTAGGCCCCAGATGCCCTGCCTCTGAAGTCTACATGGCTGCTTGTCCCCTTCTGGGCTTGCATTGCCTTCATCCAAGCTGAAGCTAGAGCTTGAGGTACTCCAAAGCCAGGACAAGAAGTTGCTAGGATTAAAGATCAAGTAAGAGACAGACTACAGCTAAACTAAGCTCCAGAAGAAGAGGAAAGTTCGTATTTACTCCAGCTAGCATAGCAGGGCTAAGATTGTTGCAGAGAAGTATTTGCCTGCCAAGGTTAAGCCAATACCTGCTGAAGACCAAGATACCGTTTGGAAACTATTTGGATTACCATTTATGCCAAGTAAAGCTGTGTTCGATGTTACTACAAAGCCTGGACTCCATTTATTCTACTTATTATATCATCCAAGTTCACCTACACCTTTTTTCACTTCTTCGTACCACATCACATCTTTAATCCAAGGATATCTAGGTAGGAACACTGTGACACATGTACATAACATCTACAGAGACTGTAGGCCACCCTGCACCACTCTGGCAATCCTACCCTGGGTACCACCAATACATCTACAAAGGGGACTCTAAGTCCTCTCTGCTTCACGTAGAAACCTCCCAAGGGGCAAGGGATACCCCAGGCATGGCCTGTGGGCCCTTTGCATACTTTTGAGGGGAAATGCAAGGAAAACTAGAGGAATGGTCAAAAATCGGGCAACTAAAATAAGTGCAAGATAATGCACCTGGGGCGTAAAAACCCAAGAGCAGAATATAAAATCAGTGATACAGTCTTAACCTCAGTATCTGAGGAAAGGGATTTAGGGGTCATTATTTCAGAAGACTGAAAGGTAGGCAGACAATGTCATAGAGCAGCAGGAAATGCTAGCAGAATGCTTGGGTGTATAGGGAGAGGCATTACCAGTAGAAAGAGGGAGGTGCTCATGCCGCTCTACAGAGCACTAGTGAGACCTCATTTGGAGTATTGTGCTCAGTACTGGAGACCATATCTCCAGAAGGATATTGATACTTTGGAGAGAGTTCAGAGAAGAGTTACTAAACTGGTACATGGATTGCAGGATAAAACTTACCAGGAAAGATTAAAGGACCTTAACATGTATAGCTTGGAAGAAAGACGAGACAGAGGGGATATGATAGAAACTTTTAAATACATAAAGGGAATCAACAAGGTAAAAGAGGAGAGAATATATAAAAGAAGAAAAACTGCTACAAGAGGACATAGTTTTAAATTAGAGGGGCAAAGGTTTAAAATTAATATCAGGAAGTATTACTTTACTGAGAGAGTAGTGGATGCATGGAATAGCCTTCCTGCAGAAATGGCAGCTGCAAATACAGTGAAGGAGTTTAAGCATGCATGGGATAGGCATAAGGCCATCCTTCATATAAGATAGGGCCAGGGACTATTCATAGTATTCAGTATATTGGGCAGACTAGAGGGGCCATATTGGTTCTTATCTGCCGACACATTCTATGTTTCTATGACGTAAGAGATATCTGGTATACCTGGGAGATGCAGAGGAAGCATTGATGCAGCCATCTTGCAGCCCTCAGATCCATTATATATATCATGTTGTCGTCACACAAAAGATACAAGGTGAAAGAGAATGTTGTAATCCACATTATGCACCTTATTGTGATTGGTACCGTATTTTTCGCCCCATAAGACACACTTTTTCTTCCCCCAAAATGGGGGAGAAATGCCCCTGCGTCTTATGGGGCGAATGCTGCCACTTTTACATCGCAAGCTGCGATGTATGAGCAGAGCGGGGACTCGGGGAGGGACTGGGAGGAGCTGGGGGCCGGCAATAGCGGCGGGGCGGTGCAGTCAGTGTAGTATAGCACCGCCCCGCCGCTCCGGTATGCTAATATAAGATCTCATATTGTAGTAATAGTTATTAAACTTGCCCCCCAACTGCTATTACTACCTTACCTCCTAATCGCTGCTGTAGAATTCAGGCCAGGCGGGCGGGCGGCAGCGTAACTCGTGTCACGTGCCTGCGCCGCCTACTCTATGAATGAAGTAGGCGGCGCAGGCAAGTGACGTCAGTGAGACGCGCCGGCCGGCCGTCCTGCCTGCCTGATTTTTACAGCAGCGATTAGGATGAAAGGTAGTAATAGGAGTTGGGGGGCATGTTTAATATCTATTAATGCAATATGACAACTTATATTTTGTGCTGGCGGCGGCGGGCGGGCGGGAGGAGGGGGTAGGTTGGGGTTGGTTCGGATTGCGATCTGTGGATGGCACTGTTACGGGGGGGGGGGATCTGTGAATGGCACTGTTATGGGCTGGGGGGGTCTGTGCATGGCACTGTTATGGGCTGGGGGGTCTGTGGATGGCACATATATAACAGTGCCACCCACAGACCCCCCCCCAGCCCATAACAGTGCCATCCACAGATCCCCCCTGTAACAGTGCCATCCACAGATCCCCCCTGTAACAGTGCCATCCACAGATCCCCCCTGTAACAGTGCCATCCACAGATCCCCCCTGTAACAGTGCCATCCACAGATCCCCCCTGTAACAGTGTCAGCCACAGACCCCCCCCCTGTAACAGTGCAAGCCACAGATCCCCCCATAACAGTGTCAGTTATCCACAGATCCCCCCATAACAGTGTCCGTCATCCACAGATCCCCCCCATAACAGTGTCCGTCATCCACAGATCCCCCCATAACAGTGTCCGTCATCCACAGATCCCCCATAACAGTGTCCGTCATCCACAGATCCCCCCATAACAGTGTCCGTCATCCACAGATCCCCCCCATAACAGTGTCCGTCATCCACAGATCCCCCCCATAACAGTGTCCGTCATCCACAGATCCCCCCATAACAGTGTCCGTCATCCACAGATCCCCCATAACAGTGTCAGTCATCCACAGATCCCCCCCCATTACAGTGTCAGTCATCCACAGATCCCCAGTAATAGTGCCATCCACAGACCACCATTAGTTCCAAACCCACCAAACACCTTTTGGCTAAAAAAATTTTTTTTTCTTATTTTCCTCCCCAAAAACCTAGGTGCGTCTTATGGGGCGGTGCGTCTTATAGGGCGAAAAATACAGTAGTTATGGGAGTGCAACTGTGCAAACAATATTGATTGGTGAAAGGTTTGTCACAACCCCTTTTGTAAGGTATATTTAAACTGATGATAACACTGATGTATTATAGCTTGAAAAAGGCTTGTAAGAAGCCAAAAACATTGCCTGTTCTTATGTATTAACGGGTTTGGAATAAAAGATGCAAGGTTGCTTCTAGATTGAGCTTTGATGAGCCTGTCCGCTGGTGGCTGTGCATCTGAGGATTAAGAATTGGGCGCTGGTGCTGTCTCCGCATATTGACTATCCTGAGGATAGGTCATCAGTATCAAAATCACGGAAAACCCCTTTAAATATTGTGGAACACCCAAAGGGTTAACAAAGTTTGTAAAACCACATTTGAATAACTTGTTGTTGGGAGGTTTGTATTATGTAAGCCCCAAAATTGACTTCATAACTGGTTCTTTAACAATGTGGATTTTGGAATATTTCTTAAAAATGTAAAAAATGACATCTAAAATTCTAAGTCGTTTTCCTAAAAATATAAAATGATATTTTCTAAATGATCCCACCATAAAGTAGACATCTACTGTCTATGTAAAGCATCTTTTAGTCTAAGGCTACATGCACACGAACGTTAGGGCTCCATGCCCGTGCTGTGGACCGCAAATTGCGGTCCGCAATGCACGGGCATAGACCGTGGGGCAGTCACATGAGGATCGCGGACCCATTCACTTGAATAGGGTCCGTGATCCGCATCCGATGGTCCGCACCTCAAAAAGTAGTGCATGCGCTACTTTTTTGCGGTGCGGAGGCACAGCTAGAAACACCACGGAAGCACTCCTGTGGGGTTCTGATGCGTGCCTCCATTCCGCATCTCCTGGATTGCGGACCCATTCAAGTGAATGCGTCCGCGATCCGTGATGCCGAATGCACACGGCCGATGCCCGTGTATTGCGGACCGCTATACGGCCACGGGGGGCACACGGTCGTGTGCATGTAGGCTTAAAAGCAGAGAAATTCTAATTTGTAAATTGGTAATTTTTTTAAATTTTTGGGTAAACTTGGATTATTTTTATAAATAAAGGTGAGACATATCGACTCAAATTTAGCACTGCCATTAAGTGCAATGTGTCACACAAAACAGTCTCAGAACAGCTTGGATAACTAGAAGTGTTCCAAAATTATTACTACATAAAGTGACACATCAGATTTGCAAAAAAATGGCCTGGTCAGGAAAGTGAAAACGGGCCAGCGGTAGAAGGGGTTATAAAAATATTTTTCTTGCACGGTAAACTCTGTGATAGAATAAAAAAAAAAATAAGAATAAGGCCTCATGCACACGACTGTTGTATGCATCCGTGGCCGTTGTGCCGTTTTCAGTTTTTTTTCGCGGACCCATTGACTTTCAATGGGTCCGTGGAAAAATCGGAAAATGCACCGTTTTGCAGCCGAGACAGTGATCCGTGTATCCTGTCTGTCAAAAAAATATGACCTGTCCTATTTTTTTGACAGACAACGGTTCACGGACCCATTCAAGTCAATGGGTCCGTGAAAGAACACGGATGCACACAAGATTGGCATCCGTGTCCGTGATCCGTGGCCGTTGGTTACTTTTATACAGACGGATCCAAAGATCCGTCTGCATTTTCAGAGCTGAGTTTTCACTTCGTGAAAACTCAGATCCGACAGTATATTCTAACACAGAGGCGTTCCCATAGTGATGGGGACGCTTCTAGTTAGAATATACTAAAAGAACTGTGTACACGACTGCCCCCTGTAGTTAACACATTGGTGGCCAGTGCGGCCACCCCCCCCTCGCCTGTAGTTAACTCTTTGTTGTCCAGTGCGGCTGCCCCCCCCTCCCCTGTAGTTAACTCATTGGTGGCCAGTGGGACCCCCCTCCCTCCCCTGTAGTTAACTCTTTGTTGTCCAGTGCAGCCGGCCCCCCCTCCGTCCCTGTAGTTAACTCGTTGGTGGCCAGTGGGCCCCCCCCCTCCTTCCCCCTCCTAATTAAAATCTCCCCCCCCCCTATCATTGGTGGCAGCGGAGAGTACCGATCGGAGTCCCAGTTTAATCGCTGGGGCTCCGATCGGTAACCATGGCAACCAGGATGCTACTGCAGTCCCGGTTGCCATGGTTACTTAGCAATTTGTAGAAGCATCATACTTACCTGCGAGCTGCGCTGTCTGTGACCGGCCGGGCGCTCCTCCTACTGGTAAGTGACAGATCATTAAGCAATGCGCCGTACAGACCTGTCACTTACCAGTAGGAGGAGCTCCCGGCCGGACACAGATATCGCAGCTCGCAGGTAAGTATAATGCTTCTACAAATTGCTAAGTAACCATGGCAACCGGGACTGCAGTAGCGTCCTGGTTGCCATGGTTACCGATCGGAGCCCCAGCGATTAAACTGGGACTCCGATCGGTACTCTCCGCTGCCACCAATGATAGGGGGGAGATTTTAATTAGGAGGGGGAGGGAGAGGGGAGGGCCCACTGGCCACCAACGAGTTAACTACAGGGGAGGGAGGGGGGGCCGGCCGCACTGGACAACAACGAGTTAACTACAGGGGAGGGAGGGGGGCCCACTAGCCACCAACGAGTAAACTACAGGGGAGGGAGGGGGGGGGGCCGGCCGCACTGGACAACAAAGAGTTAACTACAGGGGAGGGAGGGGGGGCCCACTGGCCACCAATGAGTTAACTACAGGGGAGGGAGGGGGGCCGGCCGCACTGGACACCAATGAGTTAAAAACAGGGGGGGGGGGTCTGCCCAGGCAGCAGGGGGCAGTCATGTACACAGTTCTTTTAGTATATTCTAACCTGAAGCGTCCCCATCACCATGGGAACGCCTCTGTGTTAGAATATACTGTCGGATTTGAGTTTCACGATCTAACTCATATCCGACAGTATATTCTAACATAGAGGCGTTCCCATCGCTTCAAGTTAAAATATACCATCGGATTGGAGAAAACTCCGATCCAATGGTATAAAAGGGACTCCTGACTTTACATTGAAAGTCAATGGGGGACGAATCCGTTTGCAATTGCACCATATTGTGTCAACATCAAACGGATCCGTCCCCATTGACTTGCATTGTAATTCAGGATGGATCCGTTTGGCTCCGCATGGCCTGGCGGACACCAAAACGACTTTTTTTTCATGTCCGTGGATCCTCCAAAAATCAAGGAAGACCCACGGACGAAAAAACGGTCACGGATCACGGACCTACGGACCCCGTTTTTGCGGACCGTAAAAAAAAACGGCCGTGTGCATGAGGCCTAAGGATATCATGTCCTCAGCATATTTGCCAATTCTCCTGGAACGTCTAGGATGTTTCCAGAAAAAATAGACATCCCACACACTTTCCAAACATTTCCTTCGCATGGTGTTGCAATGCTGCATCCCCAGCCCTGCTACAGTACACTACTGACAAAAAGTTAGGGATATTTGGCTTTCAGGTGAAATTTATAGATGTATAGAGCTGAGGACATGGGCTGCTAGATGGCCTCTAGCACATCTGCAATACCCAGTCCCCATAGCTCTGGGTGCTTTTATTGTGTCAAAAAACCTGATTTGACATATATATATATGCAAATTAACCTGAGATAAGTCCTGTCCCTGACTCATCTCAGGGATGTGCTATCGGCCATCTAGCAGCCCATGTCCTCAGCTCTATACACAAAATCCCAGTGACAGGTTCCCTTTAAAGGGTTTCTGTCACCAGAAATACCTAAATTAAACTGGCTGACATTAGCGATGTGCTAATGTCAGCTCAACCTAACTAGCCTATTCCTCGTTTTATCCATGCCCCCGTTACTCCATAAATGTAACTTGTATAATATGCAAATTAGCCTCTAGGAGCAGGGGGGGCGTTGTTTCTGCTCCTAGAGGCTCCGTTCTCCCACCTCTGTCACTTCCCTCCAAGTCTTGATTGACAGGCCCAGGCAGCGTTCGCATCCTCCTGCCGACACTGAGTGCATGGTAAATCTTGCGGCTGCGCCGTGCCGTTCTAAGTTCAGCGCAGGCACAGTAAGGAGGTCAGCAGCCAGTTAGCATCCTTCATTCACTATGCCTGCGCTAAATACTGAACGGTACGGCACAGGCGCGAGATTTAACATGCACTCCAGACTGGCAGGAGGATGCGAACGCTGCCTGGCCCTGTCAATCAAGACTTGGAGGGAAGTGACAGAGGTGGGAGAACGGAGCCTCTAGGAGCAGAAACAACGCCCCCCCTGCTCCTAGAGGCTAATTTGCATATTATACAAGTTACATTTATGGAGTAACGGGGGCATGGATAAAACGAGGAATAGGCTAGTTAGGTTGAGCTGACATTAGCACATCGCTAATGTCAGCCAGTTTAATTTAGGTATTTCTGGTGACAGAAACCCTTTAAGTAGAAGCATGCACTGGTGATTTCCTCATCTCAAACAATTTATTGAAACAAAAGCCAATAGGTGGGTATACCCCCACAAAAAATCTAGGTGATACATTTCCTAGCTCTACTTCATTTTGAGGATTGTAAATTTTCCATAAGTTGGACTCTCACCAATCAAATATATAAAGCTAAGTGTTTGTATGTGTGTGTGTATGTCCGCTAAAGCAGCGGTCCCCAACCACCGGGCCGCGGCCCGGGACCGGGCCCTGGAAGATTGTTTGCCGGGCCGCGGCCATACAGAGGAGGGGAGACGCCAGGACAGGGGAGGGCAGGGGGGAGGGCCCGCGGCCCCGCAAGTGCTTTTTTTCAGTGCGGCGGCCGGGCCCTCCCTATATTTTGAGTGCGCCTGCGCTGCATAACCTGTTGTAATCCCGCGAGACCCGTGAGCTCCTGCGGCGGGTCTCGTGTCGCAGAATCACACGGCGGTGCGCCGCAGGAAGAGCCACGGGATTGCGCATGGAACTGAAGCCCGCCACAGCCTGCAAGTACGGGGGGCAGATGATCAGTGGCACTAATGTTTGAATTTAGAAAGGGGTGAGCCCGCACCGGCCATATGAGGGCAGGGACAGCAAATAATGAGGGGCAAAAACTGAAATATATATATAGAGAATGGGGGCAAAATGAAATATAGGTAGAGAGGGGCCTCTGACAAAACATTGGCAATTATAACTGGGTTATTATTGCCAAAGTTTTGTCAGTGACCCCTCTCTACCTATATTTCATTTAGCCCCCAATCTCTATATATTTCCTTTTCATATTGCTCCCTCATTATTTGCTGCCCCTGCCCTAATATCATATCACATTATAATAACCGGCACTAATGTCTGAATTCAGAAAGGGGGGCCCACGCCGGCCATACGAGGGCAGGGGCAGCAAATAATGAGGGGGCAAAATGAAAATGAAATATATACAGAGAGGGGCAAAAAATGAAATATATAGGAGTGGGGGCAAAATGAAATATAGTGAGAAAGGGGGCGACTGACAAAACTTTGGCAATAATAACCACGTCGGCCACATGAGGGGCACGGTGGTGCTCATGGTTATTATTGCCACAGGGGGGGCCCAAATTCAAAGGTTGCCCTGGGGCCCATATTAATTCTAGTTACGCCACTGCGCCAGACGCATGCGTGCCCGACGCGCATATCAGACACAGCGTGTGGCCGTACTGTGGGTCGGAAAAAGAGTGTTCCTTCCTTCCAATTGTGATGCCGGACAGCCACTGCCACCAATATGAAAGCTGAAAAGGGCTAGTGAGGGAGGGATTGGTTAGGTCTCATTGCCCCACCAATGGAAATTAATATGAAGGGGGGGGGGGGGTTGTCTGCATCCAGTTTCAGATAGTATCTGAGGGAGTGAGTGGGAGAATGACCTGCAGTTCCTTTTCCATGTCACCTTGAAAATATCAGCAGTGCAGCAGAGACCCTAGTCAGTTTTGAGCCACATTTTAATAATAAATGTAATAGTTATCTATTTTAACATGAACCTTGTGTTTTGTTATGCGCGTGAATCAGTCAGCGCCGACCATCCCCCAATAAGCCCCGCCCAACCCCCGAAGCCCCGCCCAAGACCTAAACCCCCCTCCCTCCCCGGTCCCTGGGAAAATTGTCTGACATGAAACTGGTCCTTGGTGCAAAAAAGGTTGGGGACCACTGCGCTAAAGGAATCCGCACCGTTGCATTTACAATCACAAAATTTGGCACACAGGTACATCAGGTGTCCGAGAAGGCTTTAGACCGGGTCTCAGCTCTTTAGCACGTACCGTTCCTGAGATATTCCCAAAAAATGCATTAGCCAATAGAAGCTTGGTCACATGACCCTTATCAGCCAATAAAAGCTCGCAGGCCCTTAGTCTCCACATACACACAGTTTTACACCAGGTTTCCATAACAACCCAGAAATTTTTCTTCACTGCTGTAGGCCAGCTTTAAAGGGGCAGGGCGCTGTGGATGACACTGTTAAGGGAGTGGAATGCTGTGGAAGTCACAGTTCAGGGGGTAGGTAGGGTTGCCATGCAGGCCACCCTCAAAAGGCAGACTTAAAAACCCCGCCCCTAGGTCATGCTAAGCCTTGCCCCTGACCTGGTTAGGCCACGCCCCTCCCAAAAATGAAGGAAATATTCAACTTTTGTCAGCTGCAGGGGTGGAAGGGTAACTTTCTCCTTGCTGCTCACGCTCATACACCACAGTGCTACTGTCCGAGAGTGAGCTGTTCAAAAGGACTTCCCTTGTTTCCGTCCAGGTATGCGACGGACGACGTAGGACAAGGAGTCTGAAAGCTGGACTGTCCGTCTAAAACTGGACCTCTGGCCACCCTAGAGGCAGGTTGCTGTGAAGGTCACAGTTAAGGGGACGGGATGCTGTGGAGGTCACTGTTAAAGGGGTTGGATGCTGTGGAGGTCACTGTTAAGGGGGTGGGATGCTGTGGAGGTCACTGTTAAAGGGGCGGGCTGCTGTGGAGGTCACCATTAAAGGGGCGGGCGCTGTGGAGATCTCTGTTAAGGGGGCAGGGAACGGTGGAGGTCACAGTTAACGGGACGGTCCGCTATGAAGGTCAGTGTTAAGGGGCGGGGTGCTATAGAGGTCACTGTCAGGGGCGTAGCTAAAAGCTCACGGGCCCTGGTGCAAGAGTTCAGCTTGGGCCCCCCTTCCCTCAGTGCTTGTTGGCAAGGGGCAGGGGAGCACATATCCTTCCTGCTGCCTGAGGGAAACATTGAAAGGACACCCCCTCATGCCAAATTCTTAACCAAACCCCTTCCCTCCAGCCAGAGGTGTAAATTGACCAGTATGCACTTTCTATAATGCAGTGTCTTATGTGGCAGAAGGGTCTTTGGGCCCCCTCAGGCTCCTGGGCCCAGTAGCGACTGCTACCTCTGCACCCCCTATAGCTATGCCCCTGGTCACTCTTAAGAGAAAGGGTGTTGTTGAGGTCACATTTTAAGGTAACATAGCTTTGTACAGGTCACTGTTAAGGGGGCGGGTTATTGTGGAAATCCCTGTTAATGAGACAGGGTACTGTGGAGGTCACTAATAAAGGGGCGGCCACTGTGGAGGTTACTGTTAAAAGGGAGAGCACTGTGAATGTTACTGTTAAGAGGGCAGGGCGCTGTGGATGTTACTGTTGAGGGGGCAGGCCACTGTGAAGGTCACTGTTAAAGGGCCTGGGTACTGTAGATGTAGATGTGTAGTGGATACTGTCAATATCTTTTAAGGACACAGACAAACATTAAATGAAATAGATGAAATATACCCGTGTGAAGCTGGGTCCTGCTGCTAGCAAAGAAATAAAGGGTAGATCAGTAAGTAAAGTCCTATCAGTTTATGACTTTTGTTTTTTATCCTATCTTTTATTATAGAAATAATGAACTTTTATTTGCATTATGTTTTTATCAATTAAAAGTACATACCTAACATTTTTTCCCCATATGTTTGGGGAAGCTAGCCTTAACTTCTGAAACATCATACTTTACCCTGGTAGAAGCGTTACCCTTGTAGGTAGGGACAGACACAGACAGTGAGCCCTGACCTAGAACTCAGCCCGTTTCACTATCAAACACCAAAAGACAAACAACACAAAAACAGGGTAATATGTAAATGGGTCAGAACCAGGCAGGCTATGTAGTACCAAACAAGAGACAGAGAGTGGTCAGAATAACATCTATACTCAATATTTCTCTATAATGTTTTGCATGCTCTGCTGCTACTCTGTATATGAAAGCTCAGGATAGGGTAGCAGAATTTCCTCCACTTTCTATGTGCAGTGTATGGGAGACAATATAGCAGCTAGACTTCATACACTAGCTCAGGGAGAAATGAGAATTAGAGGTGAAGCCTACAGCAGAGACAATTGCAAAAAAATCCAGGATATAGTGTTAATTCTCATGTACATGCACATGACAGCTTATCCTGTAAAGCCACCTGTAAGTGTAGGTAAGCTTTAACATAACTATTTGACTTACAAAAACAGTAGGTCATAAATGTATGATAAAATGATAGGTATAACTAAGTGATTCTAGATTGTCATCTACATTGATCAGTGAAAGTTCTAATACTGTAAGTCAGTCAGCTAAATGTGTAAATGTGATGGTGGAGTCTTTGGTTCATATTTTACCAAGTTTTGTGATTGCTTCTTGGGCCACATTCTGAGCCGAGGTCAAATTCCCCATATCAGACACCATGTAATGGGCTGATCCTGCCCCCAGTGTCAGACATTTTTTTGCCACCTGCAAAACAAGTAAGATAAAGAATAAAGGCAGAGTGCCATAGGTCTGATCTGGTTGACATACATTGTTATTTTTCTTTTTATGGTAGTATACTTAGAACTTAAAGACCAAGGTGTCCATAGAGATGAAGATAGAGACGTCAGAAACCAGTACAAATGAATATTATCCCAGTCAGCACTCAATCACATTCAGCGGGAAGGAGTAACCTCCACGTGTAGTCCTGAGAAATCTCAGCAGCCGTGTAGTTATAAATCAGTATGAATAAATAGAAGGAAAAAGCGGCACTCACTGAATCTTCACAAATCGTAGCTTTATTACAGGTTAAAACACTGCGGATGAGGGTCACAATTGCAGCTAAATTAGGCAAAAGCCGTTTCGCGCTAAGATCGTGCTTTGTCAAGCCCATAAAGCGCGATCTTAGCGCAAAACGGCTGTTGCCTGATTTTGCTGCAATTGTGGCCGGCATCTGCAGTGTTTTAACCTGTAATAAAGCTACGATTTGTGAAGATTCGGTAAATGACGCTTTTTCCTTTTATTTATTCATGCGATTATTGGTCTGCTAATTCTAGCAGAGCAGCACCTATTTCACTGCATGTTTGCTGAAAGAGAAGTGTTGCTGACATTGGTCCACGATTAGCAGTGCCGACTGTGATTTCTTCTTGTTGTGGAGTTAAATCAGTGTTTTGTTTTATTTTCTGATCATAATATGCATCAAGGATATACCCGGACGCGTTTCGGCATAACATCCTTCATCAACAGGTGATCCAACAGAGTCAAAGGATACATTTACAGTCAGGTCCATAAATATTAGGACATTGACACAATTCTAACATTTTTGGCTCTATACACCACCACAATGGATTTGAAATGAAACAAACAAGATGTGCTTTAACTGCAGACTGTCAGCTTTAATTTGAGGGTATTTACATCCAAATCAGGGGAACGGTGTAGGAATTACAACAGTTTGCATATGTGCCTCCCACTTGTTACGGGACCAAAAGTAATGGGACAATTAGCTTCTCAGCTGTTCCATGGCCAGGTGTGTGTTATTCCCTCATTATCCCAATTACAATGAGCAGATACAAGGTCCAGAGTTTATTTCAGGTGTGCTATTTGCATTTGGAATCTGTTGCTGTCAACTCTAAAGATGAGATCCAAAGAGCTGTCACTATCAGTGAAGCAAGCCATTATTAGGCTGAAAAAACTAAACAAACCCATCAGAGAAATAGCAAAAACATTAGGCGTGGCCAAAACAACAGTTTGGAACATCCTTAAAAAGAAGTAACGCACTGGTGAGCTCAGCAACACCAAAAGACCCAGAAGACCACGGAAAACAACTGTGGTGGATGATCGAAGAATTATTTCCCTGGTGAAGAAAACACCCTTCACAACAGTTGGCCAGATCAAGAACACTCTCCAGGAGGTAGATGTATGTGTGTCAATGTCAACAATCAAGAGAAGACTATACCAGAGTGAATACAGAGGGTTCACCACAAGATGTAAACCATTGGTGAGCCTCAAAAACAGGAAGGCCAGATTAGAGTTTGCCTTCACAGTTCTGAAACGACATCCTATGGACAGATGAGACCACGATTAACTTGTACCAGAGTGATGGGAAGAGAAGAGTATGGAGAAGAAAATAAACTGCTCATGATCCTAAGCATACCACCTCATCAGTGAAGTATGGTGGTGGTAGTGTCATGGCGTGGGCATGTATGGCTGCCAATGGAACTGGTTCTCTTGCATTTATTGATGATGTGACTGCTGACAAAAGCAGCAGGATGAATTCTGAGGTGTTTCGGGCAATATTATCTGCTCATATTCAGCCAAATGCTTCAGAACTCATTGGATGTCGCTTTACAGTGCAGATGGACAATGACCCAAAGCATACTGCAAAAGCAATTAAAGAGTTTTTTAAGGGAAAGAAGTGAAATGTTATGCAATGGCCAAGTCCATCACCTGACCTGAATCCAATCGAGCATGCATTTCACTTGCTGAAGACAAAACTGAAGGGAAAATGCCCCAAGAACAAGCAGGAACTGAAGATGGTTGCAGTAGAGGCCTGGCAGAGCATCACCAGGGATGAAACCCAGCGTCTGGTGATGTCTATGCGTTCCAGACTTCAGGCTGTAATTGATTTCAAAGGATTTGCAACCAAGTATTAAAAAGTGAAAGTTAGATTTATGATTATTATTCTGTCACATTACCTTTGGTCCCTTAACAAGTGGGAGGCACATATGCAAACTGTTGTACTTCCTACACCGTTCACCTGATTTGGATGTAAATACCCTCTAATTAAAGCTGGCAGTCTGCAGTTAAAGCACATCTTGTTAGTTTTATTTCAAATCCATTGTGGTGGTGTATAGAGCCAAAAATGTTAGAATTGTGTCGATGTCCTAATATTTATGGACCTGACTGTATATAGAGAAATGAATCAATCACAATCCTGTGACGTCAGACGCCCAAATGGGCGGTAAATACAAAATAAACAATCTACAACAAGGTTTCACTTTAGGTAACATATAGTATATACTACCAGTCGCAGTATTCAACGTGAGGACAAAGTCTATATAGAAAACAAACAAAATAAGGATCAATGTTGAAAATCAGTTTTAGAACATTCCATAGGACAATATATTTCATTACAATCGTGTTATTTCATAGTCCCTATTTAAGCCTCTAGGATGAAGTGTATCCAATGTGTGGATCCAGTAGGCTTCCCTGCGTATCAAGATTTTTTTAATGTCACCACCCCTCCTTGGTCTCCTGATTTGCTCCAAAACCTGGAATTTCAATTGTGCTATTGTATGTTTATATTTATCAAAATGATATGGGAGGGGTAACAATAGATTTTTTGTTCGTATTGTGGACTTATGTTTACAAATCCTATCTCTTATTGTCTGCATAGTTTACCCGATATATACCAAGCCACATGGGCATTTTACCAGATAAATAATGTTAGTTGATTCACAGGTAAAAAAGAATTATATTTTAAAAGGCTGTCCTGTACTGGGAGGATAGAATATAAGGCCTTTGATAATGTGAGAACATTGAAGGCACAGGAAAGTGCCTTTTCTTTGCGTAGCCAGAACACTCTGTCTGCTGGTTACCTTCTCTGTCTCTAATATTTTGCAAATCAGTGATTATACGGAGACACAGAAGGAATTTTTCTACAGATTTTACGTTTGGTTCTGTTTCAGAACTTTTTCATGTTTGAAGACACTTCTTACGTACAGCGGCGTGGAACCACGATGGGCTCGAACGTGGCCCCGCCCTACGCAAATGCATTTATGTCACCTTTTGAAGAATTATATGTATACAACACTGAACTAAACCAGAATTTATTGATCTGGAAAAGATTTATAGATTACATTTTTTGCGTGTGGGTGGGGCCACGGGAGGCCCTCCTCTCCTTTTACAATCATTTGAATACAGCCTGTGAGGGCCTGAGATTCACCATATCATATGATCAAAATACAGTGAACTTTTTAGACACTGTAGTGATGAAAGTGGTGATCTTTACACTGATTTATAAAGGAAAGAGACAGATAGGATGTTGAGATTGACCTTTATACATAAATTTCATCCCTATAACTCAGGTTTTGACAATGTGGTACGAAAACACTGGCATTTACTAACAAAAGCCCATCCAGGAGTGGAAGAATTTAAACATCCACCATTAATTTGCAATAAAAAAAACAACAACTGAGTTACAGGGACAAATTGGTACATACTGATTTGGGCAGTGAGAAGGTAACCAGCAGACAGTGTTCTGGCTACGTAGAGAAAAGGCACTTTCCCGTGCCTTAATTGCTCTCAGTGTTCTCACATTATCAAAGGCTCTATATTTTATCATCCCCGTAAAGGTCAGCCTTTTAAAATAGAAGGTTTTTTTACCTGTGAATTGACTAACATTATTTATCTGGTAAAATGCCCATGTGGCTTGGTATATATCGGGTAAACTATGCAGATAATAAGAGATAGGTTTTTTAAACATAATTCCGCAATACGAACAAAAAATCTATTGTTACCCCTCCCATAACATTTTGATAAATATAAACATACAATAGCACAATTGAAATTCCAGGTTTTGGAGCAAATCAGGAGACCAAAGAGGGGTGGTGACATTAAAAAACTCTTGTTACACAGGGAAGCCTACTGGATCCACACATTGGATACACTTCATCCTAGAGGCTTAAATAGGGACTATGAAATAACACAATTGTAGTGAAATATATTGTGGCGAAACCAACCTCGCCACTGGGTGCTGGAGAAGCCTGGTTGCCAGCCTCTTGCCCCAGGACTATGGGCCCTCTCATCAGCCCATGCTAAACTTAAACCCCATGGCGATTTGACTGTTTGTGGCATCTGAGCGCTGTTCGGATATTTTGAGCGCTCAGATCCAAGCCATCTGGGGATAAGTTGAATGTGGGGGTTCTGTTCAGTTTGATAGGAGTTATGTATTTTTTGTGTAGTTTTGTTGTTGTGAATAGAGGTATTTTCTGTACCTAGTTGGCTTACCACACCCAGTTAAGCCAATTATCTCACACATGAGCAATTATTCTCTGTGGAAACAACTACAGACTGACTTGCTGACTGTAGAAGCCTACGGCCTGTTCCTACATTTATTATCGATTGGGGTTTGGGCTATCCTAGTAGTGCTACCTGACACTGTGTGGTGTGCAGAGTCTCTCTTATTAGAGACCTGTCACATTCACCCATTGTTTCAATCAGGTGCCTATGTATGGAAGCTATCTATACACCCCAGATAAATAGAGGAACACGCCACATATCATTGACTCCTTATATTTTGGAGCTCTAGTGGTAGGGATGATTATAGGGATCAGCATCATCAGTCTGAGATATCCCCCTTCACCCTACCAAGCCTAACGTGTTGCAGATAATTTTAATATATAATTTAATAAAAATAATTTTAACGTACTTTATTTAGGCAGTAAAAAGATACACTTTGAGCTAGTACGTAAACGCTACTGTGAATCACCAGTTAATTCAATTATCTCACACAGCCTAACTCTGTAAAAACTGGTTTTGGGCAGAAAAGCCATGCTTCCTTTGGTCACAAAGGACTTTTACTAACTTTTGAATCCCTGGTCTAATTCGTGCCATTTTTGGATATGTTAAATGTCTATGTTTTATGCAATAGCTGCACAATTAAATATTCTTATGTTTTTTATTGTCTTTTGCTACCACGTGCCTTATTAAGTTTTGCCTCTACCCTTGGAGATAAATTGGATTACTTCCCAATTGTCTCCAGGACAGAAGACATTGTGAAAAACTGTGTATTCTCCTGCCTGTGATAATTACATTAACCCATTGTGTAAGGTAATTGTATCCACAGGCAGAGGGGAGGATTTTGTGTGGGAGTGTCTGAGTGTATTGTACGTGGTTACTGGTTGTTTTACAAAACCCTGTGGGTGGTACTAATGTGTAAGAATGTGTATATAAGAACAATAAACACACAGCTCAGGCTGACCACTGCTTGACCCTCAACACAGAGCCTCGTCTCATGTGTATGGGGATTGCTATACGCTGTATACTCCCCTGGCTATAACTCCTAGCTCTTGTAAGAGCTGTTCCTGTTCCTTGTTCCTGTGGTGGTTACGGTGTAGAATGGAGTGCTTGGAGTCCTCGGGAAGCACTAGGAGCATCCATCAACGGAGGTACCCGGTTAGGGTGCCAGGAGATCCGTTACATATACTGTCCTATGGAATGTTTTAATACTGATTTTCAACATTGATCCTTATTTTGTTTGTTTTCTTTATAGACTTTGTCCTCACAATGAATACTGTGACTGGTAGTATATACTATACACTCACCTAAAGAATTATTAGGAACACCCTACTAATACGGTGTTGGACCTCCTTTTGCCTTCAGAACTGCCTTAATTCTAAGTGGCATTGATTCAACAAGGTGCTGATAGCATTCTTTAGAAATGTTGGCCCATATTGATAGGATAGCATCTTGCAGTTGATGGAGATTTGAGGGATGCACATCCAGGGCACGAAGCTCCCGTTCCACCACATCCCAAAGATGCTCTATTGGGTTGAGATCTGGTGACTGTGGGGGCCATTTTAGTACAGTGAACTCATTGTCATGTTCAAGAAACCAATTTGAAATAATTCTAGCTTTATGACATGGTGCATTATCCTGCTGGAAGTAGCCATCAGAGGATGGGTACATGGTGGTCATGAAGGGATGGACATGGTCAGAAACAATGCTCAGGTAGCCCGTGGCATTTAAACGATGGCCAATTGGCACTAAGGGGCCTAAAGTGTGCCCAGAAAAAATCCCCCACACCATTACACCACCACCACCAGCCTGCACAGTGGTAACAAGGCATGATGGATACATGTTCTCATTCTGTTTACGCCAAATTCGGACTCATCAGACCAGGCAACATTTTTCCAGTCTTCAACAGTCCAATTTTGGTGAGCTTGTGCAAATTGTAGCCTCTTTTTCCTATTTGTAGTGGAGATGAGTGGTACCTGGTGGGGTCTTCTGCTGTTGTAGCCCATCCGCCTCAAGGTTGTGCATGTTGTGGCTTCACAAATGCTTTGCTGCATACCTCGGTTGTAACGAGTGGTTATTTCAGTCAACGTTGCTCTTCTATCAGCTTGAATCAGTCGGCCCATTCTCCTCTGACTTCTAGCATCAACAAGGCATTTTCGCCCACAGGACTGCCGCATACTGGATGTTTTTCCCTTTTCACACCATTCTTTGTAAACCCTAGAAATGGTTGTGCGTGAAAATCCCAGTAACTGAGCAGATTGTGAAATACTCAGACCGGCCCGTCTGGCACCAACAACCATGCCACGCTCAAAATTGCTTAAATCACCTTTCTTTCCCATTCTGACATTCAGTTTGGAGTTCAGGAGATTGTCTTGACCAGGACCACAACCCTACATGCATTGAAGCAACTGCCATGTGATTGGTTGACTAGATAATCGCATTAATGAGAAATAGAACAGGTGTTCCTAATAATTCTTTAGGTGAGTGTATGTTAACTAAAGTGAAACCTTGTTGATTGGTTATTTTGTATTTACCATCCATGTGGGCGTCTGACGTCACAGGCTTGTGATTGATTAATTTCTCTATATATATGTATCCTTTGACTCTGTTTGATCACCTGTTGATGAAGGCTGTTATACCGAAATGCGTCCAGGTATATCCTTGATGCATATAATGATCAGAAAATAAACAAAACACTGATTTATAACTACATGGCTGATGGGATTTCTGGAGAAAACAGTACAAAAACAGAATTGTTTTCTAAAAATGCTATGTTAGACTTCCCTTAGTATGTTTCCTACTAATCTTAGAGCAAAAACTGCAGCCATATTGCATCTGACCATTGCAGCTAATAACTGATCTCTTTGGTGCATTGTTAAGGCAAGCAATTGACTGCGGCTGTCACATGTTGTCAACGTAACCTCCCTGCTGCAGCCTTGTGCAGTGGCGCTGGATCCATTAGGTAAGTACTGCTCAATCCTATATCTCAAGTTATGCCCAAGCTGGACAACCCCTTTAATGGGGTATTCCGGTTATAACAAATTATTACCTATCCTATCGGAGCGCCAGAGATAGAAATGAATGGAGTGGTGGCCCTGTGAATCGGGGGTAACTTGTTATAACTGTAATACCCCTTTAAACATCCCCTAGCCCAGTGGTGGCTTACCTATGGCACGGGTGCCAGAGGCGGCACTCAAAGCCCCCTCTGTGGGCACCCGCACCCTGGAAAAAGTCTATGGTGTACCAATATGCCTTAGACTTTTCCTGCCATTCACCAGCACAAGGCGCACTATAAACAGCACAGGCAGCGCATTGAATGTAGGTAGGCTATTATAGCTAAATGATAA
The DNA here is from genome assembly GCF_014858855.1 of Bufo gargarizans. Lineage (NCBI taxonomy): Eukaryota > Metazoa > Chordata > Amphibia > Anura > Bufonidae > Bufo > Bufo gargarizans. Next base: position 535,622,786 of record NC_058080.1, on the reverse strand, counting down.
AGTACATGGAAGATATACTATATTGGTATAGAGGTTAAATTGCTGTGTTGGAACTTTGCGATAAATAAGTGGGTTTTGGGCACTCGGTCTCTAAAAGGTTCACCATCACTGCCCTAGCCATACTGTCATACTGTATGATGGCCATTTATTTGTGGTATAGCTCATTTAGCGTGAATTGTATTCATAGAAAGAAAGATTAATCTGTATAAACCTACCTCCTCTAGTTGTTTAGCTCTTCTGGCGGTGAGCATCACATGAGCCCCCATTTCTGCAAATTTATATGCAATCTGTTCTCCGATCCCAGTACTTGATCCAGTCACTAGTACTCTCTTCCCTTTTACCATTTCTGCAAGAAAGCAAAAGTTACACAATTGGCAGGCAGCACCATGCTTGGCAGTGTCCGTACTACTCCTGACATAAACATTAAGGCAACAATCTTCCATCACCACATGCGATCCAGATAAAAAAAAAAAATTATCTTTATTGTCTCCATTAAAAGGTTTCCATAACAGAGCGGTATGACAGGTTTACATAAAAGCATGCTGCGCTTTTTGCTCCGGCCAAAAATCCTGAACACTTGCCGCAAGGCCGGATCATTGAAAGGCATTAATCCGGATACAGCCTTAAGCTAAACGTCGTTTCGGCGCATTGCCGGATCCGACGTTTAGCTTTTTCTGAATAGTTACCATGGCTGCCGGGACGCTGAAGTCCTGGCAGCCATGGTAAAGTGTAGTGGGGAGCAGTATACTTACCGTCCGTGCGGCTCCCGGGGCCCTCCAGAGTGACGTCAGGGCGCCCCAGGCGCATGGATGACGTGATCGCATGGCACGTCATCCATGGGCATGGGGCGCTCTGACGTCATTCTGGAGCGCCCCGGGAGCCACACGGGCGGTAAGTATACTGCTCCCCCACTCCCCACTACTACTATGGCAACCAGGACTTTAATAGCGTCCTGGCTGCCATAGTAACACTGAATGCATTTTGAAGACGGATCCGTCTTCAAATGCTTTCAGTACACTTGCATTTTTCCGGATCCGGCGTGTAATTCCGGCAAGTGGAGTACACGCCGGATCCGGACAACGCAAGTGTGAAAGAGGCCTTAGTATCACACAAATTTTAATTTGCTGACAATTATATTATAATATAACCAATCAATATTTGTATATCAAATCATATTGATGGCTTAAAAGGGTTGTCCGGGTTCAGAGCTGAACCGGGACATGTTTATTAGTTGTACACGTTCCATCTGTTTTATTCTATTTTCAGCATGATGTAACAAATGATGGGAATATCCCCTACTTTATAATCTATCATGCAGCTTGTCAGATTCTGCAGGGAAAGAAAAACACATCCGTAATCGGATCCAGTCACCATATGGGATATTAGTCACCACATGTTGCGGATGAGGATGCTAGCAGTCACGTGTTCCCACTCAATTATTTTCTATATGTAGCAGTGTTAACCTTATTCCCCTTATTAGACAACATAGCATTCAAAATTGGCAAATTTTATTTTGCAATATTGTTTGTAAAGTGTAAATTCATATCGTTGTTATTAATATTTTGAACAAATTAATAAAGTCCATCTCTGTCAATATCATGCCTGTCTCATCTATACACCTCTCGTACCAATTAATGCGTGGGCGGTATATACAGGGAGTGCAGAATTATTAGGCAAGTTGTATTTTTGAGGATTAATTTTATTATTGAACAACAACCATGTTCTCAATGAACCCAAAAAACTCATTAATATCAGAGCTGAATATTTTTGGAAGTAGTTTTTAGTTTGTTTTTAGTTTTAGCTATTTTAGGGGGATATCTGTGTGTGCAGGTGACTATTACTGTACATAATTATTAGGCAACTTAACAAAAAACAAATAAATACCCATTTCAATTATTTATTTTTACCAGTGAAACCAATATAACATCTCAACATTCACAAATATACATTTCTGACATTCAAAAACAAAACAAAAACAAATCAGTGACCAATATAGCCACCTTTCTTTGCAAGGACACTCAAAAGCCTGCCATCCATGGATTCTGTCAGTGTTTTGATCTGTTCACCATCAACATTGCGTGCAGCAGCAACCACAGCCTCCCAGACACTGTTCAGAGAGGTGTACTGTTTTCCCTCCTTGTAAATCTCACATTTGATGATGGACCACAGGTTCTCAATGGGGTTCAGATCAGGTGAACAAGGAGGCCATGTCATTAGATTTTCTTATTTTATACCCTTTCTTGCCAGCCACGCTGTGGAGTACTTGGACGCGTGTGATGGAGCATTGTCCTGCATGAAAATCATGTTTTTCTTACCTTGCAGACTTCTTCCTGTACCACTGCTTGAAGAAGGTGTCTTCCAGAAACTGGCAGTAGGACTGGGAGTTGAGCTTGACTCCATCCTCAACCCAAAAAGGCCCAACAAGCTCATCTTTGATGATACCAGCCCATACCAGTACTCCACCTCCACCTTGCTGGCGTCTGAGTCAGACTGGAGCTCTCTGCCCTTTACCAATCCAGCCATCTGGCCCATCAAGACTCACTCTCATTTCATCAGTCCATAAAACATTAGAAAAATCAGTCTTGAGATATTTCTTGGCCCAGTCTTGACGTTTCAGCTTGTGTGTCTTGTTCAGTGGTGGTCGTCTTTCAGCCTTTCTTACCTTGGCCATGTCTCTGAGTATTGCACACCTTGTGCTTTTGGGCACTCCAGTGATGTTGCAGCTCTGAAATATGGCCAAACTGGTGGCAAGTGGCATCTTGGCAGCTGCACGCTTGACTTTTTTCAGTTCATGGGCAGTTATTTTGCGCCTTGGTTTTTCCACACGCTTCTTGCGACCCTGTTGACTATTTTGAATGAAACGCTTGATTGTTCGATGATCACGCTTCAGAAGCTTTGCAATTTTAAGAGTGCTGCGTCCCTCTGCAAGATATCTCACTATTTTTGACTTTTCTGAGCCTGTCAAGTCCTTCTTTTGACCCATTTTGCCAAAGGAAAGGAAGTTGCCTAATAATTATGCACACCTGATATAGGGTGTTGATGTCATTAGACCACACCCCTTCTCATAACAGAGATGCACATCACCTAATATGCTTAATTGGTAGTAGGCTTTCGAGCCTATACAGTTTGGAGTAAGACAACATGCATAAAGAGGATGATGTGGTCAAAAAACTAATTTGCCTAATAATTCTGCACGTAGTGTATTTGACTTTTCCCATTATGCCATATAGATATTTTCCAACTAGGTAAAAAATTATGCCCTCATGGATACCCCCCTCATTTGCAAATAATATGCTCCATTAAATACAAATAATTGTATTTTAAGGTGAACTCACCGGCCATAATTAGAAATTCCTTTAAAGGGATTCTATCAGCTAGGTTTAGCCTATTGAGCTGAGGACATGTGCTGCTAGATCGTCACTAGCACGTCCACAATATACATTTCCCAAAGCTCTGAGTGCTTTTATTCAATTAAAAAGTGAGGCTAGTAAGGAGCGCTAGCGGTCTGTTACCAACGGTTCAGGAGCCCAGCCACTCCCTTTGTGAAGGAGCCCAGCACCTCCGCATCCTCCGAATCTCCTCCTTGCTCCCAAAACGTCACAGATTTGAAGTGTTGTAATCTCGCGCATATGCGAGTATGCGGCATGTGAGTGCCGACATGGTGTTCCTTCCCTGTGCTGGCATCAGGCTCAGGGAATGAACTGCGCATGAGCTAGCTGGCATGCGCGAGATTACGGTGCTTCAACTAAGTGACATCAGGGGAGAAAGGAAGAGATTCAGAGGATAGGGGCAGTGTTGGGCCCCTGAAACGTTGGTAACAGCCCCTTGGGCTCCTTACTAGACTCATCTACATATATATAAAATCAAAAAATGTAATTGAATAAAAGCACTCAGAGCTATGGGAAATGTATATTGTGGACATGCTAGTGGTGATCTAGCAGCACATGTCCTCAGCTCTATAGGCTCAAACTAGTTGACAGAATCCCTTTAAGAGAGGACTGTACATACTGTAACTGTCCAAATGCCATTTCAAAGCCTATAAACCCAAATCATGGGAAATAGAGGCATATAGGGTCACAACATCCACTGTGGCCAACTGTGCTATTCCCAGTTTATTTATGTCTAGAATCGTGCGAAATACATTAAAGTCAAATATGGGTACAAAGTTCAAACCCTTATTAAGTACCGAAACTTGAGCATCCAATAAAATATAGCTGAAAAGATTAATAACAGAGTCACTTCTCTCTGATTCAGTCATTTTCTGATGAGATATTTACTTGTTTTCTTCCATCTTTCTTCTGTTTTTTTGTTTTGTTTTTTTAAATCCTTCTGACTATCAGATTCCATTATGATTGCCTTTCTCATTATGATTGCTCCGGTGTATGATTAATGTGGGAGGTGTCATAGGGTTATGAAAGAGAACAATGCCATTCATTGTTCACAAGATTATAATTAAAGGGGTTGTCCCATCTTGAACACTGGGGGTATATTGCTAGGATATACCCCCAAAGTCTGATAGGTGTGGGCCCCATACCTATTCTTAGAACGGAGCCCACAAAATTCAGGAGGGTGCACCGTGCATGTGCGGCTCCCCTCCATTCATTTCTATGGGACTGCCGAAAAATAGCACAGCAGCTATTGAAATTGAAATCAATTAGAAGCGCACCGTGCAAGCACAGCCAGCTCTCCATTCACTTCTATAGGGGTTACAGAAATAGATGCTGTCCCATACAAATGAATCAAGGGTGACCGCACTCGCATGGTGCGCCCTTCAGCACTTTGTGGGCTATGTTCTAAGGAGGTTCTATGTTCTAAGTCCGGAAGTGGGACCTGCACCTATCAGACATTGAGGCATATCCTAGTGATATACCCCCAATGTTCAAAATGGGACAAAACCTTTAAGACTTTTTAGCTGAAGTATGTAAACCTGTCATTACTGCTCTGATATGGAAGCCTTTTAATGGAGGCTTTACAGCGAAAGGTAAGATGCACAATACACTGCAATCCCATACCCGTATTTTCATTTTATATTTCTCAATACATTTTAATAGGAATACTGAAACGTATCTAAAGCCTCATTCACACGTCAGTGTTCCACGGACGAGTGCTGTTCATGTTCTCCGCGGACAGCACATGTCCCCATTCATTTTAATGTTTGCATTCACACATCATTGTTTTTCCACGGTCCGTATTTTAAGCACAGAAGCATGCTCTATTTTGTCCGTGTTCATGAATCCATCATGTCCATTATAGTCTATGGGTCCGTGAAAACCACAGATGCCATCCGTGTTTCATGGATCATTAGGAAGAGATTCTTTGAAAATTATTTTTCAGCTGTGCAGTGTCAGTGAAACACGGATGACACACGGACAGCAAAAAATGGACACATGGACTACACACGGATCCTTCACAGGCACATCACTGAACACCTTTTCACGGACTACATCACGGACTTGTGAATGAGGCTTAAGGCATATTATATAGAATACTACAATTAGCACATCATCTATTACAATATACTACCACACTTACCTGGAGATATGCTCTCCGAGCTGTAAAAGTAATAGGCACCCAGCCCTATGACCAGAGAGAAGAGCAGCACATTGATCCCAGCCATGCTGCAGGTCAGCCACTTGTTGATGACAGGAAAGTGACTACTGGACAGAAGAGTCCGCACTGACTCACAGCTTGTCTGCCAGAGACCTGTGAAAGGGAAGGGAAAAAGCTCCTCCCAGGTAAAAGTCTGGCAATCTCTGCAGCTATAAACGCCCAATCTTTACTGCTTTTTACAGGTTTTATGGCTAAAGAAACATTTCACCATGCAAAGTCCTCCAATAAAACGTATCTTTTACTATAACCATTTAAAATATCCAGTATAAAAAAATACACAAAAAATAGCTAAAGACACTGTGACGGACTGAAACATCACTGGGGCTGCTGGAGAAGCCTGAGGGCCAGCCTCCTTCCTACAGACTATGGACCGAGAACTATGGAGACCCCCCTCAGACCTTTTGGGGTTACAAGGGACTATGAACCCTGATTTATGTGTGTAATTTATATGCCACATATTTCCTATTGCCCATTAAAAAGGCATGGTGTGGATTGAGCAACACAAAAAGGGTTAACTCTGCACTGAGACTCCCACTGATTGTGTTAGTAATGGGATTAAGATAGTTGATTATAATAGCAGCCGACTCCTATGATACAGATAATCCCATCACATGTGTCTCCTCTTCCCATTCATTCATTATAGAGGGGGTGAAGATATCTGTTTGCATGTTCATTGTTGATTGCGTCAAAGACAATGCCAGTGTGTTTGTGAATTGCGTCACAGACAATGCCATTGTGTTTGTTGAATAGCATTAGTTTTGTGTTTAAACTGTACAGGATTGGCTGCTATGCCATGTCCTCAGTATGTCATGTGTATATAAGTCAATGCTGTGTGTTCAATAAAGAGTTCCTGTTTTACCCTTAATCATGTTGAGGCTGGTGTTTGGGTAACTGATCGAGACTGGGGATTGCTATACGCTGAAGATTTGCTATACTCCCCTGGCTATAACTACTAGCTCTTGTAAGAGCTGTTCCTGCTCTCTGGATTTAGGAGAGGTACACCCACTGGAGCCTGGAGCCTTGTTGTAGGTACAGAGTGGGTTGGAGACGGCGAGACCTCAACCAAGCTTCGGCGGTTCGTGGGGTCTGTGGCGGTTATGGTGTCAAGTGGAGTGCTTGGAGTCCTCGGGAAGCACTAGGAGCATCCATCAACGGAGGTACCCGGTCGGGGTGCTAGGAGATCTGTTACAGACACCCACCAGAGGCAAAAGCTAGGGATTTCTATCCAACCAACGAAATAAGTCATACAGGGGTACTAATGCAAAGAATATTTTATCCATTGTATTGTATCCATAATGGACTGTCCATTTATCCCCCATTCCTAGCCAGGAGTGATCTATCGTCTGAGGAGGGTTCAGTACACAAATCCCCTTTATCCAGGGTTAATGAAGCTCCTGTGTTGGAGATTAAAGGGGCCTGTCCCATCGGCGTGGGGAGCCTTTTAGGCTATACATGCTTGGACCCAGTTAAACCAGTACTCTCTGCTCTGCACTGATGAGGGACAATAACCTTAAAACAGCTGTCTGCAGATGAGGTGCTGGCTTATGTAATATCAGAGTTATGTCTCAAGGCCTATTTAATGGGTTGAACATTGACTTAGAGGATAGCTGCCTTACATCTGGTGGCATCAGAGGCAGAGCTTGTTAAGAGCTCATTTTCATCCCTTTCTTCCCAGAATTCCAGAGGAGCATGTATGGCCTACAAGTCTCACGCCGATTAAGGTGCTTTATCTCTAAGGAGAGATAGTATCCCCCAAATATTGTGATGGAAAAATGAATCTAGCCAGCAAAGGAGATAATATGGCCAATCACAATACATTAGTAAGTGCTTGTATTAACTTTCTCTACACTATAAATGCAATTTAGTGAAGTGAGACAACCCCTATAATGGGGGGGGGGGGGGAGGGGGAGAATTTATGATAAGGGGAATATTTGAAGTCAGTTTTGCTTGAGTACGTTATCAAATGTTACATTGTTTGATATATTTATCTTTCCCTTAAACCTAACACTTTTGTCTAGAAAAATTGCTTGTTTTCCTACTCCACCATCCTACTGGAGTGAGACTATGACTTTTTTTGTTGTTAAAAAGTGAAATTCATTAACATAGCTAACCACTTTTCCATCTATATATTTAAAAACTGAAATGAGTGGTGTAAAAATGCAAAAAGTCAAAGAATTCCCCATTTTGTGACTTTTTGAAGTCAGCATTCTGGAGTGAAGGCATAATAAATCAGATAATGTCACAGAGTTGAAGCGCTGTAATCTCGCGCATGTGTGAGTATGCAGCATGTGTGTGCCGACATGGTGTTCCTTTCCTGTGCTGGCATCTGCCTCAGGGAATGAACTGCGCATGCGCCCGAGATTACGGCGCTTCAACTATGTGGCATCAGGAGAGGAAGGAAGAGATTCAGAGGATAGGGGCGGTGCTGAGCTCCTTCACAGTGGGCGTTGCTGGGCCCCTGAAACGTTGGTAACAGCCCCTTGGGCTCCTTACTAGACTCATCTGCATATATATAAAATCGTTTTGTTTTTTATTGAATAAAAGCACTCAGAGCTATGGGAAATGTAAGCAAAGCCTATAAACCCAAATCATGGGAAATAGAGGCATATAGGGTCACAACATCCACTGTGGCCAACTGTGCTATTCCCAGTTTGTTTATGTCTCGAATCGTGCGAAAGACATTAAAGTAAAATATAGGTGCAAAGTTCAAACCCTTATTAAGTACTGAAACTTGAGCATCCAATAAAATATAGCTGAAAAGATTAATAACAGAGTCACTTCTCTCTGATTCAGTCATTTTCTGATGAGATATTTACTTGTTTTCTTCCATATCTTTCGTCAGTTTTTTTTGTTTTGTTTTTTAATCCTTCTGACTATCAGATTCCATTATGATTGCCTTTCTCATTATGATTGCTCCGGTGTATGACTAATGTGGGAGGTGTCATAGGGTTATGAAAGTAAATGCCTATAGGACCAGACTAGGGCAAGGTTAATTATACACTTTATTTACAGATGCCTAAACAGGCAGAAAAACCTATCTTGGCCCAAGTCAAATTAATATATCACTTTTATTGAATATACATTAAAACCTGAATAGATGCATAGAACACAATGGTACTGACCATTGAAACAGAAAAGTATATAGGATATTAAAAACACAGCCACCAAACCTCTGCTGTTGACATTGGCTTAATGACATAGGAGAAAGCAAGAGGAAAAAGGGAAAAACACGAGGGAAGGGGGGGTGAACATTCACTATCCCTGCCCCTAATTGTGAAAGGGAAATTTGATTACCCTACCTCGTCTGCACTTAATGGCTACAATGACAACTAATTGTATTACTTTCACATCTATTGCATGTATACTGGTGTACGATTTGTGTCATCAGAACACCCAGGCAAATATAGATGCTACCTATCTCCTGCCTATTAGTGCAGACGTGGATAACACTTTAAATTCTCCTATAATCGCCAACTACTGTCAGTAATGAAGCTGTAATCCATCCGGACTACTCATGAGACAACCACACAGTGGGAGGGTGACCGCACATTAAAACCTAACACTGCCCCCCGACATGTTTCGCCAGTACTCTGGCTTCCTCAGGGGTAATGGGCAGCAAACTTTGCTGCCCATTACCCCTGAGGAAGCCAGAGTACTGGCGAAACATGTCGGGGGGCAGTGTTAGGTTTTAATGTGCGGTCACCCTCCCACTGTGTGGTTGTCTCATGAGTAGTCCGGATGGATTACAGCTTCATTACTGACAGTAGTTGGCGATTATAGGAGAATTTAAAGTGTTATCCACGTCTGCACTAATAGGCAGGAGATAGGTAGCATCTATATTTGCCTGGGTGTTCTGATGACACAAATCGTACACCAGTATACATGCAATAGATGTGAAAGTAATACAATTAGTTGTCATTGTAGCTATTAAGTGCAGACGAGGTAGGGTAATCAAATTTCCCTTTCACAATTAGGGGCAGGGATAGTGAATGTTCACCCCCCCCCCCCTCCTTCCCTCGTGTTTTTTCCTTTTTCCTCTTGCTTTCTCCTATGTCATTAAGCCAATGTCAACAGCAGAGGTTTGGTGGCTGTGTTTTTAATATCCTATATACTTTTCTGTTTCAATGGTCAGTACCATTGTGTTCTATGCATCTATTCAGGTTTTAATGTATATTCAATAAAAGTGATATATTAATTTGACTTGGGCCAAGATAGGTTTTTCTGCCTGTTTAGGCATCTGTAAATAAAGGGTTATGAAAGAGAACAATGCAAATCATTGTTCATGAGATTATAATTAAAGGGGTTGTCCCATCTTGAACATTGGGGGTATATTGCTAGGATATGCCTCCAAAGTCTGATAGGTGTGGGTCCCACCTCTGGGACCCATACCTATCCTTAGAACGGAGCCCACAAAGTTCAGGAGGGTGCACCGTGCATGTGCGGCTGCCCTCCATTCATTTCTATGGGACTGCTGAAAATAGCACAGCAGCGCGCTTGGCTATTTTTGGAAGTCCCATTGATATCAATTAGAAGCGCACGTGCAAGCACAGCCAGCGCTCTATTCACTTCTATAGGGGTTACAGAAATAAATGCTGTCCCATACAAATGAATCAAGGGTGGCCACACTCGCATGGTGCGCCCTTCAGCACTTTGTGGGCTATGTTCTAAGGAGGTTCTATGTTCTATGTCCAGAAGTGGGACCTGCACCTATCAGACATGAGGCATATCCTCATATCCTCAACCTGTCATTACTGCTCTGATATGGAAGCCTTTTAATGGAGGCTTTACAGCGAAAGGTAAGATGCACTATACACTGCAATCCCATACCCGTATGTTCATTTTATATTTCTCAATGCATTTTAATAGGAATACTGAAACTTATCTAAAGCCTCATTCACACGTCAGTGTTCCACGGACGAGTGCTGTTCATGTTCTCCGCGGACAGCACACGTCCCCATTCATTTTAATGTTTGCATTCACACATCATTGTTTTTCCACGGTCCGTATTTTAAGCACAGAAGTTTGCCCTATTTTGTCCGTGTTCATGAATCCATCATGTCCATTATAGTCTATGGGTCCGTGAAAACCACAGATACCATCCGTGTTTCATGGATCATTAGGAAGAGATGCTTTGAAAATTATTTTTCAGCTGTGCAGTGTCAGTGAAACACGGATGACACACGGACAGCAAAAAATGGACACACGGATCCTTCACAGGCAGCTTCACGGAAGGCATCACTGAACACCTTTTCACGGACTACATCACGGACTTGTGAATGAGGCTTAAGGCATATTATATACAGTTGCAAGAAAATGTATGTGAACCCTTTGGAATAATATGGATTTCTGCACAAATTGGTCATAAAATGTGATCTAATCTTCATCTAAGTCACAACAATAGACAATCACAGTCTGCTTAAACTAATAACACACAAAGAATTAAATGTTACCATGTTTTTATTGAACACACCATGTATACATTCACAGTGCAGGTGGAAAAAGTATGTGAACCCCTAGACTAATGACATCTCCAAGAGCTAATTGGAGTGAGGTGTCAGCCAACTGGAGTCCAATCAATGAGATGAGATTGGAGGTGTTGGTTACAGCTGCCCTGCCCTATAAAAACACACACACCAGTTCTGGGTTTGCTTTTCATAAGAAGCATTGCCTGATGTGAATGATGCCTCGCACTAAAGAGCTCTCAGAAGACCTACGATTAAGAATTGTTGACTTGCATAAAGCTGGAAAGGGTTATAAAAGTATCTCCAAAAGCCTTGCTGTTCATCAGTCCACGGTAAGACAAATTGTCTATAAATGGAGAAAGTTCAGCACTGCTGCTACTCTCCCTAGGAGTGGCCATCCTGTAAAGATGACTGCAAGAGCACAGCGCAGACTACTCAGTGAGGTAAAGAAGAATCCTAGAGTGTCAGCTAAAGACTTACAAAAAGTCTCTGGCATATGCTAACATCCCTGTTAGCGAATCTACGATACGTAAAACACTAAACAAGAATGGATTTCATGGGATGATACAACAGAGGAAGCCACTGCTGTCCAAAAAAATACATTGCTGCACATTTACAGTTTGCACAAGAGCACCTGGATGTTCCACAGCAGTACTGGCAAAATATTCTGTGAACAGATGAAACCAAAGTTGAGTTGTTTGGAAGAAACACACAACACTATGTGTGGAGAAAAAGAGGCACAGCACACCAACATCAAAACCTCATCCCAACTGTGAACTATGGTGGTGGGGGCATCATGGTTTGGGGCTGCTTTGCTGCGTCAGGGCCTGGACGTATTGCCATCATCGAAGGAAAAATGAATTCTCAAGTTTATCAAGACATTTTGGAGAAGAACTTAAGGCCATCTGTCCACCAGCTGAAGCTCAACAGAAGATAGGTGTTGCAACAGGACAACGACCCAAAGCCTTCTGGAGTGGCCCAGTCAGAGTCCTGACCTCAACCCGATTGAGATGCTGTGGCATGACCTCAAGAAAGTTATTCACACCAGACATACCAAGAATAATGCTGAACTGAAACAGTTCTGTAAAGAGGAATGGTCAAGAATTACTCCTGACCATTGTGCACGTCTGATCTGCAACTACAGAAAACGTTTGGTTGAAGTTATTGCTACCAAAGGAGGTTCAACCAGTTATTAAATCCAAGGGTTCACATACTTTTTCCACCTGCACTGTGAATGTTTACATGGTGTGTTCAATAAAAACATGGTAACATTTAATTCTTTGTGTGTTATTAGTTTAAGCAGACTGTGATTGTCTATTGTTGTGACTTAGATGAAGATCAGATCACATTTGTGCAGAAATCCATATCATTCCAAAGGGTTCACATACTTTTTCTTGCAACTGTAGAATATTACAATTAGCACATAATCTATTACAATATACTACCACACTTACCTGGAGATATGCTCTCTGAGCTGTAAAAGTAATAGGCACCCAGCCCTATGACCAGAGAGAAGAGCAGCACATTGATACGAGCCATGCTGCAAGTCAGCCGCTTGTTGATGATGGGAAAGTGACTACTGGACAGAAGAGTCCGCACTGACTCCTAGCTTGTCTGACAGAGACCTGTTAAAGGGAAGTGAAAAAAGCTCCTCCCAGGTAAAAGTCTGGCAATCTCTGCAGCTATAACGCCCAATCTTTACTGCTTTTTACAGGTTTTATGGCTAAAAAAACGTTTCACCATGCAAAGTCCTCCAATAAAACGTATCTTTTACTATAACCATTTAAAATATCCAGTACAAAAAAATACACGAAAAATAGCTAAAGACGCCAGAGGCAAAAGCCCGGGATTTTTATCCAACCAACTAAATAAGTCATATAGGGGTACTAATGAAAATAATATTTTATCCATTGTATTGTATCCATAATGGACTGTCCATTTATCCCCCATTCCTAGCCAGGAGTGATCTATCGTCTGAGGAGAGTTCAGAACACAAATCCCAATATATCCAGGGTTAATGAAGCACCTGTGTTGGAGATTAAAGGGTCCTGTCCCATCTGAATATTTATGGCATAAGTGTCAAGTAGATGTCGGTTCTATCTCTGATAACTGCTCCTATCTCAAGAATGGGCCTGGCTGTGAATGTTGCTATGGAACTTCTGAAAATAGCCACCCCTTCATAGTAGTGAATGAAGGTGTGGTCACACAGCTTGCTCTCCATTCATGGTGGGTCCCATACCTATGGGACAATTATGTCATATCAAATAGATATGGGAATAACCCTTTAATAAATAGACAGAATAAGATTGCGTTAGTACTATAGCAGCGATCTCGAGAGAGAGGAGTGAAGGAGGATGGGATGAGTGGCTAAGATGGAGATAATTGTATTTACAGGTCACAGTGACAGTCCTCCCTGCATCCGTGCAGTGAATGGAGGGCGCACCCTTTCTTCCCTCGGGGCACTCCCTGGTATTGGGGCACCTGCCTGGTGGTACTTCAGGTGCCCTTGATGGATTATGTTTGGCTGGGTGTAAGGCTGGAGTGTGGACGCCAGTGAATAGTGGAGACAATAACCAGGCCCATTGATTGCAATAAGTCTTTCTTTACTCAGTCGATGATAGGTGCAGTAGTACATTTAACAGCAAAAAATACAGAGTTCCAAAGCGTATCACAATGCAGACTTCTCCCAACAGCAGTATATAGGTAACAATAATGGCAGTTGTAGTACTCAATAGTTAAAGAGGTCTTCCAGGTCTTCTATACTGATGGCCTATCGACAGGATAGGTCATTAGTATAAGATCTGTGGGGGTCTGACTAGGTCAGTGATGTCATGTCCAATGGTCTAGTTACAGCAGTTACAGCTCAGTCCCATTCAAGTTAACGGGCCTGAGATACCAAGCACAATTTTTTCTTCTCTTTCTCCCCCCAGGCTGCCATTGTCTACCCTTTACCCTTTTCTAGTGTATAGCTGATAGCTTACTATTGAAGGGGTTTAGGAGTGGCTTAATATTGATGACCTATCCTCACTTGAATGAGACAGAGCAGTAGTAATTACACTGCACTGGCAGTCGATGACATGCACTACCTTTTCAAACAGCTGATCGGTGGGGTTTCCAAGAGTAAGACACCTGTCAATCTGATACTGATGACCTATCCTCAAGATAGGTCATCAATATTAGGCCACAGCACAGCCCGTTTAAGGCTACTTTCACACTAGCGTTCGATCGGATCCGTTCTGAACGGATCCGCTCATATTAATGCAGACGGTGGCTCCGTTCAGAACGGATCCGTTTGCATTACCATGAACACTATTTTTGTTCATGATAGTGCAAACGGATCCGTTTTGACTTTACATTGAAAGTCAATGGGGGACGGATCCGTTTGAAAATTGAGCCATACTGTGTCAACTTCAAACGAATCCGTCCCCATTGACTTAGGCTACTTTCACACTAGCGTTCGATCGGATCCGTTCTGAACGGATCCGATCATATTAATGCAGACGGAGGCTCCGTTCAGTACGGATCCGTCTGCATTAATAATTTAGAAAAAATTCTAAGTGTGAAAGTAGCCTGAGCGGATCCGTTCAGACTTTCAATGTAAAGTCATAGGGGGACGGATCCGCTTGAAGATTGAGCCATATGGTGACATCTTCAAGCGGATCCGTTCCCATTGACTTACATTGTAAGTCTGAACGGATCCGCTCGCCTCCGCACGGCCAGGCGGACAGCTGAACGCTGCAAGCAGCGTTCAGCTGTCCGCCTGTCCGTGCGGAGGCGAGCGGTGCGGAGGCTGAACGCCGCCAGACTGATGCAGTCTGAGCGGATCCGCTCCATTCAGACTGCATCAGGGCTGGACGGAGGCGTTCGGGTCCGCTCGTGAGCACCTTCAAACGGAGCTCACGAACGGACCTATGAACGCTAGTGTGAAAGTAGCCTTACATTGTAAGTCTGGACGGATCCGTTTGCCTCCGCACGGCCAGGCGGACACCCGAACGCTGCAAGCAGAGTTCAGGTGTCCGCCTGCTGAGCGGAGCGTAGGACAAACGGAGCCAGACTGATGCATTCTGAGCGGATCCGTATCCACTCAGAATGCATTAGGGCTGGACGGATCCGTTCGGGGCCGCTTGTGAGAGCCTTCAAACGGAACTCACAAGCGGAGCCCCGAACGCTAGTGTGAAAGTAGCCTAAGTTCAACCCCTGTTTATTATAGCACTTTACTGTATATTGCTGCTAAGTCTCCACTGTGTTTTCCAGGTAAGTATTTTAGTATCCATGTAATTATACTGTGACTATTGTGTACAAAAGTCTGTATACTGCCATAAGAGAGGTTGGAGCTTTTCCCTATATTATCCAAGAACGCCAACCGCTGCTGGATTGCAGGGTGGTCGTAACCATTGAAACAAGCAGTGTATATTGTGATGGCAGAAAGGGACGCAAATTAGCTCTTAACAAGCTCTGCCTCTAATGCCACCAGATGTAAGGCAGCTATCCTATAAGTTAATGTTCAACCCTTTAAATAGGCCTTAAGACATGACTTAGATATTAAGTAAGCCAGCTTCAGGCCGATTGCCCTTTATCAGTGCAGAGCAGAGAATGTTAGTGTCACGGATGGTGTTGCAGAAAACAAGAAGTAACAAATAAAGATCCGACTGACTTGATCCCAAACTAAGGAACAAAAGGGTGAGCCCTATTAAAGCCCTATAGCTCTCCCTGACTGCTCAGCCCATGCAAAGATCTCTGTGATAGAAAGTTGCATGTCCACGTACCTAGACTGAGTGACACCTGAAAACCCTATAATAGTGAGGGGACACGACCATCGGCTCCCTGCACTTAATACGGAGGGAGTCAGGGTCACCTAGACTCAAGCCAACAGGAAAACACAAATAAAGGGATAGACTTATCTGAGAAACCAGCAGTAGCAAACTTCTAGCAGTGAGCACAATCCAGGAAGTAGTATAAACCGCAAAGTGAAGCAGTATGGGAGGGGATATAAAGGGAGGCAATCACTGCTAATAGATGACAGCTGGGAGAGGGAGAAGAGATGTCAAAGCAAAACCAAAACAAAAGAACATCATGCAGGAGGTACTGAAGAACGTCTGTCAGAACTTCTCAGATATCTAGCAGTGACAGTTAGTTTAACTGGGTGAGAGGCCTAAATCAGGATTTGGGGTGTACTATCTCTCCTTGGGGAGAGAGATGGCCTTAATCAGCGTGGGGAGCCTTTTAGGCTATACAAGCTCGGACCCAGTTAAACCAGTACTCTTTGCTCTGCACTGATGAGGGACAATCACCTCAAAACAGCTGTCTGCAGATGAGGTGCTGGCTTATGTAATATCAGAGTCATGTCTCAAGGCCTATTTAAAGGTTTGAACATTGACTTATAGGATAGCTGCCTTACATCTGGTGGCATCAGAGGCAGAGCTTGTTAAGAGATCATTTGCATTCCTTTCTTCCCAGAATTCCAGAGGAGCATGTATGGCCTACAAGTCTCATGCCGATTAAGGTGCTCTCTCTCTAAGGAGAGATAGTATCCCTCAAATATTGTGATGGAAAAATTGATCTAGCCAGCAAAGGAGATAATATGGCCAATCACAATACATTAGTAAGTGCTTGTATTAACTTTCTCTACATTATAAATGCAATTTTGTGAAGTGAGACAACCCCTATAATGGGGGGGGGGGGGACTTTATGATAAGGGGAATATTTGAAGTCAGTTTTGCTTGCTTACGTTATGCCACATTTATCAAATGTTACGTTGTTTGATAAATTAATCTTTCCCTTAAACCTGACACTTTTGTCTAGAAAAACTACTAGTTTTCCTACTCCACCATCCTACTGGAGTGAGACTGTGACTTTCTGCCTTGTACAGGTGCTGAAGAGATCCAGCCTCAGGCTGGATCTCCTAGGCAAACTGTTAGTGTATGACTCAGACCCCCAAAAGTGAACATCAGAAATAAAGTAAAGAAAAAAAAAAGTTAAAAAAAAAAAGTGTTTTTAATAAAATTAATAAAGTAATAAAATGTATAAAAGTAAGAAAAGAAAAAAAACTCCCCTTTCCCCTTATTTTATAATAAAAAACAGAAGACAAAACAAAAGAAACCACACATATTAGGTATCGCCGCGTCCGTAATGACCGGCTCTATAAATATATCACATGACCCACCCTGTCCGATAAACACCATAAAAAAAAGTACACCTTACATCACAAAAAGTGCAACACCAAGCGATCAAAAAGGTGTATGTCCCACAAAATGGTATCAATAAAACAGTCACCTCATCCCGCAAAAAATGAACACTAAAACATAATTTTTTTGTTTCAAAACTGCTATTATTGGGCTAAAGTGAAATACATAAAAAAATATATACATATTAGGTATTGCCACATCCGTAACAACGAGCTCTATAAAAGGTGAACACTGTAAAAATGTGTAAAAAAAGAAGCCATTTTTGTCACATTACATCACAAAAATTGCAACAGCAAGTGATCAAAAAGGTGGATGCCCCTCAAAATAGTACAAATCAGACCCTACCTAAGAGAATCGGTCAAAAAATAAAAAAGCTATAATTCTCAGACAATGGAGACCCTAAAATATGATTATTTTTTTGCTTCAAAATGGCTATTATTGTGCTAAAGTGAAATAAAAATAAAAAAGTATACATATTAGGTATCGCCATGTCCGTAACAACCATCTCTGTAAAAAATATAACATGACCTAACCACTCAGGTGAACACCGTAAAAAAAAAAAAAAACTGTGTAAAAAAAGCAATTTTTGTCACATTACATCCCAAAATAGTACCAATCAGACCGTCACCTCATCCCTCAAAAAATGAGAGGCTAACTAAGAGAATCGGTCAAAAAATTAAAAAGCTATGGCTCTAAGACTATGGATACATTATTTCAGTTTAAAAAATGCTATTATTATGTAAAACTTAAATAAGAAAAAGTAGATCTACACATCCGTAACGATCTGCTCTATAAAAAAGTCACATGACCTAATCCCTCAGGTAAACGCTGTAAAAACAAATAAAAACTGCGCCAAAACAGCCAATATTTTGGTCACCTTGCCCCATAAAGCGTAATAATGAATGATTAAAAAATCATATGTACCCAAAAATGGTACCAATAAAAACGTCAACTCTTCCTGCAAAAAAACGAGCCCCTGCACGTCGGCAGAAAAATAAAAAAAATAGGACGTTCAGAAAATGGAGATACAAAAACCTAATTTTTGTTTTCAAAAATGCTTTATTATGCAAAACTGAAACAAACATCATAGAAAATAGACATATTTGATATCATCGTAACAACCTGCTCTATGAAAATAGCGCATGATCTAACCTGTCAGATGAATGTTGTTAAAAATAAAAACGGTGCCAAAACATAAATTTTTTGGTTACCTTGCCTCACAAAAAACGTAATATAGAGAAATAAAAAATCATATGTGCAGTTAGAGTGGAATAGACGGCTCTACCACTTGGGTAAATGCTAGAGGTGCGGGCTGCTTGAACTGACTCACCCAGTCAGGGGCATGTAATTATAGAAAGAAAGAGATTAAGCAGGCACACTCTATTTGGGTTCAATTAAATATTTATTTAAATTAGTAATAGGATGTTAGGTTATTATATGTTTGGGTATATATGGTTATGAGGGTACTGTGTGAGTAATATCACTCTGAGGTGAATGTCCTGGAGATGAGGTGACAATATATAATGATGTAGATAAAAATGAAAATAAAAATAAAATACTAGTAAAAATGCTCTGTGGTGAGTATCTTGGAGACAAAGTCACAGTATATAATAGTCTGGAATAAAAAAATTTTTGCAATAAAAACTGCTGCAATAAAAAGACAGCTATGGTAAAAAAAGGCAAAAAGTCTGTTAGGTCTTTAAAGTGCTGTTTTTTGTCACAGTGACTGCTGTTTAGAGGACAGAGATAATTCAAGTAGTTAGTGAGGATGTCCTGAGTGCAGTATTAATCCTTTATAGAGATAGTTCATCAATAATGTTGCCGCTTAATCCACGGTAAGTGCTGCGCTTGTAACAGTGTTTTAGTATAAGCATGTATGTATCTTTGTTATACACGCTGTGGAAGGAAGCGGAGCTCTGTGCCTGGGTGCGGCGTCCCGCACTGTCTCTGGCTACAGAGATCACTTACCCTTCCTGGCGCTGGCACTGTTCTCTTCTCCTTCAGGTCGCAACTTCCTAGGAGGCTCTCTGTTCAGTAGCGTCCCTCGTGTTGCCTTGGATGCTGGGGGCGTGGCTCGCGCGTCTTGCTGAATGACGTCAGCGGCCCGTAGTAGCGGTCCTGGTCAGCGCTTGAATTTCTCTGCTGTTCGTACTCTAGTCCAGAGTAGCAATTAGTGTGATGATCCCCGGCTGCTTAAACGCGTTTCGGGACTTAGTCCCTTCATCAGTAAGTGGAGGATCATAGTCCATGTTGTGATATTTATAGGGCAGCAGTAATTAGCTTCTTTATTGGCTAATTCATTTAATAGGGTTCCTTTGTACATTAATTACTTTCATGCCCATCTTTATCTGTTTATTTAGTTAAGATTTAAAATGGTGTGAGGGATATTGGTTTTTATAGTTGCTTGTATAGGCACACATATATATATATATATATATATATATATATGTGTATCTAACGGTGAAAAATAAAATAAAGACATAATTGAGGGTGATTGATGTCAATTGCTCTTTCAATATGATAGTCCCTCTATTTGTTAAGTGAAACAAAAATAGTTTGTGTTGCAGGGCCAGTCCTATATATATGGAGCTCCCTAATCTATCATATTGATGACATAATTTGAAACACACATGAAACAAGAAACTAGAAGATAAAATTAATACTCATTGGTACCCCAAGTTTCAACAAACCAAATCAGTCACTAAATACACCAAATAAAAGATTTCCCCAGTATACTGACCCTACATCAGACCTATACATCAGATTATCTTTTAATCCAAATCAAACATTCTCTCTCATGCTACCATACCCGGGAAAGCACATTCTTCCCCCCATCACGCCTTTTAAAACACACAGGGAACTAAATCCTAGAAGGCCCAATTTAACTACCAGGAGTACATGATACCACACTTTGGAATTCACACCTTTCTATCCTTGAAATGTAAAGGGGGACAATCCAGGCAATCTCTGGGTCTAGCATATTACGGACCAGCGATGCAATGAGTGCCCCCAATTATATTTCCATAGAACTCCACCTTTACGGTTATTTATATTAATATACTCCACAAATACAAACAATTGGATATCCCAAGACCATCTGAGATGAAAAACCAATAAATTCCAATCACGCATACCACCCCTCAACATTATCCCTCAATACTATCCCATAATATTAAATTGAACTCTGCACTTTAATGGACCTTCTGTTCCGTTATATTTGGGATGATAAACCATAATACAAAAACATGTAGGATCCTCTACTCAATGGACTGATAACACAAAAAATATGCAGGATCCCCTATTTAATGGACCAACAATATATGTATCCAAAGCATAGAAGCATCAAGACCACAAATTATGTCATCAATATGATAGATTAGGGAGCTCCATATATATAGGACTGGCCCTGCAACACAAACTATTTTTGTTTCACTTAACAAATAGAGGGACTATCATATTGAAAGAGCAATTGACATCAATCACCCTCAATTATGTCTTTATTTTATTTTTCACCGTTAGATACACATATATATATATATATATATATATGTGCCTATACAAGCAACTATAAAAACCAATATCCCTCACACCATTTTAAATCTTAACTAAATAAACAGATAAAGATGGGCATGAAAGTAATTAATGTACAAAGGAACCCTATTAAATGAATTAGCCAATAAAGAAGCTAATTACTGCTGCCCTATAAATATCACAACATGGACTATGATCCTCCACTTACTGATGAAGGGACTAAGTCCCGAAACGCGTTTAAGCAGCCGGGGATCATCACACTAATTGCTACTCTGGACTAGAGTACGAACAGCAGAGAAATTCAAGCGCTGACCAGGACCGCTACTACGGGCCGCTGACGTCATTCAGCAAGACGCGCGAGCCACGCCCCCAGCATCCAAGGCAACACGAGGGACGCTACTGAACAGAGAGCCTCCTAGGAAGTTGCGACCTGAAGGAGAAGAGAACAGTGCCAGCGCCAGGAAGGGTAAGTGATCTCTGTAGCCAGAGACAGTGCGGGACGCCGCACCCAGGCACAGAGCTCCGCTTCCTTCCACAGCGTGTATAACAAAGATACATACATGCTTATACTAAAACACTGTTACAAGCGCAGCACTTACCGTGGATTAAGCGGCAACATTATTGATGAACTATCTCTATAAAGGATTAATACTGCACTCAGGA